>NC_132921.1:68695978-69018228 GCF_047675955.1 Chlorocebus sabaeus
CCAGCTGAATATTCTTTAGAAGTTTTCAAGGCATCTGATTGAGTTTATCAGCTTCTTTTTCCTAGCTGCTTTGGTGCCTCTCTGAATGATTACAGAATTCTTTCATAATTGTGCCAAGCATGAAATGATAATGAACCACTCCTAATCAGAAAGTAACTTCACAGACCAGGCAGAGGCCAGCACCGGTTTACCGAGTAATGAAGGACCAACAGCTCCCCTTAGCGACATAATGGGGGTACTACCTGCTCACACTAGCTAACAGGAACCCTGTGAAGTGAGCACAAATTCAGATTTAAACTTCATTTTATTGCAGATTTTCACAGGCAGAATAAAAAACTGCAGGTGCAAATATTAATTATCAATTAGGAAGAAGTTACATAATACATTGGTTATTCTTTTTGTAACTGAAAGACTTTATACTATCATGCATACATTTAAATAATGGAATCTGAATAAACACAGATAAAAGAGAATTTAAATTATCTTAAAACACTCACTCATCTTAACGTCAAGATATAATCCCCAGGGTTTATTAAAAGAATAGCTTGTTTTGCTAGACTACTGGTAAGAACAAAATATTGTAACTGAATTTTCACGAGAAATTAATAAATATGGTTCAACAACTGCCACTAATACATTTGGGGGAAATGATAAAATGCCAAGAAAAGAAAAACATATCCAATTTTTCTTTTCAAAACTTTCTTTGAGTCTGAATCAGGCTTAGAAGATATTTGTGACATCAGTTACTGCCTTTCCTAGTTGCCTCACTCATCTAAATGGAAAATTATTCTGCATCATTCTGAGTTAATGTGAGACAAGAGAAAAAGGATACCCAGAAGACTTTGAAAGTTAAACTGAAAGAGACACAAAGGTCAAATTACTCAGAGCCACAAGTCGCATAGAGAAATCAAATCAATAAAGAGTTGATGGCTGGGCATGGTGGCTAATGCCTTTAATCTCAGCACTTCAGGAGGCCGAGGTGGCGGATCACGAGGTCAAGAGATCGAGACCATCCTGGCCAACGTGGTGAAACCTTATCGCTACTGAAAATGCAAAAATTAGCTGGGCATGGTGGCATGCGCCTGTGGTCCCAGCTACCCGAGAGGCTGAGGCAGGAGAATCACTTTAACCCGGGAGGCGGAGGTTGCAGTGAGCTGAGATCACACCACTGTACTCCAGCCTGGTAACAGAGTGAGACTTTTTTTTTTTAAAAAAAAAAAAAAAAAAAAAAAAGATTGTGGAGGTTTGACAGAGGAGAAATCATGTCTTCAGACTCTACCAGTACTGAATATGAATATATGTTAATGTTATTTATCCACAGTCTAATTGCATTCACTTACCATATTAGATGCAAGCTACCACCAAAGCAAATTGAGAAAAGTAAGCCATCAAGAATTGGTTAACATTTAGTATTAACCTACCATTTTTCACATCCAACAAAATGATCAAAGAGAAGATCAAGCGTTAAACCAGAAACTGAAACATTCACAGTTGTTTGATTTTGCAGGCAGAAATACAAATCCAATAATTCAGGGTTAGCTACAGAGTTTCTGATACAAACACGTAGAAAATGAGTTTCAAGGCAATTAGTTTTCATTAGCAGAATCTGATGGATCAAAAACAAATTAAGTCTTAACGTGTGTAATTTCTGCAATAGGATCCAAATTTGGAGTCCTGGCTACTGCCAGCAGTGATTATTTGGGACTGTCTATCCTGCCCAAGCCTTTTAAATGCACCTGTGCTGGCCACAGAAATGTGTGGCCATGTGAGACGGTCACCATCTCTGGCTGGAGAGTTAATTCAGTCCATCTCACATTTAACCTTCTGTGCCTCATGGAAGACCTTAGTTCCTTTATTCTGTTCTTTTTCCCTCCCTACATATGCTTTTAAAAACTTACCTGTGGTGGGCCGGGCGCAGTGGTTCACGCCTGTAAACCCAGCACTTTGGGAGGCCAAGGCGGGCAGATCACGAGGTCAGGGGATCGAGACCATTCTGGCTAACACGGTGAAACTCCGTCTCTGCTAAAAATACAAATAAAATTAGCTGGGCATGGTGGCGGTCGCCTGTAGTCCCAGCTACTCGGGAGGCTGAGGCAGAAGAATGGCATGAACCCGGGAGGTGGACCTTGCAGTGAGCTGAGATAGCGCCACTGCACTCCAGCTTGGGTGACAGAGTGAGACTCCGTCTCAAAAAAAAAAAAAAGCAAACTTATCTGTGGCGATAAAGGAAGTATATTTTCAAAAGTAGCATCTTAGCATCTTTTCAATTATTGTAAATGAGCCTATGGTGATGTGATGAGATACCACAATTGTTCAGGTTAAAATAAAATGACAGTGAAGGACTTGTGATTCCAACAGTCTGGGTACTAGATACCCTCACCAGTTCTTCTGTTTGTATAAACTAAATATGCTGAACAAAAAATTCTAATACATTGAGAAACCAGTATGAATATAAGGCATGCATAGAGGCCAAAACTAAGTGAAAGGAGAACCTGAAATTGGAAGTAGATAGGAGAGGTTTAGTCCTGAGCACATTTGCCAAACCTGATACCTTGGTCTCTGGTTTTCATGGGTAGCCCAAGAAAGAGACTCTTGTAGGAGACCCCCCTTATGGTAAGCTGGAGCCTTAAACAGTTACCTACTTGGTGTCAGGGTAGACTAAGGATATGTATACCCTACCCCAGGGACTGTAAGGCTAATTGCCTAGCTTACATCCTTGGGTTAGAGTGAACAATAAATCTTCCTTGAAAATATATCATTACCAGGTGGTCTTCTATAGACTTTTACCATGAATTCATTCATTTTTTTGTGGTCCCAAACTTTTCCAAACCATCATTTAGTTTGTAGTAGTCCAGGCCTGGTGTGCTCTGAGATAACTGGCAAAAGCAGATGGGCATTGTCTCTGCAGGCATTTACCTTCAGATGAGGCCTCCAGGAACTCCCTCATATAAAATTCCAAGAAACACAAACTTAATGTTGAAAACCACAAAACGCACAAGGAATCGAGTCACCACGCTCAAGAGCTGGCAAAAATAAAGACAGCCGAATGAGACCCACAAAGACAGCAAGTATTGGAATTATCAGATACGGAATATAAAATAAGAATGTCTAATATGTTTTAATGAAATAAAAGTGGAAGCTTAAAAGTTTTTAAAAAAGCAAGTTTAAAAGTAAAAGTAAGGCCAAGCCTGGTGGCTCACACCTGTAATCCCAGCATTTTGGGAGGCCGAGGCAGGCGGATCACGAGGTCAGGAGATCGAGACCATCCTGGCTAACATGGTGAAACCCCATCTCTACTAAAAATACAAAAAATTAGCTGGGCATAGTGGTGGTCACCTGTAGTCCCAGCTACTCGGGAGACTGAGGTGAAAGAATGGCGTGAACCCGGGAGGTGGAGCTTGCAGTGAGTCGAGATTCCACCACTGTGCTCCAGCCTGGGCGACAGAGTGAGACTCTGTCTCAAAAAAAAAAAAAAAAAGTAAAAGTAAAATTTATAGACAAGATGTATAATGATTGACATGAAAACCGTTGAAAAGTTTTGGCAGCTGTTTATTTGTACCTAGTGAGAATTAGCAAAAAGAACATTACTTCTGAAGAAATTATTCAGAGTTCAGTGCCTGAGACAAACAGGGAAAACAGGACAGAAACGTTAAGAGATGTGGAAGCTACAGGGAAAAGGGATAATATATGAAGGGACCAAAGGCAATATTTGAAGAGATAATAGCTGTGGATTTTTCGGAACTGATAAAAGACATTGACTCACAGATGAACTAAACACAATTTTCAAGCACAATTGAAAGAAACAGAAATCCACCTGTAGTTATATCAGAGTGAGACAAAGACAAAGAGACCTCTGTAAAAGCCAATGAGAAAACACAGATTAACTACATTTGAATGACATTTAGTCTGAGATCTGATTTCTCACTGGCACCAGTGGGAGGCCCAGGAGAGGGAAATAGTATTTTCCATGTCCTTAGAGAAAATAGATGTCAGGCCAGATGCTGTGGCTTATGTCAGTAATCCCAGCACTTTGGGAGGCCAAGGCAGGTGAATCACCTGAGGTCAGGAGTTTGAGACCAGCCTGGCCATAATAGTGAAACACCATCTCTACCAAAAATACAAAAAATTAGCTAAGCATAGTGGTGGCTGCCTGTAATCCCAGCTACTCAGGAGACTAAGGCAGGAGAATTGCTTGAACCCAGGAGGTAGAGGTAGCAGTGAGCAGAGACTGTGCCACTGCACTCCAGCCTGGGCAACAAGGCCAAGACTCTGTCTCAAAAATATCAAGAAAATAGATGTCAACTTAGAACTGTATTCATTTAAATTAATAAAAACAGAATTTTCCAGCCACCAACCTTTGTTAAGGAAATTGTGAAAGATGTATTAAAGAAAAGGACAGTGAGTCCAAGTGTAGATCTAAGATGTGAGAATGATGGCTGAGAAAGGGTCAATTTATGTGAGCACTGACTATATGAAATAATGTCAACAAATCCTGTAGGATTAAACAAAAACAAAGAGGAACAAAAATGCAGTACACAAAGAAGAGTAATCAAAGTGATAGTGTTCCAAATTCCTTGCATCATTTAGGAAAACTGTGAAGCTATTGATTAACTTTAGACTTGGGTAAGTGGAATATTTGTGTTAAAATGTCTGGGGTGGGGTTGCTTCCAAAATGGTCAAATAGGAACAGCTCTGGTTTGCAGCTCCCAGCAAGACTGATGCGGAAGATGGGTGATTTCTGCATTTCCAGCTGAGGTACCTGGTTCATCCCATTGGGACTGGTTGGACAGTGCGTGAAGCCCACAGAGGGCAAGCCAAAGCAGGGTGGTATGTCGCCTCACCCAGGAAGTGCAAGGGGTCGAGCAATTTCCCTTTCCTAGCCAAGGGTGCTGTGACAGACCATACATGGAAAACAGGTACACTATCACCCAAATATCGCTCTTTTCAATGGTATGAGTACCAAGCAGACCAGGAGATTCACTCCTGCGCCTGGCTCAGAGGGTCCCATGCCAATGGAGCCTTTCTCACTGCTAGCACAACAGTCTGAGATCAACCTGAGAGGCTGCAGCCTGGCAGGGGGAAGGGCATCCACCATTGCTGAGGCTTGAATAGGTAAACAAAGCGGCCAGAAGCTCGAATTGGGTGGAACCCACCACAGCTCAGCAAGGCCTGCTACCTCTGTAGACTCCACCTCTGGGGGCAGGGCATAGCTGAACAAAAATCAGCAGACAACTTCTGCAGACTTAAATGTCCCTGTCTGACAACTCTGAAGAGAGCAGTGGTTCTCCCAGCATGGTGTTCAAGCTCTGAGAATGGACAGAACTGCCTCCTCAAGTGGGTCCCTGGCCCCGGTGTAGCCTGAGTGGGAGATACCTCCCAGTAGGGGCTGACAGACACCTCATACAGGCGGGTGCCCCTCTGGGATGAAACTTCCAGAGGAAGGATCAGGCAGCAATATTTGCTGTTCTGCAGCCTCCACTGGTGATACCCAGGAAAACAGGGTCTGGAGTGGACCTCCAGCAAACTCCAACAAACCTGCAGCTGAGGGGCCTGACTGTTAGAAGGAAAACTAACAAACAGAAAGGAATAGTATCAACATCAACAAAAAGGACATCCACACCAAAACCCCATCTGTAGGTCACCAACATCAAACACCAAAGGCAGATAAAATCACAAAGATGGGGAGAAACCAGAGCAGAAAAGCTGAAAATTCCAAAAACCAGAGTGCCTCTTCTCCTCTAAAGGATTGCAGCTCCATGCCAGCAACAGAACAAAACTGAGCAGAGAATGACTTTGACAAATTGACAGAAGAAGGCTTCAGAAGATTGGTAATAACAAACTTCTCCGAGCTAAAGGAGCATGTTCTAGCCCATTGCAAGGAAGCTAAAAACCTTGAAAAAAGGTTAGACAAATGGCTAACTAGGATAAACAGTGTACAGAAGACCTTAAATGACCTGAGGGAGCTGAAAACCACAGCACAAGAACTTTGTGACGCATACACAAGCTTCAATAGCCGATTTGATCAAGTGGAAGAAAGGATATCAGTGATTGAAGATCAAATGAATGAAATGAAGCAAGATGACAAGATTAGAGAAAAAAGAGTAAAAAGAAACGAGCAAGTCTCAAAGAAATATGGGACTATGTGAAAAGACCACATCTCCGTTTGATTGGTGAACCTGAAAGTGACGGGGAGAATGGAACCAGGTTAGAAAACACTCTTCAGGATATTATCCAGGAGAACTTTCCTAACCTAGCAAGGCAGGCCAACATTCAAATTCAGGAAATACAGAGAACACTACAAAGATACTCCTCGAGAAGAGCAACCCCAAGAAACATAACTATCAGTTTCACCAAGGTTGAAATGAAGGAAAAAATGTTAAGGGCAGCCAGAGAGAAAGGTCAGGTTACCCACAAAGGAAAGCCCGTCAAACTAACAGCAAATCTCTCAGCAGAAACCCTACAAGCCAGAAGAGAGTGGGGCCAATATTCAACATTCTTAAAGAAAAGAATTTTCAACCCAGAATTTCATATCCGCCCAAACTAAGCATCATAAGTGAAGGGGAAATAAAATACTTTACAGACAAGCAAATGCTGAGAGATTTTACCAGGCCTGCCTTACAAGAGCTCCTGAAGGAAGCACTAAACATGGAAAGGAAAAACTGGTACCAGCCACTGCGAAAACATGCTAAATTATAAAGACCATCAATACTAGGAAGAAACTGTATTAATTAATGGGCAAAATAACCAGCTAACGTCATAATGACAGGATCAAATTAACACAACAATATTACCTTAAATGTAAATGCACTAAATGCCCCAATTAAAAGGCACAGACTGGCAAATTGGATAGAGTCAAGACCCATCAGTGTGCTGTATTCAGGAGACTCATCTTATATGCAGAGACACACATAGGCTCAAAATAAAGGGATGGAGGAAGATCTACCAAACAAATGGAAAGAAAAAAAAAAAAAAACCCAAAAAACCAGGAATCGCAATCCTAGTCTCTGATAAAACAGTGTAAACCAAGATCAAAAGAGACAAAGAAGGCCATTACATAATGGTAAAGGGGTCAATTCAACAAGAAGAGCTAACTATCCTAAATATATATGCACCCAATACAGGCATACCCAGATTCATAAAGTAAACCCTTAGAGACCTACAAAGAGACTTAGACTCCTACACAATAATAATGGGAGACTTTAACACCCCACTGTAAATATTAGATCAACAAGACAGAAGGTTAACAGGGATATCCAGGATTTAAACTCAGCTCTGTATCAAGTGGACCTAATAGACATCTATAGAACTCTCCATCCCAAATCAACAGAATATACACTCTTCTCAGCACCACATTGCACTTATTCTAAAATTGACCATGTAGTTGGAAGTAAAACACAACTCAGCGAATGTAAAAGAACAGAAATCACAACAAGCTGTCTCTCAGACCACAGTGAAATCAAATTAGAACTCAGGATTAAGAAATTCACTCAAAACCACTCAACTATGTGGAAACTGAACAACCTGCTCCTGAATGACTTCTGGGTAAATAAAGAAATGAAGGCAGAAATAAAGATGTTCTTTGAAACCAATGAGAACAAAGACGCAACATACCAGAATCTCTGGGACACATTTAAAGTAGTGTGTAGAGGGATATTTATAGCACTAAATGCCCACAAGAGAAAGCAAGAAAGATCTAAAATGGACACCCTAACATCACAATTAAAAGTACTAGAGAAGCAAGAGCAAACAAATTCAAAAGCTAGCAGAAGGCAAGAAATAACTAAGATCAGAGCAGAACTGAAGGAGATAGTGACTCAATGAGTCCAGGAGCTGGTGTTTTGAAAAGATCAACAAAATACATAGACCACTAGCAAGATTAATAAAGAAGAAAAGAGGGAAGAATCAAATAGATGCAATAAAAAAATAAAAAATGATAAAACGATCCTACAGAAATACAAACTACTATCAGAGAATACTATAAACACCTCTATGCAAATAAACTAGAAAATCTAGAAGAAATGGATAAATTCCTGGACACATACACCCTCCCAAGACTAAACCAGGAAGAAGTTGAATCCCTGAATAGACCAGTAACAGGCTCTGAAATTGAGGCAATAATTAATAACCTACCAACCAAAAAAAGTCCAGGACCAGATGGATTCACAGCCGAATTCTACCAGAGCTACAAAGAGGAGCTGGTACCATTCCTTCTGAAACTATTCCAATCAATAGAAAAAGAGGGAATCTTCCCTAACTCATTTTATGAGGCCAGCATCATCCTCGTATCAAAGCCTGGCAGAGACACAACAACAACAAAAAGAGAAATTTAGGCCAATATCCCTGATGAACATCAATGCAAAAATCCTCAATAAAATACTGGCAAGTCAAATCCAGCAGCACATCAAAAAGCTTATCTACCACGATCAAGTCGGCTTCATCCCTGGGATGCAAGGCTGATTCAACAAATGCAAATCAATAAATGTAATCCATCACATAACAGAACTAATGACAAAAACCACATGATTACCTCAATAGATGCAGAAAATTCTGCATCTGTTGACAAAATTCCACAGCCCTTCATGCTAAAAACTCTCGATAGACTAGGTATTGATGGAAAATATCTCAAAATAATAAGAGCTATTTATGACAAACCCACAGCCAGTATCACACTGAATGGGCAAAAACTGGAAGCATTCCCTTTGAAAACAAGCACAAGACAAGGATGTCCTGTCTCACCACTGCTATTCAACATAGTGTTGGAAGTTCTGGCCAGGGCAATCAGGCAAGGGAAATAAATAAAGGGTATTCAATTAGGAAAAGAGGAAGTCAAATTGTCCCTGTTTGCAGATGACATGATTGTATATTTAGGAAACCCCATCGTCTCAGCCCCAAATCTTCTTTAGGTGATAAGCAACTTCAGCAAAGTCTCAGGATACAAAATCAATGTGCAAAAATCACAAGCATTCCTATACACCAATAAACAGAGAGAGAGAGCCCATTCATGAGTGAACTCCTATTCACAATTGCTACAAAGAAAATAAAATACCTAGAAGGGATGTGAAGGACCTCTTCAAGGAGAACTACAAACCACTGCTCAACGAAATAAAAGAGGAAACAAACAAATGGAAGAACATTCCATGCTCAAGGATAGGAAGAATCAATATTGTGAAAATGACCATACTGCCCAAGGTAATTTATAGATTCAATGCCATCCCCATCAAGCTACCAATGACTTTCTTCACAGAATTGGAAAAAACTACTCTAAATTTCACATGGAACCAAAAAAGAGCCCACATAGAAAAGACAATCCTAAGCAAAGAGAACAAAGCTGGAGGCATCATGCTACCTGACTTCAAACTATACTACAAGGTTACAGAAACCAAAACAGCATGGTACTGGTACCAAAACAAACATATAGACTAATGGAACAGAACAGAGGCCTCAGAAATAACACCACATATCTACAACCCATCTGATCTTTGACAAACCTGACAAAAACAAGAAATGGGGAAAGGATTCCCTATTTAATAAATGGTGCTGGGAAAACTGGCTAGCTGTATGTAGAAAACTGAAACTGGATCTGTTTCTTACACATTATACAAAAATTAACTCAAGATGTATTAAAGACTTAAATATAAAACCGAAAACCATAAAATCCCTAGAAGAAAACCTAGGCAATACCATTCAGGACATAGGCATGGGCAAAGACTTCATGACTAAAACACCAAAAGCAATGGCAACAAAACCCAAAATAGACAAATGAGATCTAATTAAACTAAAGAGCTTCTGCACAGCAAAAGAAACTATCAGCAGAGTGAACAGGCAACCTACAGAATGGGAGAAAATTTTTAAAATCTACCCATCTGACAAAGGGCTAATACCCAGAATCTACAAAGAACTTAAACAAATTTACAAGAAAAAACAAACAACCCCATCAAAAAGTGGGCAAAGGATATGAACAGACATTTCTCAAAAGACGACATTTATGCAGCCAACAGACACATGAAAAAATGCTCATCATCACTGATCATCAGATAAATGCAAATCAAAACCACAATGAGATACCATCTCATGCCAGTTAGAATGACGATCATCAAAAAGTCAGGAAATAACACATGCCGAGGAGGATGTGGAGAAATAGGAATGCTTTTACACTGTTGGGAGTGTAAATTAGTTCAACCATTGTGGAAGACAGTGTGGCAATTCCTCAAGAAGCCAGAACTAGAAATACTATTTGACCCAGCAATCCCATTACTGGGTATATACCCAAAGGACTATAAATCATGCTACTATAAAGACACATGCACACATATGTTTATTGCAGCACCATTCACAATAGCAAAGACTTGGAACCAACCCAAATGTCCATAAATGATAGACTGGATTAAGAAAATGTGGCACGTATACACCATGGAATACTATGCAGCCATAAAAAAGGATGAGTTTATGTCCTTTGTACGGACATGGATGAGACTGGAAACCATCATTCTCAGCAAACTATCACAAGAACAGAAAACCAAACACCACATGTTCTCACTCATAGGTGGGAATTGAACAATGAGAACACATGGACACAGGGCAGGGAACATCACGCACCGGGCCTGTTGGGGGCTGGTGGCTAGGGGTGGGATAGCATTAGGAGATATACCTAATGTAAATGACGAGTTGATGGGTGCAGCAAACCACCATGGCACATGTATACCTATGTATCAAACCTGCATGTTGTGCACATGTATTCCAGAACTTAAAGTATAATTAAAAAAAAAAAAAGTCTGGAGTGACCACTATACACTTCCTCCATGCCAGAGGCTCCAGAAAGTCTATCTTCACCCACACCTCTGCCCTAAACACCAAACTCACAGATTGAACTACTTACTTGGCATCACCACTTGGATGTCTGTTGGACAATTCAAATTTACACACATCCTAAACCCGTCTTTCCCCTTCAAAAGACAAGTAACAACAAACAAAACAAAGCAAAACAAAAATAAACATTGTTGCACTTGAACGCCTTTTCATGTCATTTGATGGCAATGTCATCAAAACTCCAGTTGCTCAATCCTGACACCTCTTTCTCAATCCACCAGGGAATGTGAATGACTCTAAAAACTCTCTCCAGAACTCACTTCCCACTGCCAAGGTGCCGCTCTGAGCCGGTGTCACTTCTCACCTGGATCACTGGTTTCTGTCCCCCCATTTCTATCACTGACCCTCAAAATTGTTTTTCTTACAGCATCCAGGGTGATCCCTTTAAAATGTTGAGTCAGACCATATCGGTTCTCTGCTAAAACAATCCTGAGATGCCTTCCCATTTCACCCGGAGTAAAAGCTGGAGTCTTTACAATGGTCCTTAAGGAGCACCCATCCCTCTGACCCCCTCGACCCCTCGCGTCTCCTGCCCTGCCCTCCTTCTGCCCTTGCTCTTGTCACCACTCTGACTTCATCTCCTGTGCTCTCCACTGGCCTCCTGACCATTCCTGCTGCTTTAGAGCATTGTACTGGAAGTTTCTGCCACCGTACAGGCTCTTCTCTCATTCTCAGACCTCTATTTGGCTAAATCTCTGCTGCCCTCCATATTCGCTCTGTGGTTTTCTCTGTGAGACCCCACCCTAGTGAATACTGCAGCTCCCTCCCTAACCCTGCGGTCCTGCACTCCCAGCTGCATCGCTCTGCTCTATTTTCTCTTTCCCTGGCATTTGTCACTTTCTAGAATGCTACTTAATTTGCTTATTTTATCTATTGCTTATTTATCTCTCTCTCACACACATACAAACACACACTCACACACACACAAATATGAGGTTCACAGGAATAGGAACCTTTTCTTTTTTTTCCCTTTCCTTCTCTTCTTTTTTTTTTTTTTTTTTTTTTTGAGACAGAGACTCGCTCTGTCGCCCAGGCTGGAGTGCAGTGGCAAGATCTTGGCTCACTGCAACTTCTGCCTCCCAGGTTCAAGCAATTCTCCTGACTCAGCCTCCAGAGTAGCCGAGACTACAGGCATGCACCACCATGCCTGGCTAAGTCTTGTATTTTTTGTTTGTTTGTTTTAGTAGAGACGGAGTTTCACCATGTTGGCCAGGGTGGTCTCGAACTCCTGACCTTGGGTGAGCCCCCGGTCTTGGCCTCCCAAAGTGCTGGAATTACAGGCGTGAGCCACCATGCCTGGCTGCAGGAACTATTTTTTATAAGCATCTAAAATATACAGGATCCAGAAAGGTTGAAAGTAAAAAGACAGAAAAAGATAAACCACATAAACACCAACCAGAAGAAACCTATTAATAGTAAGTACAACAGATCTTATGGCAACAAAACCCTCAAAACTGGTAAGACAGGGTGCTTTTTCTTGTTTGTTTTTGTTTTTATGTGAGACAGAGTTTCTCTGTTGTTGCCCAGACTGGAGTGCAATGGTGCGATGCTGGCTCACCGCAACCTCCGCCTTCGGGGTTCAAGCGATTCTCTTGCCTCAGCCTCCTGAGTAGCTGGGATTACAGGCATGTGCCACCATGCCCAGCTAATTTTGTATTTTTAGTGGAGACAGGATTTCTCCATGTTGGTCGGGCTGGTCTCGAACTCCTGACCTCAGGTGATCTGCCCAAAGTGCTGGGATTACAGGTGTGAGTCACCGTGCCCAGCTGACAGGGTGTGTTTTTAGTTTTTGTTTTTTGGTGGGTTTTTGTTTGTTTGTTTGTTTTTGAGACAGAGTTTTGCTCTTGTCACCCAGGCTGGAGTGTAATGACATGATCTTGGCTCACTACAACCTCCTCTTCCCAGGTTCAAGAGATCCTCTTGCCTCAGCCTCCCTAGTAGCTGGGATTACAGGTGCCCGCCACCATGCTTGGCTAATTTTTTTTTTTTTTAATATTTTTAGTAGAGATGGGGTTTCACCATGTTGGCCAGGCTGGTCTCAAACTCCTGACCTCAGATGATCCGCCTCAGCCTCCCAAAGTGTTGGGATTACAGGCGTGAGCCACCGCACCTGGCTGACAGGGTGCTTTTTTATGTTTTCTTTTTAAGAATTTTATTTTATTGTAAATTGACAAATTATAATTGTATATATTTGTGGTGCACAAAGTGATGTTATGATTTATGAATACAATATATTCATAATGTAACAATTAAATCAAACTAATTAACATATCCATTCCTTCAAATGCTTTCCTTTTTTGTAGAGGATTTGAAATGTACTGCCTGAGCAACTTTGAAATGTACAATACACTATTATTAACTGTATTCACCATGCTGTGTGCTAGATCTCCAAGGAAAACATTTCTCCTAAGACTTGGTACCCTTTGACCAATATTTCCTCAAGGCCCCCAACCCCAGCCTCCAGTAACCGCCATCCTATTCCATTCTGCTGCTAGGAGTCTAAGCAATTTAGAGCCCGCCTATAAGTGAAGACATGAATTATTTGTCTTTCTGTCCCTGTCTTTTTGGAAGTTTTTCAAAAAACTAAAAATAGTCTAAATATGAGTCAGAGATCCCAATTCTGTGTATTTATCCAAAATATTGAACTAGGTATGTCGAAGAGATGTCTGCACTGCCATGTTCATTGCAGCATTATTCACAATAGCCAACTTATGGAGTCAACCTAAATGTCCATTAACAGATGGATGGATAAAGATGATATGGTATATAGTGGTACACATACACAACAGAACACCATACAGCCTGATAAAAGAAGGAAATTCTGTCATTTGCGACAACATGGATGAACTTGGAGGGGGCTTCTTATTGATTTAAGTTCCAGTTAACTAGGAGTATATAACAATTCAAAACTTTTATGCATCTTTTGCAACGTCTACACTATAGCTATGAATATATTTTTAAAAGCTGACATAAGAATATATACCTCTCTCAGGAGATGATAAGCATGAAGAAATTGATAATGATATAGAAGACTTGACCGTGACACATTTAATGATTTGACCAAATATATACACTTGCAACACCAGACCCAACTGTGCTGGAAGACAAATTATTTTCAGTACACAAGGACATTTGCAGAAATTGACCACACACTGGGCCATAAAGCAAGTCCCCATATTTGCAAAAGGTTGAAACTATACAAAACATTTTCTCTGAGTATAATATCATTATGTTAAGAAAAAATCACAAAAGGATAACTGCCTCTGTTTTTAAACAACTCAGGTCAAAGAATAAGTCAAAACAAAAATTAGAAAATATTTTGAACAAAACAAAAATGAAAATAATGCATATTAATAATGTGGAGTGCCTGGGCGCGGTGGCTCACACCTGTAATCCCAGTACTTTGGGAGGCCGAGGTGGGTGGATCACCTGAGGTCAGGAGATTGAGACCATCCTGGCCCACACGGTGAAACCCCGTCTCTACTAAAAATACAAAAAATTAGCTGGGTGTGGTGGCACATGCCTGTAATCCCAGCTACTCAGGAGGCCGAGGCAGGAGAATCACTTGAACCAGGGAGTTGGAGGTTGCAGTGAGCCGAGATTGCGCCACTGCACTCCAGCCTGGCGACAGACAGAGACTCAATAATAATAATAATAATAATAATAATAATAATAATGTGGAGTACAGTTAAAGCAACACTTAAAGGGAAATTTATAGCTTCTAAACAGATGCAGTATGAACGAAGCATGAAGTTTAGTGAATTAGGCATCCATTTCAACCTCAAAAAGTTTATTTTGAAAGAAAGGAACTAAAAATGGTAAGAGCAGGAACTATAAAATAGAAACAAATGTTTAACTGGGAGGATCAACAAAACCAAAAGCTGACTCTTTGTAAAGACTAATAAATTTGATGAAATAGATGAAAACGGGAGGAAAAGTATGGAAAACCACTATCAGAAAGGTAAAGATGGACATGTTTGTCTGGGTCCTCCAAGAATCAGGCACCAAGGCAGGAATACATGGGCACGAACATTATCTGGGGAAGCACCTGTGAGAGAGAACAGGAGGAAGCTGAGAGAGGCTGAGAGGTGGCAGGCCAGGTGTAGGTCTGATTACAGGGGAAGGAGAGAGGGAAGGAAGGAATCTGGGTGGGAAATGGCAGGGCAGTGCTAGTGAAAATTTGAGAAGCCCATTGAGGAGTCCCCGGGCCACAGCCATGCATGCAAGGTGTCCCCCTTCTCCTGGGAGTGGGCCTGGCTTCGTATCCCTGCCAAGCTCCGTCACAGGTGAGAGGAGCCCCCAGGAAGTATGATCTGGGGTGCTTGCAAAACACGGTTCAGAGCCCAGCAGTGGGGTGCTGGACAAGTACAGCTCTGAGAGGTATCTTCCCCAGGCTCCTCGGCTCACTCTTCATGCTGCACGGATGCAACTGCCCCTGGCCCCTGGGACCCTCTCCTCCTCCGGGGAAACTGACAGCAGGGAGGCTGGTGGTATGGCCCCGGCACTGCCGTTCATCTCCTTCCCTCCATTCTGCATTCCTTTCACGCTCAACGACCACCTCCACTCACCTGCTGGCTTGCCTGGTGGTACAGCCAAACTTCACTCCAAACTTCACTCCTGCACCTTGGCAGTCACCCCTTCTCAGTTCAAGGCTGCCCCCTGTATCCGCTCACTGCTCCAATGGCAAGAAAGGACGCCCAGGTGCCTCCACGGATCACCTGAGTTCCACTCTATTCCTCCTGCCATGCTGAGGTGATCAGGTGATTACTCTTGGCCATCAGGTGATTCCTCTATTTGCCTGCTTGTCCAGAGTGTCCTGGCGGCAGTGGTGACTTGCAGTTCAATGGCCTGAGTATGCCACAAGCAGCAACATGCAAGAATCTTAAGGATAATATTTTGAATTAAAAAAAAAAAAGCCAGTCACTACAAAATACACACAGCATGGCTCCATTTTTATATAAAGCTCAAAAGCAGGCAGAATTTAATGGTATAGCAGTTGGAGAGATGAACATATATGGTAAAATGTGTGGAAGAGCATGGGAATTATCAACCGACAATGTAAGGTAATGGTTATGGCTAAGGGCAGAGGGAGAGGACAGGATTGGGGAGGGGTGCACGGGGCACTTCCGTGGTTGTGATAGCATGCCTGCTGCCTCTTAATCCAAAGTGTGGGCACACAGTTGTGAGCTGCATCTGTGTTTTCCCTCACACCTCTTTGTATCTGTTCCATATTACTGAATTGTCCAGATGAGAGGTTTCGTTTAATCTATAAACTTGAATGAAATCTAATACTGCTTCAAGTGCCGATTGTCAAATGAAGGAAATAGACGGGTCCTTAAATGATGATAGTAAGGGCCGGGCGCGGTGGCTCACGCCTGTAATCCCAGCACTTTGGTAGGCCGAGGTGGCTAGATCACAAGGTCAGGAGCACGAGACCAGCCTGACCAATATGGTGAAACCCCATCTTTACTAAAAATACAAAAATTATCTGGGCATGGTGGCGGGTTCCTGTAGTCCCAGCTATTCGGGAGGCTGAGGCAGGAGAATCGCTTGAAACCAGGAGGCAGAGGTTGCAGTGAGCCGAGATCATGCTGTTGCACTCCAGCCTGGGTGACAGAGCGAGACTCCATCTAAAAAAAAAAAAAAAAAAAAGATGATAGTAGCAGTTGGAATTGATAAGCAAATAGGAAACTTGCACTTCCAATAATGGGAGAAGGTAGAGGACAGAGAACGAAATGGGCTCATTAAGTAATCAAAAGAGAAGATTTGTAAAAGATTTAAAATGGAGTTTGAAGAAAGAGCGCATGAAATGGGACCTGTGATTTTGGATAAAACCCAGTGAGGAGAGTGCCTGGATGAGTCAGGGCTGAGGCCAGGGTCAGGCGGGGTGACAGAGAGGGGTGAGGAATAGCCCAGTTCGCCTGGAGATGAGGAGGTGTTACTGCAGACAGGACTCCAGCTGAAAACACAAAGAGGAATGAAAATTGTGCCTAGCTCAGAAATTTTGAGAATAACAGTATAGGGTAGAAAATTGAAAATAAAAGCAATAATTTGAGTGATCATCTATACACATTTCTTAGAAAAACTTAGACTGGAAGACCAACACTGTTCCATACATAAACATTATCTGCCCTTAGACGGAATGTGAAAATTGGTGCTCACGAGAAAGTCTTGCCCAAGGTACCTGGCTGGTGAGGCATAAAGCAAGGAAATAGAGTTTTGTTTTTTTTTTTTTTTTCTTTTTTGAGATGGAGTCTCCCTCTGTCGCCCAGGCTGGAGTGCAGTGGCGCGATCTCAGCTCACTGCGAGCTCCACTTCCCAGGTTCGTGCCATTCTCCAGCCTCAGCCTCCCCAGTAGCTGGGACTACAGGCGCCCGCCATCACGCCCGGCTAATTTTTTTGTATTTTGTTTAGTAGAAACAGAGTTTCACCATGTTAGCCAGGATGGTCTCGATTTCCTGACCTTGTGATCCACCCGCCTTGGCCTCCCAAAGTGCTGGGATTACAGGTGTGAGCCACTGCGCCCGACCTAGAATTTTATGGTTTTTTTTTTTCTGTATTCAAATCTTACCATGCAGAGCTTGGAACTGTAGGAGCAATCCATGTCCTTCTCTGGTTGCTGGACTTATTTGAGATAAAGGAGAAACTCAAAGATATATTTGGAGAGAAAACATAGCCATATGTTTTGATCTAGTAACAAGATAATGACTAGGAATTTGAGACTTTCTAAGGAGACTGTGTTACAAGGAAAACTTCCTTCCATGGACTTCTGCTTTCACTGGGAATTACATGTGCTACATTACACAGGCCTCACTCTGAGAGCTCTGGGGATTCCAGTGATTACCCAACGTGATCAATAAACTGGCCAATAACTCATCCGGGGTGGCTGGAGTGCAACACACTTTGCATTTTGTGATTGAAAGTTCCTTCAAACTGTCACTTCTAACTTTGGTTTTATTCCAAATCCAGTAACCCATGAAAGTACAATGATCTTGGAGATTTATTGGCTGCATTGCGGCTGATGAACAGAATCTCTGACAGGCCAATTGCAATGTTCCCCATGAGACTTGTAACTAAGCAGAGGAGCCACTGTGATTACTCTAGGAGCCAGCAAACCTGAATTGTGACCGTGATTCTACCACCATCGCCAAGTCGTGTAAACTTGAATAAACCAGCTCACCTCTGGGAGATTAGTCTCATTCTCTAAACAGGGAAACAGCAACATTTAATCTCCTGAATTCACAGCATTTGAGTGAAAATCAGAAAATGAAAGCACTATTTGTCTAAAAACTTAAGCATTTCCATTAAAAAAGGAAATACTTTTTTTCCTAAACAACTGAGATGAATTTACTTTAAAAAAAGCTTTAATAAGATGTAACTAACATAAAATAAACTGTATGTGTTTAAACTATACAATTTGGTAAGATTTAACATAATGTGTGTATATGCATATGAAACTGTCACCATAATCCAATCATGAACATATTCAAAATCCTCACATTTTCCTCATAGCCTTGGTAATTCCCCTCCAGGCCACAGAATCCCAAGGCAACCAATGGTCTGCTTTCTGTCCCTACTGATTAGCTTGAATATTTCAATAATTTTGTATAAATGGGAAAACAAAGTATGTACTCTTATTTGTTTTTGTTTCTAGCCTAGCCTTTTTCCTTCAGTGTAATTATTTTGAGATTCATTTATTTTGTTACATGTATCAGTAGTTCGTTCCTTTTTATCACTATACTATTCCATCGTGTGGATTATACCACAGATTGTTTACCCTTTCACCCGTTGATGGACATTTGGCTTGTTTCCATTTTTTGGCTCTTACAAATACATTTGCTATGAATTTTAATTTGTTAGGTGCTGGATATTTTCTGTCACAATGGATGTTTTTGAGCTTTGTTCTGGAATGCCATTTAGTTACTTGAAAAAAGTTCAGTCCTTTTGTAGCGTCCCTTGAAGCTTTGTTGTCTGGGTCAAAGTAGACCTTGTTAAACAGTTCCCCACTGCAGAGACAATACCATGGAAGTACTATGACTGATGTGCTGTGAATTATGAGGTTTTCCACTCGGGATCACAAACTGTTGCTGGGCCTGTGTGAGTTGAAGCGATTGGCTTCTGTAATCCCGCCAGGATTTTTTGGCTCTTTTCCAGGACTTGGGTAGTCTCATCACATGTATACACCCATCAGTGCTCACCCGCTGGCTGGAGGGCCCCTTAGCAGGTCTCTGGTGCTCTCCTCTCTATGTAACTCTCATCTCTGCGGTTCCCTCCCCTGCAAACTCCAGCCACTCTGGCCTCCCCACACTCCCAGCACTGTCTCCCAAACCATCTGTTTCTGGTTCCCTCCTTTCCAGCAAGTGAGCTGGGCAAGCAGGGCTCACCCTGTTGGTGTCCTCCAGCGCAGGGGTCATTGTCCTGCACTGTTTGATGTCGAATGTCTGAAAACCATTGTTTTGTGTATTTTGTCCTATTTTTTAGACATCCCATCTTGACTAGAAGTGAGAGTCTGAAATTTACTATTTATACTGATTCTGCTTTACTCAATCCTGTCTTGTTTTCTGCTTGCCTGTCCACTTCTAATCAGGTGTTAGGATTTCCTTAAGCCAAAGCCCTATTCAATGGGAACCAAGGATTGGGAAGAAAGAAAGAACAGAAAATTAATGAAGCTAAAACAGTGTGACACGCCTTCACTGGGTAACTTCCGCAGGTGAGGCACTGTGCTGGGTACCAAGCAGATGCGCCACATGTGCATAAGCCATAGTCCCTGACAAGGATTCTGAGTCAAATGCTGTCATGGAAAACTTTTTTTTTTTTTTTTTTTTGAGATAGAGTCTCACCCTGTCGCCAAGGCTGGAGTGCAATGGTGCGATCTCAGCTCACTGCAACCTCCGCCTCCCAGGTTCAAACAATTCTCCTGCCTCAGCTTACCGAGTAGCTGGGATTACAGGCACCTGCCCCCACGCCCAGCTAATTTTTTTGTATTTTTGGTAGAGACGGGGTTTCACCATGTTGGCCAGGTGGCTCTGGAACTCCTGACCTCATGATCCGCCCACCTCGTGACCCAAAGTGCTGGGATTACAGGCGTGAGCCACCGTGCCTGGCCAGAAAACAGGTTTTCCACGGCTTTAGGATTTCTCCGTGAAGCAGAAAGTACATCCATCCTGTTTCTTTTTTTTCTTGCTTGTCTCTCCATTCATTTCCCAAGCCTTTAAAAAAATGTGTCCAACAAGAGCACCTGTGATTGATGCTTGCAGTTCTGTGTGTCTGTGATCTTCCCCTCATTGCTACCGGCTTCCCAAGGCTGCCTACTCAACCATTCAGCCTTTATCTGAGAAGAAATGATAAAGCCATTAGCTGCATCCACTTTGGGATGGTCTTACAAAACCTGATTCTTGTCCTCATCTCAGTTCAATTACGCTTTCTGTTTTCCTGAATCTGCTGATGCTTTATTTATGTTGGACGCACACGGGCTGCTGCACTGGCCTTGTTAGAGCAGTTTGTGCCCTTGCAGGAGCATTTCGTTCTGCTACATTTGTGTCACACGTTTGCTACACAATGCAAGGCTGAAGTTAGGCGGTTCAAGGAAATGTCAGCCTGTGATGAGTGTGAAACCCAGCTGCACTCCTCCATCCACTAGAAGAAACATTACTCTAAATTGATTTGTCATTTGCAAAACCACAATCCGAATAAATGTTTCATTACAAGGTGCTACCAGCTTTTACTGGGACCCTGGCTGTCTCTGCAGACTCCAAATCTGTTCTGAGTTGATTTGTAGACTTCTGCTTAATTTTTAGACTACCAACCGATTCAAACAGCAACGTTGGAATAGAAGCCTAGCAACAGAGGGCTAGACTTCCCTGTAGGGGTAGGCTAGCATGCCCACTCATGCACTCCCTAGTGAGAGGGAAACCTGGGAAGTTGTGTAGACAGAGTAGTGACAACTACTATCAGGCTGTAGTTAATGAGAACCTACTAAGTGCAAAGAAGAAAAAGTTTCCCTTCTCCAACTATTCACGCTGGGCTCCAGTTAGGACCCGGCTCTTTAACCGTGTTCCTCGTATTTATGCATCTGGTCTGTCTCCTCCTCTATTTCTGTTCTTTTCTTTTTCTTTTTCTTTTTCTTTTTGAGACAGAATCTCGGTTTGTCACCAGGCTGGAGTGCCATGGTGTGATCTCGGCTCACTGCAACCTCCACCTCCCAGGTTCAAGTGATTCTCCTACCTCAGCCTCCTGAGTAGCTGGGATTACAGGTGTGCGCCACCACACCCAGCTAATTTTTGTACTTTTAGTAGAGATGGGGTTTCACCATGTTGGCCAGGATGGTCTCAATCCACTCGCCTCGGCCTCCCAAAGCGTTGGGATTACAGGTGTGAGCGACTGCGCCCAGCCATTTTTCTTCTTTTTTCAAGATGAAGTTTTGCTCTTGTTGCCCAGGCTGGAGTGCAATGGTGAGATCTTGGCTCACTGCAGCCTCTGCCTTCCAGGTTGAAGCAATTCTCCTGCCTCCGCCTCCTGAGTAGTTGGGATTACAGGCGCCCACCACCATGCCTGGCTAATTTTTTTTTATCGTTAGTAGAGATGGGGTTTCACCATGTCAGCCAGGCTGGTCTGGAACTCCTGACCTCAGGAGATCTGCCCACCTCGGCCTCCCAAAGTGCTGGGATTACAGGTGTGAGCCACCGCTCCCATCCTCCTCCTCTACTTCTAAGACAAGGCCTTATACTTAGAATATGGAGCTTTACCAGAGGAGTAGCATTCACCAGTATACACACACACACACACACTTAGGTATAAATCACACATACATTTCATAAAATTCACCAATTGTTCATGAGTTTTGTTTGACAAATGTATATGATCGTGTAATCACCACTACAATCATGATAGAAAACATTTTGCTCACCCAAAACGTTCCTTTGTGCCCCTTTAGAGTCGGTCTTCTTCCCCCACACCTGGGTAACAGCAATCACTAACCTTCTCTCCATCACGGTAGCCTTTCCTTTTCTAGGATAAATGGAACTGTACAGTATGTAGTCTCTTGTGTCTGTGTTCTTTCACTTAACACAATGCTTTCAAGATTTATTCATGTTAAGTTGGCAGCTCTCTGAATAATTAATTGTATAGCCCAAGTACTACTGGGAAGGAAATCAGACAGGAGACAACAGCAAAGGCCCCAGCATGAGATAACAAGGATGTCTGAACCAGTTTGCTGAGGGAATGACAGGAAAGACACAGAGAGCAAAAGAAAGAAAGAGGAAGGAAAGAAGGAAGGAAGGAAGGAAGGAAGGAAGGAAGGAAGGAAGGAAGGAAGGAAGGAAGGAAGGAGAGAGAAATAGAAAGAAAGAAAGATGCAAGCAAGCAAGCAAGAAAGAAAGAGAAAGAAAAGAAAGAGAGACCAGACACAGACGCAGTGGCTCACGCCTGTAATCCCAGCACTTTGGGAGGCCAAGGCAGGAGGATCACGAGGTCAAGAGATCGAGACCATCTTGCCCAACATGGTTAAACCCCATCCCTACTAAAAATACAAAAATTAGCTGGGCATGGTGGTGCACTCTTGCAGTCCCAGCTACTCTGGAGGCTGAGGCAGGAGAATTGCTCGAACCCGGGAGGTGGAGGTTGCAGTGAGCTGAGATCGTGCCACTGCACTCTGACCTGGGGACGGAGCGAGACTCTGTCTCAAAATAAATAAATAAATAAAAACAACAACAACAAAAAACAAAGTGGAAGGGAGGGAAAGAAGGAGAGAAGAAGAGAGGGAGGGAGAAAGAATTTAGAAAAAGAACGTTCTGGGGATGGATTGGATGGAGGAAGAGGGAGGGAAAAGAGTTAAGAATGGTTCATAGCTAGCCAGGGTTCTTTCCTGGTAGAGTGATCATTTTTTTTAAAAAGGAAATCTGGGCTTAAAGAGAAGAGGAAAAAAGTTCAATATTAACTATATTCACTTTGAAATGCTTCTATGAAGTCCAAGTGGATGTCCAAAACTGAGAGCTGAAAATGTGGTCTCGAAGCTTTAGACAGCAGGCAGGAGGGGGTTGGTTGCTTTTTCAGAGTCATGTGTGCAGTGCTGACAGTGAAAATGGAAGTGAGAGACATGGAGAGAAAGGCACTTATGTGAGGAATGAGAGTTTCAACAGGCCACTCCGCAGGGGCAGGAGGAAATGGGGAAATGCAAGGAAAATGAGTTTCCAGGCAGTGAAGAAAATCAACCTAGTTCTGGAAGCCTAAGGAAGCTAAGTGTTGAGGAGAATGGAGAACCTATAGTGCCACATGCTGATTGGTCCATTTTACAGAGCACTGATTGGTTCGTTTTTACAGAGTGCTGATTGGTGCGTGTACAAACATTTAACTAGACACAGAGTGCTGATTGGTGCATTTACAAACATTTAGCTAGACACAGAGTACTGATTGGTGTGTTTACAATCCTTTAGCTAGACAGAAAAGTTCTCCAAGTCCCCACCCAACTCAGATGCCCAGCTGGGTTCACCTCTGGGTGGGAGGATTGCTTAACACCTGGATGGAGATCAAGGCTGCAGAAAGCTGTGATCATATCACTGCCCTCCAGCCTGGTTGACAGAGACCCTATTAAAAAAAAAAAAAAAAAAAAAAAAAAAGGCCAGGCACGGTGGCTCACACCTGTAATCCTAGCACTTTGGGAGGCCCAGATGGGCGGATCACGAGGTCAGGAGATGGAGACCATCCTGGCTAACACGGTGAAACCCCGTCTCTACTAAACACACACACACACACACACACACACACACACACACACACACACAAATTAGCCGGGCATGGTGGCAGGCACCTGTAGTCCCAGCTACTCGGGAGGCTGAGGCAGGAGAATGGTGTGAACCTGGGAGGTGGAGCTTCCAGTGAGCCGAGATGGCGCCACTGCACTCCAGTCTGGGCCACAGAGCGAGACTCCATTTCAAAAAAAACAAAACAAAACAAAAAAAAACCCACAACCAAACAAAGCATAGGGCCATTGAGTTACTCTGCATGACTCTCCTCTCCCTTGGCACAGTGTCCTGAAATTTACTCCAGACCACTCCATTCTAGTTAACATTTCCCACCTGACCCCAAACAGCAACCAGACATAGGAGGCAAGGTGGTCTGAAAATTTTGTCAGCATGGATGTTTCCTACGGAGGAACACTAACAGATTTTAAAAGCCTAGGTCATTTTGAGTTAGGAGGAAAGTGTTTTCTATTTAACAAATTATGTTGGAATAAATAGTTATTTGGAAAAAAAGTACTAACTTGAATTCTTACCTCACGCCATAAAATCTGTTTAAAAATGAACATTTCAGGCAGGGTGTGGTGGCTCACAGCTGTAATCCCAGTACTTTGGGAGGCCAAGGTGGTAGGATTGCTTGAGCACAGGAACTTGAGACCAGGCTGGAAAACACAGTAAAACCTCATCTCTACTAAAAATTGAAAAAACTAGCCGGACGTGGTGGCATGCACCTGTAGTCCCAGCTACTCAGGAGGCTGAGGTGGGAGGATGACTTGAGTCCAGGAAGCTGAGGCTGCAGTGAGCCATGATCACGTCGCTGCACTCCAGCCTGGAAGACAGAATGAGGTCCTGTCTCAAATAAATAAATAAATAATAAACAGATTTCAGTTGAGTAAAAAATGTAGGCCAGGCACAGAGGCTCATGCCTGTAATCCCAGCATTTTGGGAGGCTGAGGCAGGTGGATTACTTGAGGCCAGGAGTTCCAGACCACCCTGGCCAACATGGCAAAACTCTGTCTCTACTAAAGGCGCAAAAATTAGCTGGGTGTGGTGGCAGGTGCTTGTAATCCCAGCTACTTGAGAGGCTGAGGCAGGATAATTGCTTGAACCTGGGAGATCGAGGTTGCAGTGAGCTGAGATTGTGCCACTGCACTTCAACCTGGGCGACAGAGCAAAACCCTGTCTCGGAAAGAAAAAAAAAAAAAGTGAAGGTTTAAAAGGTTAAAACGAAAATGCAAATGTAATATATTTGAAGAAACATGGGAAAAAGTGTTATGGTTTCCACAAAGAGAATGAAATTATACAAAAAGTATGATTGAAAACTCAGAAGCTGTAAAATAAAAGGTTGCTATCCTTGCTACCTACCTACAATGAAGCAGGTAATTTGTCACGTCTCCTGTACCACTGCTTTCCACCTTCCCTCCCATTTCTTTTATCTCATGTAGTCTCTCACTAATTTGTGAAAAGTGTTTGCTTCTCAGGAATTCTGAGGGCACAAGAGGTCAAAAATGAGGAGCACCTTCGGGACCTAAGGCCACACAGATCTCAAGCCAACCGCTGATCTTGTACAGAATCTAACAGAACAGATCAGACCACTGTTCAAAGGAATTGTTTAGCATACGGAGTAGCCACTGTTTCATAGATAGCATATACTCCAGTGAAATCTGTCCAGCAGAAATCTAGTAACTGTGCACAGAGACTTCTTTTCCTCAGCTAGTTCTCCTGTACCTCCTCTCCATCATTCTAATCGCTAGCTTTACATCATCTGCTGCTATATATTTATGCATTTTCTTTCTCATTTCCATTTCATACATTTAAAAAATCATGGCTTTGGATCTCTAACCTCTGTTTCCCACCCCAATGATTTTTTTTTTTTTTTTTTTTTTGGACGGAGTTTCACTCCTGTTGCCCAGGCTGGAGTGCAGTGGCACGATCTCGGCTCACTGCAACCTCTGCATCCCAGGTTCAAGTGATTCTCCTGCCTCAGCCTCCTGAGTAGCTGGGATTGCAGGCGCACACCACCACTCTGGCTATTTTTTTTGTTCTGTTTTGTTATTTTTAGTAGAGACAGGGTTTCACCATGTTGACCAGGCTAGTCTCGAACTCCTGACCTCAGGTGATCCACAAACCTCGGCCTCCCAAAGTGCTGGTATTACAGGCGTGAGCCACTGCTCCTGGCCAAAAACTCTTAACTGGTTAAAAAACAGCCCATGAAGAACACTAAAAAACTGATATTACTAAATAATGATTAAAACAAAAGTAAAATACCCAAAGTACTCAGGTCAACTACTCAAAATATTACAACTTTTCATCCAAACCCAAATAGCTCATGATGGGTAATTTCTAAACTATATTTAGCCTTTACTTGGCACTTGAGGCTCTAGAAAGATCACAAAGTCAGAGAAATCCAACTGAGAATGCAAACATCCATGTCTAAGGGGAGACCTACGTCTGGGCTTCATGAGCATTACCAGGGCAGAGGGGAGGCTGGAGGTGAAGGCTTTCCAGGTGGCTGAGGTTAAGCGGGGCACGCTCCTGGGAGAACTGGCCACAGATAGCAGAGCGTGGAAGAGCAGAGGTCTCAGGGGAGTGGAGGGACCAGCTGGCATGGGGCCTGGTGAAGCACTTTCCTCTTTATTCTGGAGGCTGGAGCAGCTTTCTGATGAGCAGCTGCACATTCACATTTGATTCCAGCTGTCACAGAACACCGTTATCATTGCTCCCTGACTCCTGAGGCAAAATACCAGCATCTTTTTTATATGAAGCACAAGTGTGTGCATGCAAACGCACACACGTGCACACGCACGTGCGCACACACAAACACACCCCAGAAAGATACAAGGTGCCAGTCTGTTCGCATTTCTCAAAAATTCCATTCCAATCCAGGTGTAAAATATTCAGATTATAAGCAGGGATTGAACACTTCACAATGACATTCCCATTTCCCCCCGTAGGGTTGCACTAATTTACAGTAAATCATTGAATAATGATTAATAATAATACAGCTTAAAATGCTGCAATGATAATCTATTTAAGAAATAAGTGTGGCCGGGAACGGCGGCTCACTCCTGTAATCCCAGCACTTTGGGAGGCCGAGGCGGGCGGATCACGAGAGCAGGAGATCGAGACCATCCTGGTGAACACTGTGAAACCCCATCTCTACTAAAAATACAAAAAAGCCAGGCATGATGGCGGGCACCTGTAGTCCCAGCTACTCGGGAGGCTGAGGCAGGAGAACCCGGGGGGCAGAGCTTGCAGTGAGCGGAGATCATGCCACTGCACTCCAGCCTGAGTGATGGAGCGAGACTCTGTCTCAAAAAAAAAAAGAAATAAGTATGTCCTTCTATTTAAATTAAAATCACCCAATAATAAATATCTAACTGAAATAATATACCCAATTAAATAATATGAATACAACTTAATTTATATTCCTGATTTTATTGTATGAATTTCCCAATTACACTGTATGGGGGCCACTAAACTCTGCTCTGTGCTGAGTAGCGAGAATGGGGGGTTTCTAGAGTGGGCACTAGACTCAGGGGAGTTTGGGTCTCCAATCTCACAACTTTCACCACATGGGCACTGACCGTATCCTCTGCTAAATGCCATGGAAATAGCCCAGTGCATGGCATGTGAGCCTCTCGAGTCACATCTGCTTGGATTTTGCCTTAGTTTTAGTCTTCAGGAACAAATTCTGTCTGTTAGTCCCATGGAGAAGAAGATTTTAAATTTCTTTTACTAATAAAATTAGTTAACATTTTTTAGGGCAGTTAGGAATGTCCAGCCTTGAATAGAGCACTGCACATGTGCTGACTCACTAAATCCCTACACTAGCTTGAGAGATACAAAGCTTGTTTTGCCATCTCCACTTTGCACACGAGGAAACCTAGGCTTAGAAAGAGTAAAGAACGTGTCCAATGTGCCATAGTGGGAAGATGGTAGAATGAGGATTAAAACCCAGATTTGCCAAACACTAAAGTCCCTTCTCTTAAAGATTACTTTATACTAACTTGGTCACACTGAATAGTCCCGTCTAAGCATTTGCTAACTTACTAGGGGTGCCAAGAGCCAGAGGAGGGATCTGTGTTTGAAAAAGTGTCCCAATTAATAATAATAGCAACTCAAATGTGTATGGTGAATTTTGGTTTACAATGGACGATCGTGTCTGTTATCCCACTGAATTGTTTCCATTAGCTCTACTGTAGATGGCCTCTCTAGTTTATAAAGAGGAACTGGAGGCTCAGAGCGAGAGGCAAGTTGCCCAGACAGTCACTGGGAGAGCTGGCCTCAAAGCCAAGTCTCCCCACTGCAGAGGGAGTTCTCCATCCTTCACCCAATGTCATGATGGTGCCCTTCCTCCAGGGCCTCCTTCCCATTCCTGTGAGGAGAAAGATGGCTAAGAGTCTTCACATAAACACCAGGATTCTGCACACCACCCAGCTTCTCCCTTTTCTCTCCCAAAGTTAATCTAACTTGTAGGGAGAGCAGGCGAACACCTTTCTTCATGGGGTGATATCAGAGGCACAAGGGAGGCCACACTGATGTCCGGACTATTTCTCCCTATGACTAAAGCCTGAAGCCAGCCACTTACAGCATCATCCCTCTCATTCTGAAGGTTTGATTCCGCTTGAAATAAAATATCCCTGAGAAGAGGGTTACTTTAAAGTGTTTTCAGGAAAGGGCTGTGGAGTGGGGTGAAATGTTGCTGAGGCAGGAGTCTGACGTGGGGGTTCAGTTCAGCCCTGGCTTGCCCACCGCTGTGTGTGTCTGGGGGCAGCACCCAACAGCTCAGGGTCTCAGTTCAATTATCTATGAATTCAGAGGCAGTAAACCAGAAATTGGAGATTCCTTCTGGCTTAACGTGCTAGATTTTTGCAAAGCTTCATTGTATGTTCTTTGTGGATGTTTAGACATTTCAACTGTTCTGAATTATGACATTAGAATCAACAGTGGAAAAACACAGACTTCTGTTTGATGACTTACTTCAGAGAGTCTTTAGAGTCTACTGGTTAAAAATAATTTACTTGGCTCCAAAAGGATGGCTGTGAAACATCTTGGCAGGACTTTATATGTAAGGACTTGACTGTGGTTAGCCCATTTTAAACGGTATTTGTTAAGTTGCTGAAAACAAAATCTTTCCTGAATATTCTTCTAAAAAAAGATGATGCTATGTCAGCTGGATTCTAAATGTTATACTCCTACAAGGTCTTTCAAAGACCATAACCTTCTCCAGTCCCTCCCAGACCCTACTCTCATTCAGTCAGCAAACCCTATGTTCTTTCCATATTTCCTTCGTTCCCTCTCTCTCTGCCTCCCTCCCTCCCTCCTTCCCTCCCTCCCTCCCTCCCTCCCTCCCTCCCTTCCTTCCTTCCTTCCTTCCTTCCTTCCTTCCTTCCTTCCTTCCTTCCTTCCTTCCTTCCTTCCACCTTCCCTCCCACCCTCCCCTTTCCTTTCCTTCTCTCTATCTCTGTCTCTCTCTCTCCACCTCTGTCTCTATCTTTCTCTCTCCCTCCATCTATGTTTCTATTACATTCACTTTCACTGTCTTTTCTAGTCTTTGGAAGAATGCCCAGGGCTCAGTGTCTTATAAACTTTCAGTAAACATAAGAGTTTTATTGTGTCATTGGGGGTAATCTAGCCAGTTGATAAAACTGCTGAAAGCATTAAACCTGCAAAATGTCATTCCTGGGATTATGCTAAGCCTGGCAATCAGTTAATAAAAATCACTACACTGCAAAAAGTCTACTCAGCCCTCCTAAATTCAAATTGCATCCTCAATTGTCCACCTACCCTGCTGCATCTCCCACTCTTCCTCCTCCTGGCTGCTGCTTCGGGGCAGAGCTCAGAACTTGGCACCTCCCCCCATAGCAGTCATGACAGATTGAATAAGAGAGAAATAGAAACACCAGGCATTTAGCTCACAAACAGATCAGAAAGGGAGAGTAAGAGAAGACAAACAGATTCAACTCCTGTGACACCGACTGTCTAATTTTTTAAATAGGCTTCTTGATTTCCATAGTGCTTGCCCTGATTTCATTTAATTAGATGAAAAAGAGGTGATATGTACCTGTATATTTTTCTATGGAAAGGGAGAAGACAGACAGTGAACATGATGGCAGCTTCATGTTTTGAGTGCATCTTATGTGCCAGACTCGATGCTAAAGGCATGCAGGACCCTTACCATCCTCCCATTTGCAGAGAGCAAACCCAGGCTCCAGGCATGGAGGACCAGCTCCTTCCTGGCTAAGCCTCTTCTCTCCCATTGTGCTTGAAAAAGGCAATATCCTTGAATTAGGAATCAATACAGAAATAATTCTCAAAGGGAAAGGCAGGACATATGAGCACTTGTATGGATTTTTTTTTTTTTTTTTTTTTTTTTTTTTTTGAGATGGAGTCTTGCTCTGTCGCCCAGGCTGGAGTGCAGTGGCGTGTTCTCAACTCACTGCAACCTCTGCCTCCTAGGTTCAAGGGATTCCCCTGCTTCAGCCTCCCAAGTAGCTGGACTACAGGGGCCCGCCACCACACCTGGCTAATTTTTTGTATTTTCAGTAGAGATGAGGTTTCACCGTATTAACCAGGATGGTCTCGATCTCCTGACCTCGTGATCCGCCCGCCTTGGCCTCCCAAAGTGCTAGGATTACAAGCATGAGCCACCGCTCCCGGCCCCCCACTTTTTTTTTTTTTTTGAGATGGAGTCTCACTCTGTCACCCAGGTTGGAGGGCAGTGGCGCGATCTCCACTCACTGCAACCTCCACCTCCTGGGTTCAAGCAGTTCTCCTGCTTCAGCCTCCTTAGTAGCTGGGACTGCAGGCACGCACCACCACGCCTGACTAATTTTTGAATATTTTATAGTAGAGATGGGGTTTCACCATATTGGCCAGACTGGTCTCGAACTCCTGACCTTATGATCCGCCTGCCTCGGCCTCCCAAAATGCTGGGATTACAGGCATGAGCCACCGCATCCGGTAGACAATCTTCTTTTAAAAGAAAACTTTCCCCATTTATGTGTAAAATACATTCTTCCACATCTCAACCTTAACTCTCCCATTTCTACCTCTCTGGCAGCCTTTTTACTAAAAGTCATACAAGTTCTTTGGGGACAAACATTGTGAGAGGGAGATGGTAGATGAGGAAGGAGAAGTTCACACTGCCCTGAGCCACTGTTGGTGACAGAGACCTTTGCCTCCACCTTGTTTCACGTGAGGACATGTGGGAAGGCATCTGGGACATGAGTGATAAGGCAATGTCAGTTGTCCCAAGAAACAAAACCCCTGAGGACTCTAACAGGCAGCCCTCCCATGTGGCCAGCTGTGGGCTCTGGCTCTGCTGCTAAACTTGGCAGCCTGAGATTTTACCAGTAAACTTTTCTGCTTAACAATACAGCTCCCTTACTAAGCCAATTAGCCGCTCCAAGTTACAGAGGAGAAATGTGGCCCAGATTTTGATGCCAACATGAGACAGTCTCCTCTTCTGCTCCTCCTCTTCTTTTCTCTGGGCTCTGCTGAGTCACTTTCAAATATTTTTTCTAGGTTTTCTTATATTTTCTCCCCTTCCCCACTTTTTTTAAATACTACATTTTAAAGCAACAGCATTGTGTTGTTTAAGGAGAATGATAAAAACAGAGGAAACAAATTCATAGTTTCTTTTTCCTATGAGTGCTTGACTTGAATTCACCTTTCGTGACAGGCTCTGCCCCATGGGCCTCCCCTGTCTCCACACACTGCCTTCAAGCCTCCCCCAGTCCCACACGCAGGGACGGACAGGTAGCACTTCTGAGAGCTTGAAGATCAGGTGCGCAGAACGCACTGGATGAGGAGCCAGAGACTTGGCCCGGCTTTGCCCATCATGGCCTGTTTGACCTTGTGTGATTCACTTAACTCCTGGAATCCCCAGGCCCCTCAGCTATAAAACAGAGGGCTTAGCTGAGATGGCCCCAGAGTCCTTCTGCCAACACTAAAATTCTCCTCTCCTGGGGTCTCTGGTTCAAGACTGTTGAGTAAAGGCAAACCCAGCATGTTCTAGCAGAGGCTGAGAGGTTTCATTCTTTCTTTCTGACTGCTCTGTTCAACTACTCTCTTCCCTTCCAGGTGTCACAACACACAGCGCTTCTTCTTTTTTTTTTTTTTTTTTTTGAGACAAAGTCTCGCTCTGTCGCCCAGTCTGGAGTGCAGTGGCACGATCTCGGCTCGCTGCAAGCTCCGCCTTGCGGGTTCACACCATTCTCCTGCCTCAGCCTCCCGAGTAGCTGGGACTACAGGTGCCCGCCACCAGGGCCCGGCTAATTTTTTTTATTTTTAGTAGAGACAGGGTTTGACTGTGTTAGCCAGGATGGTCTCGATCTCCCGACCTCGTGATCTGTCCACCTCGGCCTCCCAAAGTGTTGGGATTACAGGCGTGAGCCACTGCGCCCAGCCTCAAAAAGATTTTTTAAATTAATACTTTAATTTGAAATAATTTTAGACTCAGAAAAGTTGCAAAATGGTCGAGTTCCATATATTCTTGACTTAGTGTTTCCAAATGATAAGCTACCTGTTCATGGTCAGACGCAGTGGCGCATACATATAATCCCATCTTTTTGGGACGCTGAGGTGGGAGGATAACTTGAGGCCAGGCCACATAGTAAGATCCCATCTCAGCCTGGTGCTGTGGTTCACACCTGTAATCCCAGCACTTTGGGAGGCTGAGGCAGACAGATCACAAGGTCAAGAGATCAAGACCCTCCTGGCCAACATGGTGAAACCCTGTCTCTACTAAAAATACAAAAATTAGCTGGGGATGGTGGTGGGTGCCTGTAGTTCCAGCTACTCAGGAGGCTGAGGCAGGAGAATCACTTGAACCTGGGAGGTGGAGGTTACAGTGAACGGAGATCGTGCCACTGCACTCCAGCCTGGCAACAGAGTGAGACTCCATCTCAAAAAAAAAAAAAAAAAAAAAAAAAGGCTGGGCGCGGTAGCTCATGGCCTGTAATCCCAGCACTCTGGGAGGCTGAGGCAGGCGGATCACAAGGTCAGCAGATGGAGACCATCCTGGCTAATACACTGAAACCCCATCTCTACTAAAAGTACACAAAAAAAACTAAATGGGCATGGTGGCACATGCCTATAATCCCAGCTACTTGGGAGGCTGAGGCAGGGGAATCGCTTGAACCTGGGAGGTAGAGGTTGCCGTGAGCCGAGATCGCACCACTGTGCCACTGCACTCCAGCCTGGGCGACAGGGCGAGACTCCATCTCAGAAAAAAAAAAAAAAAGATCCCATCTCTACAAATAAAAAATAAAAAATTACCTGGGCATGGTGGCACACATTTTAGTCCCAGCTACTTGGGGGGCTGAGGCAGGAGGATTGCTTCAGCCCTGGAGTTACAGTGGTTGCAGTGAGCCCGATGGCACCACTGCATTCCAGCCTGGGTGACAGAGCAAGACCCTCTTTCCATAAGGAACAAAAAAAGCTACCTGGCCTCTTATGCCCTCGGCAAATTACTCACCTGGAGAAAATGGAATCTACCACTTCCACAAGGTTCTGTTGGTCAAGTCAAGCCCAAATTCTAGCCTAGATTTGAGGTGTGGTGAAATAGAGGGAACTCTTTAAGGAAGACACCACAAAGACTTTGCAAACAAATGACAGTGCAGTATGGAAGTAGTTTTTGCAGCCAGCCTTGCAAACAATGCACCACAACATCTGGCACGCGGCAGAATGTTTCACAAGTTAGCTTCTGGTGCTAGGAGCCATAGGACTCATTTGTATCTCAACATGTCCTCTGGTTTTGAACCTTCATGTTATGCCACCAATTGAGATACATCGTGGGTGGTAATAATTGTCCTGGAATATATTCTAACACCAGAATGGCCAAGAAAAATTTCATTATCCATGAAGGTGACCACAAATCACGTACATACATCCTACCTAACCCAAAAAAGATGCATTTCTTATTCAAGTTCCCTTCGGCTAGACCCCAAAAATGCTTGGCCACTCTCATGCCACCTAAACTGAGGGGATGTGTGACAGAGAGAATTCCAAGTGGATTGTAGCTAAAGTGCCTAACTTTTACACAGTTCATTTTCGATGTGAACATAGACCATGGCCTCATCTAGTGCCTTGTGAGTGTCCTGGGCATGTGAGGGGTGCTAAAGTTTAAGCTGTGTTAGCTTCACAATAAATCCACCTCTGCCTGGAATGGAAATTCATCAGAATGCCTCAGGGTGAGAATGAACTTTGGGTTCTTCTGTATCCGTGTACACAGAAAACAGAAGCCTCTGCAAGAAAACGTAACTATGCCTGGGTATTCTAGATGCCTACAGAGAGAAAAGATTTTGTGGGGCATAAAGTACCATTCTAAACTTCCTCTGGTGGGGGCATATTTGCTTATTGAAGGGCAAATACACTTACAGGGATGTGAACGGAACCAAAGCTAACATGAACTCTTCCAAGTTACTGAACCCAGGACAAATTGAATCCAAATATACAAATTTTTGTAGCGCCAGGAACCATGGCAAGGGTTGATTTTCTTTCCCTTTCAAAAAAGTATGTTTTGCTTTCTTTCCCATAATGTTTTCATTAACTGTGTTTTTGAATTTTAAAAAGCTCTGTAAATATAGCATGCATGATTTTCAGTAAAAAAGTTGTTATTTATTTGAGTTATGCAAAAAGTGTCTTATTTTCTTACAACGAAACCTAAATCTATCTCAAGCTCTCATAGCTGCAAGTACACAAAAACATCCAGAAAAGTGTAGTTAAATTCAGTGATTTTGCAGTCATTTTTGGTTTCAACTCAATTGAATTCAAAACTTTTTCTCTCCCCACTCCTTGGTTAGCTCTGAGCTCTCTGTTCTCTCTGTTGGGCTTACACTTTATGGGGTTTCCAGATAGGATGTTGGGCAAAGCATTCCTGTGCTTTCAGCCTCCACACTGGGTAGCTGAGGTCCCACCAATTCTCAACTCCCCATGCAAGTCCCACTCTCAGGAACTTAGGTGGGCCAGCACGCAGGAGTGCACAGACTCCTTTCTCCTTTATTTGTTATTTATTATTATTATTATTTGAGACAGGGTATCCTTCTGTGTCCCACGCTAGAGTGCAGTGGCATGATCATAGCTCAGTGCGGCCTCAAACTTGTGGGCTCAAGTGATCTTCCTGCTTCAACTTCCTGAATTGCTGGGGCTACAGGCACGTGCCACCACACCTAGATAATTTTTCAAAAAAATTCTGTAGAGACAGCGTCTTGCTATGTTGCCAAGGCTGGTCTCAAACTCCTGGCCTCAAGTGATCCTCCCACTTCATCTTCTCTAAGTGCTAGGATTACAGCTGTGAGCCACCACCCCTGGCTATCTCTGGGACTTTCAAAAATGAGTGATCCATCAGCAGAATAGGGGGTCAGTCTGATGTGCCTGAGAATGACACCAGCGTGCTACAAACAATGTGTTAATGTGGAAATAGAGTTTATTTAATTAGACATAATACCGAACTACAAAAATTTTAAAGCATTTTCAGTACTTAATCATGACTTCTTTTCATCCCCTTTTAATTATTTTTGGGAGATATTTAAAATCCATTGCAATATTAAACCATTACATCTTGCAAACGCCTAAATGCATAGTAATTAAACCCCAGGGGCCCATAAGCAAAGCCATGTATTTTCTAAAAGTATGAAACCAGAACAATAAAATCCTCTTGAAACTTAAGTTGAGCAGAATCACCATTACATGAAGCCAAGTCATTAACTAACTCAAATCGAAGAACTCTTTCAAGATTATTCCGAGAACAGTGACACGGATGGAGTGCATGTTTCATTTGTCTTCTGTGATATTCAGCCTCTCCACTCTTCCTGCCTGCTCTGCTGCCTTGCCTTTCACCTGTTTGCATCCTGCCCTCCAGGCTTCCCCAGGTGCTTGCAGTCTCCAGTGCTCTCTCCATCATCTCCGCCCTTATGGCCACTCGGCTTGCCAGGCTCAATCCTCTGATTCTCCTTGGCCCTCTCACCCCAACTTACGCCTCCTCTGAATCTTATTTATTAATTTATTTAATTTTTGAGACAGAGTTTTGCTCTTGTTGCCCAGGCTGGTGCAAACTCGGCTCACTGCAACCTCTGCCTCCTGGGTTCAAGCGATTCTCCTACCTCAGCCTCCCAAGTAGCTGAGATTACAGGCACCCGCTACCACGTCCGGCTAATTTTTGTATTTTTAGTACAGATGGGGTTTCACCATGTTGGCCAGGCTGGTCTCAAACTCCTGACCTCCGATGATCCATCTGCCTCAGCCTCCCAAAATGCTGGGATTACAGGCGTGAGCCACCATGCCCGGCTGCCTCCTCTGAATCTTGTGCTGTTCCCATCCCCAGCAGAGCGTCTGCCTTCTTTGGTCTGTGCTCATCACAACTTGGACATGCTTCTGCTACAGCATGTATTTAATACAACCCTACACTGAAATACTTCGCTTAGATTTAGAGTAGGAAATCATTGAGAACACGGTCTTGGTCTTCATTTTCCTTGATTACCCCAGTAGCTTTCTTGTTTTGCATAGGACCTCATGCCTGGCCTCGTGCACAACAAGGGCTTTATAAATGCTTGTTGAGTGAATAGACGGAATGATGTGTCATAAACACACTGGGTTTGCTTCTGATTACTTTGAGCCAGCTGGACATTTCCAGTTGAGCCAATCTTTTTTATTTCCTGTTTCCTACTCCTCACCTGCTTATTCTAGGTCATTTTTATTGCCTCATTTATTCATGAAAGTTATTATATTTGGCCGCAGTGCTGACTTGAATTTTCCATCATGATTATAAAATAAATTGTTCATAGGGAAGGTAGATGATAGGTGTATGGGGATTCATTATACTTTGTATATAATCAACCTATTTAAAGCATTATTATGACATACAGTTATAATATTAGTAGAAATCAAAGAAAAGTTTAAAACTTCATCCACATGCTGAACACCCAAACAAATCAATTTCTATTCTTCCCTGTTTTCTTTCAGTCCTTGCCTGTATACATATGTAATTTTACATTTATATAATATATACATTTACATGGATGCTTTTAAACATAGAAGCATCTTAACTCCCTTTCTTTCAGCTAAAATGCAATCACTTAAAAGTCCAGAAACCACCGAGATGCTGATGTCCATGGTAATGAAGATGATGATGATGATGATGATAACTATTACTTATGGAGTTCCCCCTCCACATCCCCCAGAACAAACTGAGGCTCAGCAAGGCTGAAAACTTGCCTAGAGTCTCAAAACTAGTAGGATAATAAGAGTAATATTAATAGTAATCACATCATTAATACTTACCTATTACTTTACTATATGCCAGGATCTATGCTGAGCAGTTGACCTGCTTTATCTCATTTAAACCTCAAAGCATCTCCCAGGGGAGAGAGGATAAGTAATTGGCCCAAGATTGTGCTGCTTGGCAGAGCTAAGACTGACAAGCCCAACTTTTTTTTTTAAGTTTTATTTTGTTTTTAATTGACAAATCATAATTGTACATATTTATGATGTGATGCTTTGATGCATGTATACATTGTGTAATGATCAAATCAGGGCAATTGGCACATCCATCACCTGAAACATTTATCATCTCCTTGTGATGCGGATTTTTTTTTTTTTTTTTTTTTTTTAGATGGAGTCTCCCTCTGTCGCTCAGGCTATAGTGCAGTGGCTTGATATCTGTTCACTGCAACCTCCACCTCCCAGGTTAAACAATTCTCCTGCCTCAGCCTCTGAGCCTCCCGTGTAGCTGGGATTACAGGTGCACACCACCACTCCTGGCTATTTTTTTCTTTTTTTTTTTTTTTTTTTTGTATTTTTAGTAGAGATGGGGTTTCAGAATGTTGGTTAGGCTGGTCTCGAACTCCTGACCTCATGATCCACCTGCCTCAGCCTCCCAAAGTGCTGGGATTACACGTGTGAGCCACCATGCCCAGCTATGATGAGGATATTAAAGACTCTCTTTTCTAGCTATTTTGAAATATACAATACATCATGTTAATTATAGTGACCCTACTGTGCAATAAACACCAGAACTTATTTCTCCTGCCCAACTGTAAATTTGAATGTGTTCACCAACCTCTCCCCATTCTTCCTAACTACCTTCTCCAGCCTCTGGTAACCACTATTCTACTCTCTACTTCTATGAAATCAGGTTTTTCAGAGTCCGTATATCAGTCAGATCATGTGGTATTTGTCCTTCTGTGCTTGGTTTATTTCACTTAACAGTGGTCCTCTAGGTTCATCCACGTTGTCACAAATAACACAGTTTCATTCTTTTCTTATGGCTAGATAGTATTCCCTTGTGTGTATACACCACACTTTTTTTGTCCATTCATTTATTGAAAGATACCTAAGTCAATTCCATATCTTGGCTATTGTGAATTGTACTGCAATATACTTGGGGGTGCAGATAATCTCTTTAACGTACTGATTTCGTTTCCTTTGGATATATATCCAGAAGTGGGATTGTTGGATCATATGGTAGTTCTATTTTTAATGTTTTGAGGAACCTCCATACTGTTTTCCTTAATGGTTGTACTAATAAATAGTATATGAGTTCCCCTTTCTCCATATTCTCTCTAGAAATTGTTACTTTTTGTCTTTTTGATAATAGTCATTTGAATTGGAGTGAGGTAACATCTTATTGCAGTTTTTCTTTCTTTCTTTTTTTTTTTTTTTTGAGACAGAGTCTTCCTCTGGGTTCAAGTGATTCTCCTGTCTCAGCCTCCCGAGTAGCTGGGATTACAAGCACCCATCACCACACCCAGCTAATATCTTGTATTTTTAGTAGGGAAAGGGTTTCACCATGTTGGCCAGGCTGGTCTCGGACTCCTGACCTCAGGTGATCCACCTGCCTTGGCCTTCTATTGGGGAAACCCACCCCCGATATTCAGCATGGGTCCTTTTCTATTTTCCCTAAGTGTCGGCTGGTCTGAGAAATAAAGGGGAAGAGTACAAAAGAGATAAATTTTAAAGCTGGGTGTCTGGGGAAGGCATCACATGTTGGCAGGTTCCATGATGTGCCCTGAGCCGTAAAACCAGCAAGTTTTTATTAGCGATTTTCAAAGGGGAAGGAGTGCAAAAATAGGGTGTGGGTCACAGAGATCATATGCTTTAAGGGCGACAAAAGATCACAAGGCAGGAGGTCAGGGCGAGATCATAAGGTCTGGGCAAAACTAGAATCACTAATGAACTTCCATGTCCAGCTGTGCACGCATTGTCATTGATAAACAAGGTTCAAGAGCAAAGAACCGGTCTGACTAGAATTTGCCAGGCTGGAATTTCCTAATCCTAGCAAGTCGGGGGTTGCTGCAGGAGATTAGGTGTTTCATCCCTATCTACATCTGCATAAGGCAGACACTCCTAGGGCAGCCATTTTAGAGGCCCCGCCCTGGGAATGCATTCTTTTCCTAGGGCTGTTAATTATTAATATTCCTTACTAGGGAAAGAATTCAGAGATATTTATCTTACCCATTTTCGGTAATAAGATAAATATGGCTCTGTTCTGCCTGGCCAACAGACAGTCAGACTTTAAAGTTATCTCCCTTGTTCCCTGAAAATCGCTGTTATCATGTTCTTAAGGTGACAGATTTCATATTCAAATACACATGCTCTACAAACAATCTGTGCAGTTAACGCAATCATCACAGGGTCCTGAGAAGACATTCATCCTCAGCTTATGAAGATGACAGGATTAAGAGATTAAAGATAGACGTAAGAAATTATACAAGTATTAATTTGGGGAACTAATAAATGTCCATTAAATCTTAACAATTTATGTTCTTCTGCCATGGCTTCAGCCAGTCCCTCCATTTGGGGTCCCTGACTTCCCATAACAGCCTCCCAAATTGCTGAGATCACAGGCATGAGCCACCACACCTGGCCTGATTGGTGACTTTTCTACATGGATACTTATATCTTCAGGTTTGAAAAGGTTTTTTGTTGTTGTTGTTGTTGTTGTTTGTTTGTGTTTTACAGAGTCTTGCTCTGTCACCAGGCTGGAGTGCAATGGCGTGAACTCAGCTCACTGCAACCTCCACCTCCTGGGTTCAAGTGATTCTCCTGCCTCAGCCTCCCGAGTAGCTGGGACTACAGGCACGTGCCACCATGCCCAGCTAATTTTTATATTTTTAGTAGAGACAGGGTTTCACCATGTTGGCCAGAATGGTCTCAATCTCTTGACCTCGTGATCTACCCATCTCAGCCTCCCAAAGTGCTGGGATTACAGGTGTGAGCCACCACGCCCAACCTTTTATGTATTTATGTATTTATTTATTTATTTATTTTTGAGGCAGAGTCTCACTCTGTCGCCCAGGCTGGAGTGCAGTGGTGCAATCTCGGCTCACTGCAAGCTCTGCTTCCTGGGTTCATGCTTCTCCTGCCTCACCCTCCCAAGTAGCTGGGACTATAGGCACCCACCACCACGCCCAACTAATTTTTTTGTATTTTTAGTAGAGACGTGGTTTCACCATGTTAGCCAGGATGGTTTTGATCTCCTGACCTCGTGATCCACCCACCTCAGCCTCCCAAAGTGCTAGGATTACAGGCATGAGCCACTGTGCCTGCCCCCCCCCCGCCTTTTTAAAAATTATTTCTTTGAATAAGCTTCCTACCCTTTTGTCTTTTTCTTCTTCTTCTTGAACTCCAATAACCCAAATACTTGCTTTTTTGATGCGATTCCACAGATTATATAAGCTTGATTCTTTTCATTTCTTTTTCTTTTTTCTCTTATGACTGTATATTTTTAAATAGCCTGTCTTCAAGCTCATTGATTCTTTCTTTTACTTTATCACTTCTCTGTTTCTACTTTATCTTTTATTGCTGTCTGTGGGCTTTTTTCCTTTCATTCATTTGTAGTTTTTCAGCTCCAGAGTTTCTGTTTTTTTATTGTTTCAGTTTATCTGTTAAATGTATCTGATGAAATTCTGAATTGTTTTTCTGTGTTTTCTTGAAGTTAATGGGTTCCTTACCATGACTATTTTGAATTTCTTGCCTGTCAGATTAAACATCTCTATCTCTTTACATTCTGTCACTGCTGCCTTGTTTTGTCCATTAGGTAAGGTCATAATTCTCTGACTGTTCTTGATAATTGTAGATGTACGTTGATGTCTGTGCATTCAAGAATTAGGTATTTATTCAGGTCTTTGCAGTCTAGCTTTATTTGTGCCTATCCTTTAGAGAGCCTGTCTAGAAACCTAAGTGGATTGACCCTTGTCAGAGCCTGTGACTCCTGCAGCCATTTAAGCACTAGAGGGAGCCATAAGCCCAGGCTTACTGTAAGTCTCACAAAGACTCCAAGGTTGGTTGTTGCAGTGTCCCAGCTGGGATGGACCTGGGGTAGGCTTAAGGAGGGTAACCAGTCTGTGTGGGAAGGCTGGCCAGGGACCAAGTATAGAAGCCTGTCCCATTGACCCAGACAGGAGCAAACTTCCTGGCAGATCCCTGGATCGGTGGGACCATTCCCTGACTGCCGTGATGGGGGCTGGAGTTGAGAATGGGCCCCCTCAGAGTTTGCTGTTGGACAGTGGTGGGCAAGCCTGCCCCAGTGGCACAGATATGTATGCTACCAACATTTTCCGCATGCACAGGGGAGTTCCCATGAGAGGGGCTGTAGCCAAGACGGTGCTCCCTCAGAATCCACTGTGAGAAAGAAGCTGGAAAACATTCCCCTGTGGCTCAGAGGTATGTGGACAAAGTCCAACCAAGGATTTTAAACTGAATTTGGAATTCCACTTACTCTAGGGTTCAACTCTTTTTAACTTTTCCTCACCAATTCAATGAAGAGGGAAAATTTATTTTTGTTAACATAGTCTAGACCAAATCTGAAATTAAAACAATAGTAAGTAGTTTGGGGAGTTTTAAATAAGATTCAAACTTATAATTTATTAAACAGGTAAGTTTTATACACACTATGCATATTTTAAACTTTTTGTCAGAGAGGCCTAGATCTGAGATATTTCACTTGACTGAACTTAGTGTCTCTTCTTTGCTTTTTTAATTTTTTTTTAGCCATTTATCAATTTATTATCCTGAAATGTCACAATAATTTAAAACTTCTTAAAAAGAGACTCGATCTTTAATAAAGCTCTACTACTTTGGTATGTGGATATTATATAGAATCTCATTGCTCTTAAATTCATGACCTTACTTTCTGATATAAACTTAATATGCAGAAGGCTGAATTGGTATTTAATTACTCTCTCGACTTTTAATCAAAGCATCTTTTTATTTCGCCTTTCCTTCAGTGCTGTAAAGCACGAAGTGTACTTTGATGGATTAGGACTGAATGAACAGGACTATAAAAGCCTTCACTGGTTACCCAACTCCATTGAAGACAAATAGGAAGATGCAAGGAAAACTGATACCTGAAGGCTAGGGTTAGCCCAGCAAATGGATTTCCCGAGAGGAAAAATAACAAAATGGCTGTCTTTCTAGAAGCAGCCTTTTAAAAAGCTAAATTTGAATTTGCTGAGATGATTTAATAAAATGCAGCTGGCCAGCAAAAGTAGACTCAATGCTTTCTTAGAGTTGCACCAGTCCTATAATTTCTGTATCTTGTTCGGTGACAGGCAAGAGCTATTGACATTAGGATTTCAAAGAGATAAAATGGCCTTGCTTGTAGGTTTTCTTTCCCCGAATGAATAATGTCAGCAGTGTAATTTTGGATAAATAGAAGTCTGATACCAGTTGACAAGCAAGGCAATTTTATTTATGTTTCTGGTCATATGGGTCATATAATAGGATAGAGAGTCAGTCAGTAAGCCTCTTAAAATAGAGTAGGTTTGATTCATAAGTAAGAGGATACAGTGGGGAGGAACCAGGGCTTATTGAATAGGTACCACATATGAGGCAACATCCTAGGCTCAAGGAGAACAAACGGTGATGAATAAGATTTAGCTTCCACCCTAAGAAATGTATTTATAGTCTAATGGAGGAGACTGGCACAAAAACTGATGATTTCTATGTTTTGTTTGTTTGTTTGTTTGGTTTGGTTTGTTTTGACACAGAGTTTTGCTGTTGTTGGTCAGGCTGGAGTGCAATGGCGTGATCTTGGCTCACTGCAACCTCCGCCTCCCGGGTTTAAGCAATTCTCCTGCCTCAGCCTCCCAAGTAGCTGGGACTACAGGCGCACACCACCATGCCTGGCTAATTTTTGTATTTTTAGTAGAGACGGGGTTTCACCGTGTTGACCAGGATTGTCTTGATCTCTTGACCTCGTGATCTGCCCACCTCAGCCTCCCAAAGTGCTGGGATTACAGGTGTGAGCCACCGCGCCCATCCTATGTATGGGTAGTATTATTATCTCCACTTTATATATGAGGAAACAGCACCGACAAGCTAAGTAGCTTGCCCTAGGTCACACAGCCTTTGACTAAAATTTCCAGGATTGAAACCCAAGATGGTCAATCAATCAGAGCTTATGACATTAACCACTAGATTATGCTGCCTCTTGCTGCAGTGTCTGTGTGCTAGAAGGCTGTGGGATGCTCTAATTGGAAAAATAATCGGCCACCTTACTAAGAAAAAATTGTGCAGAGGAAGACAGTTTTCCATGTAGTGGAAAGAGGGCCAGAGTCAGAATCAGAAGACCTGAATGTTGATTCTGATGCTGGTAGTAATTGGCTTTGCAAACTGGAGAGTCATTTAACTTCAGTGAGGCTCAACTTCCTCATAGTTAATATGAGGTTAATAATATCAATCTTCCAAATATTATTTGTGTCAGATAGAATGTATGAAAGTGTCTCAAACAGCTCCTAGCACTAACTAAAGTTTTGCATGGAAGATGAATGGGAGATAAATGAGGGATGCTTCAGAGTTACAGGTTTGATTGGGTTTAAAGAAAGTGTAAGGCCGGGCGCGGTGGCTCACGCCTGTAATCCCAGCACTTTGGGAGGCCGAGGCGGGCGGATCACAAGGTCAGGAGATCGAGACCATGGTGAAACCCCGTCTCTACTAAAAAATAGAAAAAAATTAGCCGGGCGCAGTGGCGGGCGCCTGTAGTCCCAGCTACTCGGGAGGCTGAGGTAGGAGAATGGCGTGAACCCGGGAGGCGGAGCTTGCAGTGAGCCGAGATTGCGCCACTGCACTCCAGCCTGGGCGACAGAGCGAGACTCCGTCTCAAAAAAAAAAAAAAAAAAAAAAAAAAAAAAAAAAAAAAAAAAGAAAGTGTAAAGTTCATAAAGAAGGACAAAATAAAAATCAAACACATGGAGAATGTTCTCTCAATGACTCCAGGGGCGTGTGTGTGTGTGTATGTGTGTATATAATGGCTACCATTTTTAGAGTAACTATCATTGATAGAGTTCTTACACTGTCCTAGTACTGTACTATGGGCCATATGTCTTCAATAACCATGATTTAGGGACTCTTTTTTTATGTGCTTTGGGTTTTACTATTGCATGCATTTCATAGATGCTTAACCATGGACCATTCTGAGCTACAATGGTTTAATATAGCTTCTCTGCAGATCTCTGCAAAACCTAGCAACAGGCTGTGTTTGATGCAAAGATGTGGCAGCTCAGAACACATCACGTGTGCTTGCTCCCCTTCCTGATGCTCCTCCCCATGTCTCCCTCATTCTTGCTTACCCACAGTTGTGCTCCTTAATAAAATATTAGCCCCATAAGCTTTTGTCTGAAGCTCTGCTTTTGAGGAAACCTAGGCTAAGGCAGATCTTGAAAAAAAATTTTTTTCTTTAGTAAAGGAAAACAGATAGAAGCCAATATGCATAGGTACAAGATCTAGCTTTACATATGCAAAATGTTAACTGGATTGTCTCTTTTCATACTGTTCTGTATTTTCTATTTTAATTATTATTATTATTATTTTTGAGATAGTGTCTTGCTCTGTCGCCTGGGCTGGAGTGCAGTGTGCGATCATGGCTCACTGCAGCCCCGCCCACCAGTGCTCAAACGTTCCCCTCACCTCAGCCTCCCGAGTAGCTGGGACTACAGGCATGCACCACCATGCCCAGCTAATTTGTGTATTTCTTGTACAAATAGGGTTTCACCATGTTGCCCAGGCTGGTCTTGGGTTCACGTGATCTGCCTACCTCAGCCTCCCAAACTGATTACAGGTATAAGCCACTGCAACTGGCCTATTTTAAATTTTTTAAACAGTGGAAAGTTTATTTTAATCAATCAACTATTTAGAGGTACACATTTCTTTCTTCTGAAATTAACACATGATGTACAGACATAAGCTGAAAAGTCATAGTGAGAATAAAAAATATTCTTTCTGTAGATATTCCATTAGTGTGAATTCAGGAGTAGCTTCAGATGTTTTCATAACCTACTATTTTACACTCTCATTATTTCAGTTTTATATTACTTAGGTTTAAAAAAATAATTCATATTGATTTTCATATGTTGGAACAATCATCTGGAACATACAGCAATGTAGTAAACATGTCAACCATATTAAATGCATTTCAATTATTCTCCAGGCTCCTTAGGTTTTAAATATAATCACATTACTTACAATGCCCTGGAATTTCAAAAAATTGTCCAACAATGTTCTGAGAGTTATTTCAAGCTGCATTCCATTCAGAGAGCCCTGAAAAGTCTCTTTTGGTAAAGGTCAAATGTGTGGTCTACACAGTATAGAGAACCCTAAAGCCAACAACATTTCCTTGTTAGTGTTTATTCCCCAGGACGAACATAAAAGTTACAAAAATGAAGGCTGTCTTGGATTTTGCATACTTTTACCAGAAAGGGGATTAAATGTGCCTTTCACTTTCTCACAAGTGGCCTCATCTGTAGTGAGAATCAGACTGGGAGATTGGGAAAGGGGCTCTCGGCCATTATCCCCTCCAAATGACCCATTTCATAGAGGGGAAAACTGAGACCAGGGACAAGGAATGTCCTCTCAGAGAACTATGTGCTGACCGGATAACTGACAGTCACTGAGTGGGCAGCATTTACATTTCAAAAAGTTAGAAGAAAACAAGTCAGCTAGTGACTCAGCTCGTCCATCTGATATATGAGAACCTCTCTGGAGAAGACCTGAGCTGTTTTTGGAGGCGCTAAATCCATCACTCTGAAGTTTTCTGGAATGATAGTTTAACTTTTGCTCTTCCTGGTTATGCTGGCATAAGGTAAACAGGGTTGCTATCTAGCTGTGTAGTTATTTCTTTCTTTCTTTCTTTTTTTTTTTGAGACAGAGTCTCACTCTGTTGTCTAGGCTGGAGTGCAGTGGGGCGATCTCAGCGCACTGCAGCCTCTACCTCTTGGGTTCAAGCGATTCTCCTGCCTCAGCCTCCCGAGTAGCTGAGATTGCAGCTCTCTGCCACCACACCCAGCTAATTTTTTGTGTTTTTAGTAGAGACAAGGTTTCGCCATGTTGGCCAGGCTGGTCTCGAACTCCTGACCTCAGGTGATCCACCCGCCTCAGCCTCCCAGTACTGGTATTACAGGCGTGAGTCACCACCCCCGGCCCTGTGTAGTTACTTCTATGCATGGAGTAATGTAGTCATTTTTTGACCTGTGCTCCATCAATCCTACACCCTGGCACTTGAAAGCAAGGGATCGTGTCCTAGCCAGAGTTGCTTTGCTTCTCTACAGAGAGAAGACCAGCGTCTTCTTGTGTTTCCCAGCCTGAGCTCTGTGCGGACCAACTAAGATTGAATCCTGGTTCTCCCATTGACTAGTTACTTGATCTTGGGTAAGTGAGTTGATTTTGTATAAGTAACTTACCTTTGTCTATCTTCCTTTCCTCATCTGTAACATGGAGATAATTTTAATACCCATTCTGCCTATAAAGTGAGGGCTACAGTGACTTTTACATAAGTAAACATCTGATGAATATTGGCTATTGATAAGTGCTCAAGAAATATTTATTAGAAAAAATGTATTAAGGGGGAAGACAGAGAATTGTCACAAGAAGAAACTTACTGATATTTTTCTCAAACCATCCCAGGTACTGCAATTCCCCACATTTCAAGTACTCTAGCATAATTTCTGAGGCTTATGGAAGGAAAGAGGAAGCACAGCTAGCTTTTCTTTTTCTGTTTTTTTTTTTTAACAGAACCATGTGAAATTTACATATATAAGGCATGGTCTGCTCCAAAAACTTAGGGTCTAAATTTAGCCACATTGCTCCCACACAAGCCACCACAATTGTTAACTACAACACTCAAGTGCCTCATAAAAAGCATGTGCAAAGTCTCCACCTTTGTCCAGAATCCCTGGGGCTGACTCAAAGGGGTCAGATCTCTTTCAAATGGCATGTGGAGAGAGAACTGGCCTCCCCTTGTTTTTGCCTCTGCTGCTCCTCCTGGTCAGATCCTGCACCCTGGGTGTGGATGGACGTCCAGGTTCCCCAGGCAGCACACAGCTAGGACCCAGTGACAACTCTTGGGTTGGTGGCAACATCCCTGTGAGGTCAGGGTCCCAGGAGCAGCAGGGGTCTCCAGGACACATAGCAGTAAAAACCCCACCCTTCCAGGCCAAACCAGCCCTTGCCAAGGGCCACAAGCCCTGTGCTCAGAACCTAGGTCAGCACCTTGATACCCCTTGTCTTCTCACTACGTATTTTTAGGATTTTTCACCTGTGCAGACGTGTGTCCGCCTCCTCCCCAACTACGTCAGTTTGCCAGGCTTGCTCTAAGAAACTGGGTGGCTGAAACAGCAGACATGTATTTTTCTCACAATTCTGGAGACTGGAAGCCTGAGATCAAGGTGTTGGCTTCTTCTGAGGCCTCTCTCCTTGGTTCACAGGTGGCTGCCTTCTCCCTACGTCTTCACTTGGCCCAATCGCCAAACGCAGCGCCTTCTGAGATACTGGGGGTTACAATTTCAGCATACGAAATTTGAGGGCAGGGTGAGGGGACACAGTTCAGCCCATAACACCAACAATTAATTGTGCAAACTTAAGGTATAAGTTAACTTTTTTAATTCATGAAAAAGACGGGGAGGCCGAGGCGGGTCCACCCGCCTCAATCAGGAGGTCAAGACCATGCTGGCCAACATGGTGAAATGCTGTCTCTACCAAAAATACAAAAATTAGCCAGGTGAGGTGGTGTGCACCTGTAATCCCAGCTACTTGGGAGGCTGAGGCAGGAGAATCACTTGAACCCAGGAGGTGGAGGTTGCAGTGAGTCAAGATCATGCCACTGCACTCCAGCCTGGGCGACAAGAGCAAAAACTCCGTCAAAAAAAAGAAAAAGAAAAAGAAAAAGAAATAAATAAAAAATTAAAAATAAATAAAAAGACAGGGAGGAGAAGAGAGAGAGAGAAAGAGAATGGTGCATAGTGAGGGGGGCCTCATTATATCCTTCCAGGACAATGCGTGGCCCGTGCTTACCATACTGAGGTGGCCACTCAAGTGGCTGTTCAAACATTTAAAGCACATCCTACTAAATACAGAAGGTCTCTGTAAGACAGATGAGCCCAGAGCTTCTCTGGCTGAAATGGGAGTGAGGGGCTGAGATCCCTCCCAACCCCCTTCTCACCAAATCACCTCTGACAAGCACAGGATAAAAACCTTTGACCTGGACGATTCCAGGTATCCGGGCTGCTTTTGTCATGTTTTCACAAACATACAGTTCATCGAGGTTTGGAACGGGGACCTACGAGATCATCTGCAGAGCCTTAGCTTTGGAGACACAACTGTCGCTAGCACGGAGCCCAGGTTCACTGTGAAGTTGTCTGGCTGAGCTCCCGCAATCCTGCCACCAGCCGGTGCTCGTGTGACCTGCTCTGTTTTTCCACTTTACTTCTTTTTAGACATGGGCTTGCTAATCACCCTCCTCAACTGTGACACCCAAGAAAAGCTGAGAGAGTAAAGTTATATGCAGCCTTCCTGTGACCTGTTTGCATGTACCCGGTCAATAAAACTCAGGCAGAGTGACAGTGACAGCTGCCTTGTGGCATTCAGAGGGAATTGAGCAGTTTAGCAGCCTCCTGGACAAGTATATCATTACAGCCCAGCTGCTCAGAGAAAAAACACCTAAACGCTGGGGGACAGGCACAGCTCCTGCAGCCACCCAGGGACCTGTCTCGGATACCTGCAAGGCCTGATCAAGACTCTCCAGGCAGCTTTCTCCACGCTAGGACCGCCTAGTCACAAGTTGGTTCTCACCCGGACGCAGGCTCCCTGCCTGCAACAGCCTGGCTTTTAGCAGCTGAGAGGACACAGTCCCTGCTGGGAGGTGGCAGAGGAGAGTGAATAGAAGGGAAGGTACGATGGGGGCCAGGCAGTCAAGGGCCAGCTCCAAGGATAAGGGCCCCAAGAGGATACTGTTCACGGGGAGGAGACAGAAGTTTTCTCCGTGGGACGATGCCCTGCTCCCGGGAAGGGACCCGCGGTCTCTGCTGAAGCGAGGCATGCACCACGTCAGCTTCAGCCTGGTCACCAGAGGAATGACAGACATCCCCGACTTTCTGTGGGGCTTGTCCGAGGTCCAGAAACTCAATCTGTCTCACAACCAGCTCCGGGTTCTCCCTCCCGAGGTGGGGAAACTGACCCGGATCGTGGTCCTGAACTTGTGCGGGAACCGCCTGAAGAGCCTGCCCAGAGAAGTGAGCCTCCTGCAAGGCCTCAGGGTCCTGTTTGTCAACATGAACTGCCTGACCGAGGTGCCGGCCGAGCTGAGCTTGTGCCGAAAGCTGGAGGTCCTGAGCTTGTCGCACAACTGCCTGTCCCAGCTCCCTGCGTGCTTCGCTGACCTCTCCAGACTGAGGAAGCTGAACCTCAGCAACAACCTCTTCGCGCACATCCCCATGTGTGTGTTCTCCCTGAAGGAACTGATTTTCTTGCACGTGGGCTCGAATCGCCTGGAAAACATCGCTGAGAGCATCCAGCACCTGACCAGCCTTCAGATCTTCATCGCAGAGGCCAACAATATCCACTCCTTCCCGAGGTCGCTTTGCCTGGTCACCAGCCTGGAGCTGCTGAACCTCAACAGCAACGACATCCAGAACCTCCCAAGCGAACTCCACCTGCTGTGTAGACTGGTGAGGATCGCCTGGAATCCCATGGACAAAGGGCTCCACATTTCCCACAACCCTTTATCCAAGCCTCTGCCGGAGCTGGTGGAGGGGGGCCTGGAGATGCTCTTCGGCTACCTGAAGGACAAAAAACACACATGACGTGGGTCCTGGAGGCCTGGATGGGAGACAACTCACCTGGACTCGGTCAGCCGGGGTACTTCTCTCATCTCAGCTTTCTACTCTCACCCTTAGTGTCTGGCAATGCTTTTGTTAATATTTGCTAAGTCGCTGTTGAACATCCATGTTAAGGAGGTATTTGCTTTTAACTCTGTATATTCTTAATAACCTCTGGATTATCATCTTCATCTCATCCTAAACATAAATTGAAAGGGGGTTGGTTTTCCCCAAAGAGAACTAACAGTTCTGATTCTTCTGAGGAGCAGTGAGATTCAGCCCTTGGGAGAGTGGATACCTAACAGGTCTGAATTCCATGTAATTCAAAAGGCAAATATTTGCTAAGTACTGTGTGCCAAGTACAGTATGAGGTGCTGAAACTTGGTTTCAGATAGTTTCTACCCTTGAACCAGCAACCTGTGGCCAGGTAGCAACGGCAAGACACATTCCTCCATCAGCCTCCATGAAGCATCACTTGGGACCAAAAGGCAAACCACAGTGGGCTCTGTCCCCAGTGACCAAAACAGGCAGAGCTTTCCCCTTGAGTTTTGGGGGACAATCATAGGAATTTTTCTTTCATGCGGCTGTAGAGGAATAACCAAGCCACTCATGCTTATGTCTGGTGGTGAGTAATGGGTAGAAGGATGGCTTTCAGATAATAAATATGAACTGATTTAATGTATATTTCAACCTTCCTTCCCAATCATCTGCCACTCATTGTCATGTCCTTGAACTTCTTTGCTAGACACTAGGCAATCATCAAATGATCCCATTCTAATTTCACTTCTCCATGACTACATCTGCCCTCTCAGAGATAAACTACTAAATGGGATAACTTGGCCAACAATGACCAAAAGGCAGCAAAGAGGGGGAAAGACATAGACAAGTCATGCAAAAAAGTAATTACCCTTTTACAATTTGGAGGAGGGTAATATTGACTTTCCCATGTTAATATTTTAAAAAAATGAGTTTAATGACATTTAAAAGCTCCTTGGAAAAAAGGCTCTATAAAAACATGAAGCTTGTTTTTTATTTTAAGAGTACACAGCTGTTAGTGAAATACAGACACCAGGGCAAGCAGTGACAGAGTTCCGGCACCAAAGGTCACCGGACCTTACTGCTATGGCAGCAGCCAAGAGCCACACGTTAATATTGATTTAGAACTAAAGAATCAGAATGAAAATATGACACTGAAGAAAATCAAGTACCTTCAGGTCTACGAAGAGCCAATTGTTCTGATTTCTTGGCACATTTGTCTACAAAGTTATAGCAAACTATACCAAAACTTAGCATTTGGGGTTGCTGCCAAGACTTGTATAACTTCTCAGTATTCTTAGTTTAATTCAATTTAACTTATATTTATTAGCACCTTTTCCAGTCTGGACACTGGGCGGGAAACCTGAGAAGAACAACACTTGTTCCTCCTACCACGGAGCTCCCAGGTTGGAGGAGGAGACAGACTCACATGGTTTCTACGATGTGAGTAGAAGCATCTGCAGCAAGATGTGATCCCTGCTCAAGAAAGATACGAAAAAATGGGCTGCGGCAAGAATAGCACACTGTGGGGTGTAGACTAGACTGAGCTCCTAAGTCTCAGTAACCAGAGAACAGTAAGCAAAGAGCACAACTGGGACAAATCAGCCAACCCCTTCCTTCCCTGCAGCCATCAAACCCTAATTCCTCCCCACCTCTGCACTTGCCTGATTTGGAAAGAACAGCAAAGCGTTGAGGCAGTGGTCAGCTCACTCTCAGGTTCTGAGCTCAGGCAATTGTACTGTGAAAAATACTTGCTTTTTCTAAAAGCTGTTCAAAGGGGGTCCGTATAGCTTATTCATAGAGCAAGTGATTTTTCCCAACAGACCCCAATTCAATTTTCCCACCCATAAAAGAAGGAAGCCAATTTCTGCTGTTATCACCAGATACCATAGTTCCATTAGCACATTTGTGCATGAAGTCTTCTGTTGAACCATTGCACACAGACCTTACCAGTGTCACTTGGAGGCAGCTAAGGAAGTCTCCTCCAAATTCCCCCTCCAGCAGCAACTGGGGACCTGCCTATCACTGCCAGGCGCACCCAGGCACACTCCAGAATCCTCCCCCACGTTAGCTTGTTGCAGCCAAGACTATTTAAAGACATCAGTGGAATTCTCACTTGACCTTCTGACTCAACGGGGAATGGTAGGGCCAGGCTTCCTCCGCAGAACCCGGTAGGTCACTTACTGCAGCCGTGGCTGAAGCACACGCAGCTGTCAGACAAACACCAGAGAGTGCCAGGATCATGTCCATGAGTGTCTGCTGCTGAAGAACCACTTGGGCTCACGCTGAATTTCCATGACCTTGCTGTGGGCAGAGACGCAGGCGAGGACAGCAGCACCACACTTGTCCTGCTGAGCAATCGTTTTATTTCCTCTCCTCGCCTTTTCAGTCACTTGATCCCACAGTAACTCTACTCCAGGGAAAGAATGTGACCATATTTTGAAGGTGACCCAAGAGCTCATTATACTTTTTATAAGAAAAAAATGATATCAATTTGGTTGTCAGCTTCCATTGGTGTCTTTCAAAAGTACAGTAGCAAGGTTTTCTTTGTTAACACTTAGCATTGAGGAAATCATAAAAGTGTAGTAGTTGCCCGATGTGCTTTAGATATTGATTCTTTGTGAATACTCCTTTTTATTGATAAAGGGAAGTGCTGAGCACAAAACTGGTTAATGTGCTTAGTTATTCAAAATGCGAACGTGGAAGGAATTTGATGTAACCTTCAATGTCTTTGCTGTCAAGTCCTATAGTTTGCTGACTGATTGTGAAATGCTTCTTCCTTATCTTTTGTATTTTGAATACTGCCACATTCAAGTAACTCCAGGTATTTCTAAAGCTTCTGAAATCAAAGCACTGAGGTGACTGGATTGGCTGCAGAGTATATTTAGCCAAAGAATACGAGCTAATTGGGTGCTTGATGTGGGGAGCCGGCTGCTCCCATTCTTGATGATGTTGTGGTTTTCATGTCACTTGGCTCTCAGCACGGAGGGATCTCAGTGTGTGTTTAGAAGCACCTTTCGAAGCAGTTGCAAGCTTACAAGCATACAATTAAGAAGAAATCCTATGTTCACAGGAAAGGAAGATGACTGTGAAAAGACACATCTGTTCAAGGAATAATATTGCTAAATGCATAATACTGCAGGCACATTAGAAAGAAAAATGTAGTCATTACTTAGCTTGTTGACTTAATAAATGGTTAACAGAGAAACGCACTCCATTCTTAGGCTTTAGTTAATAGTCTGCCTTTCTGGAGTAAGGAAAGATACAGTGACTACACGACTGCACCTGGATTTCACAATAAAGTCATGCTTGTGCTGGAAAGAGATAAAAGAGGGAATGCTGTCACTATTTGTACAGATTCATTAAACGAAACCTTTTTCTTTTGGCAACGAATATTGCATTTTGAAAGTGTATTTCATATGGCTCAAAGCATATACTGAATATGCATTTTGAGAGCCATTCATTAAAAACAGAGGAAGATTAAAGGAATGTGGGTTCAGCTACTGGAACGCACATGCAGGTATTAACACCTGAGATTATTGGGGAGACGGAGGCCCAGAGGCTGGACTGGGGTGTATTTCTCATATGCTAGGGGGAGTCCCCTGTCTAGATGGAGTCACCGAGATTCTGGTACAAATGGTGAAAAAGAGAAGATGAAGTCAGGAAATGGTCTAAAAAAATTAAAGCTGCTAAATTAAACCACTATGAAGATACTAAATACTAAATTATGGCATTATTATCTGCCACTTAAGTATCCAAATGCTCTTGATTTTCTCATTCCACAAAAGAATTATTTTCAGTACTCTGTAAGATATACTTGAGAAACACAAAATACCCAGCCAGTGTGCAATGAAGTACCAGTACCCTTGAGGTACTGTCTTAGTTGTAACTGATCCAAGAATACCAAAATACAACCCCTTCCTATATTTCAAGAAAACAAAATAAAATTAAGAGGAACATGAAAGTTATTGTAAACAATAATGGGAACAATCTTGACCTTGTTAAGATAACTTTCTACAAGTGTTTCTTTTAAGTTTCCTGTCTAGTTACATGTTGAATCCAAAGTATTACTGATTTTTTTTTTTTTTTAAAGAACAGCACAGTAATAAAAAGAGGATGAATTTGTAAGAGCTTGGGCATCATTAGGCAAGCATAACTGAAAGCCATTAGCATGAAGCTTGCTATGCAGATTTTTTTAGTAGTGCCATAGGAATCTACTTGCAAGGAGAGAGCTGATTTCCTATATGCCTCTAGACTGACTCCTTATTTCAGCACAGGACAGAAAATAAAAGGCAAACTGGAGTACCATCAGGGTATTTCTTGAAACTCTGCTCTGTCACCCAGACTGGAGTGCAGTGGCATGATCTCGGCTCAATGCAACCTCCACCTCCCAGGTTCAAGTGATTCTCCCGCCCCAGCCTTCTGAGTAGCTGGGATTACAGGTGCCCGCCACCACACCTGGCTAATTTTTGTATTTTTAGTAGAGACGAGGTTTTGCCATGTTGGCCAGGCTGGTCTTGATCTCCTGACCTCAGGTGATCCGTCCGCCTCGGCCTCCCAAAATGCTGGGATTACAGGCATGAACCACCATGCCTGGCGAAACTCTTAAGAGAAACATAGATTATGAAAAGTGTAAAGCGATACAGGCTTTGAGGGTGTGAGCTGCAGCTGCTGATGGGACATCACTTACTCACCCATGTTCTTTGGTCTTGAGTGACTTGGGTTCCTCAGAAGTCAGTGTGCCTGGCCATGACACTGTGGGAAAGTGTCTGTTATCTTCCTATCTCCTAAAGGTCACGCCCACCACCCTATGTATGCCCATAAGAAGAGGCTCTGCGGGGTCCTGGGAAAGCTCTGGGCTGACAGCAGGCACGTGGATCACGTGGCGCTTACTGTGTATGTGTGTGTGTCCTGAGCCTGAGCAGGTGACATCGGGACAGGATAATGGGACAGGGGGCAAAGGAGTGAGGCTCAGCTAAACACGATGCAGTCCTGTGACAGCACTGCCTGAAGAGATGTGTAGACAAGTGCAAAGGCATTTAGGTGAAATTATGGGATGGCAGAGATGTGGCACGACTGCAATGGTTTGGGGAATGCACAGTCCAGCACGACAGTTACAGACATGATGGCTCCTTTGTTTTGCTTTGTCTTGAAGGGAAATTTGTGAATCCCAGTGTCTCAGAGCAGGCTGCTTTATAACACCTTGATAGGCAGGCACATGGAAGGAGTCATGATACCTGGAGACACCGTGTGTCCTGGCTTTGAAAAGCGTTCCCAAGCCTCTCCTTTACCACATTATGGGCCAGGATCCTTCCTGAGGTTTCAGAAAGGGCCCAGGGCTGGCAGTGGTTCTCAATGTTGGCTGTTCGTCAGAATACCTCCTGGTATTTCAAAAAAAATTTGAAAGATGTGAATATAGTTGGTCTGGGGTGGACCTGGGCTTCTTACTTTGCTTAAAGCAAAGCAGGTAATTCTGTGGCTCGCTCTGGGTTGTGAATGCTGATGCCAGTTCTTACCTAAACAGTCAGACACAGGACCATGAAGCCAATGGGGCTGTGAGCCTGGCCATTGAAAGAGGCCAGTGAAAGAAGCGGGGCTCTGGCCCTGGTCAGCAGACGGGAGCCCTGCTGGTGCCTGGTGATAAGACTCATCTGTGCATTTGTTAAAAGGGTAGAGCCACAGCTCCTTTGGCATGCTTTCAGATTCAGTGGGCCGGGGTAGGGCCTGGCGTGTGTGGGCCTAACAAACACTCTAGGTATCTCCTATCGTAACACAAACAGGAGAAAACCTGGTCTTGCAGAATGTGTGCCCACTGGAAAAGGAAAGCTCTGGTCTCCAGATTCAGCTGCTCCCAGCTCTCTCTGCCACTGGAGACTGCACGCCTTGATGGCTGTTATCTCTGCACACAGCATAAGGGAGATAAGAATAATGTATCAAGTGGACAAATGAGAAAGTGAAAGAGCATGTGAGATCACCTCACCTCTCTGGGCCTCAGTTTTCTGTAAAGTTAGGCAATGACACTCACTTTAAAGCAAATTTACTCTATGCTCCTTTCAGCTTTGAAATTCTGTGACTGCATTTTTTTTTTTTTTAACTTTGTCTCTCTCTCATTTAATGCCTTGGTAAATAGATATTGGGCTTATGATTACTGTGATTACTCAAGAAAAGCAAAAACCATTGTGGAGATGGGTCGAGATCAGTATGAGTGCTTTGATATCCCTTCCAGCACACCAGAAAAGGTAATTTTAATTTTGGTTGATGTTCAAAAATATAAAAAGAGCAAGCAGTATTGTGGGTGAATCTAGGGGTTTATATACCTCCAAACTGCCTGGATTCCATCTCTAATTTTTTATTGGATTGGAAGCTCAGAGGAAAAAGCCTCTGTTTGGATTTTTTAATTGACTGATTAACAACTTCTCTGATTCATGCTTCTGGAAGAGATGAAATTCCTAGTTATGCTTTCCCTTAAAAACAAACAAACAAACAAAAAAATACTTCTGGATTTGATTCAATTAAATGATGTGGGCACTTAAAGCTGAAATCTTTCCTCTTTTTTGAAAAAGTGTAGTGTATTCCAAAGTGTGAGTTGAGGAAATATAATAAAATTCATACCTCTTCATAGCCCTTCCTTGTCTACCTGCACATGTGAATCAAATTTGATTTTTGTTATAAATTTTCAAAAGTAACTTCTGTAAATGAACACACATGAAGCTGCAAAATAACTCTTTGATATCTTTGGTATCTTTGATTCTTAATAATGTTGTTCCTGTCTCCACCTGCACTGTTTTAGTCAAAGCTACAAATTGTTATCTACACTGTGGAAATCAGAAATTAAGGACTTAATTTGGTTTTCATTAACCTTAGCTATGAAAGGGTAGATTACAATTGCACATGATAAAAATTCTTTAATATTGCTGTCATATTGTTGCCATATACTTTAAGAATTCAAAGTCTAATTCTGGTATTATCCTCTTCAGCCACAATATATGAGAAAGTTAAGGATTTTCTTTCTGGAAGTCACAGGAATAGTATAAACAAAGAATCTATCCAAGAAGGATAAAAGTCTTCCATATGTTTAATTTTTATGCTCTTTTGTTTTCATAATTAAACTTCTCTTATAAACAATTTAAAGAATTTAATTTCCCAGAAATACATATGACATGTTTTCTACAGAAATTTTTTACTGTTCATTTGATTATATAATATGTTGAATATAGCAAATTGAGTTTACATGGTTTGTGAATGAACTTATCATGCTCTTGTTGATTAATCTGCCACAACAAATATCGTTTGAGCTAGCTTTCTTGTACAACTGGAGATGGAAAGTAGCTCCATTTCTGAGAGTCCAAATGAGCCTAGCCAACGTGGTGAAACCCCATCTCTGAAAAAACACAAAAATTGGCTGGGCGTGGTGGTGGGCACCTGTAATCCCAGCTACTTGGGAAGCTGAGGCACAAGAATTGCTTTAGCCTGGGAGACAGAGGTTGCAGCGAGCTGAGATCATGCCACTACACTCCGGTCTGGGTGACAGGGTGAGACTGTCTTAAAAAAAAAAAAAAAAAAAAAAAAAAAAAAAAAGAATGAGCAGATTTATCTTTATATCATATGAGTTTGGTTCCTTAATAGTCATCACCTATTGTGCAAAGGCTGAGGATGCATTTGACAGAATCACACAGTATGTGTGCATCAAAAGGTTGGCCCAGCAGGTCTGAATGCTCAGCGGGTGCTCAGATCCTGCACATTCTAAAGAAAGGCTTGGGTTTTGAATGGTTCCTGGGAGATAACCTCTAAGACCTTGGAACATCCTGCCTGATAAAAGGGTGTGCTTTCCTGGGGACTTGAGCCACATCAGATAGTCTATCCTATCAGTGTCATTTATGGTCTGGGCCTTGGGTAATATGTTAACCATCTGACCTCTGGAGAAACTGGAGTCTGAAGTACTAAGGTCAGCCACATGGGCACTGCATGCCCACATGAGGGACTCCCAATAAAATCCCTGGACAGCATGGCTCGGGGGGCTTCCCTGGTGGGTGGCACTTTATACGTGCTGTCATACATCCCTGCTGTGAGAATTAAGCACCATCTCTGCAACTTCATTAGGAGAGGACAGCCGAAACTTGTGCCTGGGCTTTCCTTGATTCTGCCGCATGCTCCTTTTATTGTTGCTGATTTTGATTTATACCATTTTGTAGTAATAAACCATACCCATGAGTAAACAGATTTCCTGAGATCTATGAGTCCTTCTAGCAAATTGTCATACCTGATGATGGTCTTGGGAACTCCTCAAAACCATGAATTAAAGAATAAACTTTATTAAGAAAGCAGAAACTTACAAGCCAAGAGTCATCAAGGAGGAGAAGCCACAGGTTCCCAGATTTCCTCTTGATGCGGAGCGGGTCAAAGGAGGCCAGGGACAAGGTATTTGGTAGGCCACGCGTGGGAGGTGTGTCTGTCTAGGGGAGAACTCACTTCTCTGGTATTTCTCCCTTTTTATGTGGAAATCATGAGCACACTAATTAGATCCCTGTATTAGTCCATTTTCACGCTGCTGATAAAGATGTACCTGAGACTGGGCAATTTATAAAAGCAAGAGGTTTATTGGACTTGCAGTTCCGCGTGGCTGGGGAAGCCTCACAATCATGGCAGAAGGTGAAAGGCACGTCTCGCGTGGCAGCAGATAAGAGAGGGGCTTGTGCAGGGAAACTCTCATTTTTATATAACCAACAGATCTTGTGAGAGTTATTCACTGTCATGAGAACAACATGGGAAAGACCTGCCCCAATGATTCAGTTATCTCCCACCAGGTCCCTCCCACAACATATGCGAATTCAAGATGATATTTGGAAGGGGACGTAGCCAAACCATACCACTCCCTTTGATGGCTTCTTGGCTGGTTTTTGTGTGAGGAATTGTCAAAGAAAGCCAGCTGCTGAGCACTGAGAGATCTTGGGCATCATTAGTCCCAGAGAAGACAATCTGGAGTTTCATTCACTCTTCTGGAAAAAATAGTGAAACTCTGGTCCCACAAGCTCATTATGTAGGCAGCCCAGAGTGAACTCCCACATTATTTTTGGGTACTCTAAAGCACCTTTTGACTACATGTTAGACATATCGCAGTTTCCTTCTGAATGATACAATGCTACTCTACTAGGAGATCGTTTATAAGTCAATCTCAGTTATTCCAAGTCTATCTGAGATCCCAGAGTTAATGTCAAACATTTTATTCAGGTATTCATAGGTGAGATCTTCAGGTCATAAGATAATGAATGAATGAATGAATACATACATACATATTATGCCAATTAGTAATAAGCATATGGAGAAAAATAAGACAAGGAGGCAGAATAGGACTGGGGGGATTTGCTATAGGATAGTCAGGAAAGTTGCTGAGAATATCATGTTTAAACAGAGACTTGGCTGGGCGCGGTGACTCACGCCTATAATCCCAGCACTTTTGGAGGCCAAGGCGAGTGGATCTTCTGAGGTTGGGAGTTTGAGACCAGCCTTGAAATACAGATATAGAAGAAACACAGATATAGAAGAAAATGTTTTCTTCTATATCTCACATAATTCAAAATTGTCATAGTTCATCACTATTCTAGAAAATAATGATGGGTGTTTCTGTTTAATAGTTAAAATACAAAATTAGCCAGGCATGGTAGTGCATGTCTATAATCCCAGCTACTCAGGAAGGTTGAGGCAGGAGAATCGCTCAAACCCGGGAGGCAGAGGTTGCGGTGAGCCGAGATGATGCCACTGCACTCCAGCCTGGGCAACAAGAGAACAAGAGAGAAACTCGGTCTCGAAAAAAAAAAAAAAAAAAAAGCAGAGACTTGTAGGCAGTGAAGGAGACAGTCATGCAGATATTTCAGGGAAAGATATTTCAGACAGAAAAGAAAGCACATGGAAAGTTAGAAGTGTGCCTGACATGTTCATGGAAAATCAAGAAGGCCAGCGTGTCTGAATAGAGTGAGTGTGGGGAGAGTAATGAAGTCACCTGGATGGTGGGATTGGCTAGTGGAAAGCTTTAGGCCACTGGAAGAGCTTTGGCTTTTAGTCTGAGTGAAGTGAGAAAGCCATCTAGAGTTCAGGGAAGAGATCCAGATTGGAGATAAAATTTGGGAATCACTAGCAAAACAGACAGGAAGAAGTTAGGAAAAAATCATCTCTACTGTGAAGGGTTTCAATCAAAACTGGTGATTTTTTTTTTCTTGAAGTTGTGATACTCAGAGTGCTATGCTCAGCCATCTCAAAAATCCCCATAGGCGGTAATGCTTACTTTTTCCAGATGCTAGATAAAGGGGCTATTACTATTCTAGATCTCACACCTGTATTTGTGAAAACCCTTGAAATTATTGGTTGATGAAAAGAAGTTTTCTCTAATCACACAGAAATTCCAGCTAGCAGCGCCAAGTGTTCCAAGTGGACAGTTACGCATTTCTGCCTTTGGCTTCCAGCCCGCCCTCTGCCTGCTCTCCTAGCTGGCAGCAATTTTAATCAGTCATTAAGTACAGATCCATATCAGTATGGGACAAGACTCACTGAAATACAGTTGGACAAGTCTCAATTCATCTCCTTTCCTCTCTTTTTCCTTCTCCACGTGATTTAATTTGCGTCTATCTTAGGGCACATCATTATGCTTTCAAGCTACATGTTTAAAACTAGAGCAAAGGATAACAAAACGAACATTCATGTTAGATTACCTCTTAGAACTGTGGAAAGGAAAATTTTCCTTGAGTCTGTCATTTAATGAATACATTTTAGAATGCGAAATTTGATCAACAGAATTTCAGAGTTAGCCCTGCACAGTCTCCTGCCTATGCACTGCTGATACTTGCTCCAACGCGGGGTGTCTTGCTGGCAAGCGGCCCAGAAGGCTTCTCTATATGTTGTGTGTGTATTCTGTTGGGCTTCTTGTCTGAATTACTAAGAATTTAGTAATTACTAAGAATTACTAAGCAGAGGGCAATAACCTTCTTTTGGAACTCTAGCTAAACATCATGTTTTATTTTGGCCTCATCTTGCATTCTCTCCACAGGCATGGAAACGCCATAAAGTCACGCATACCAAGGAATGATGGCCCTGCAGATTCTTACTCTTGGTAAGGGGCAGAGAAACCATCCTATAACCTGTGACCTGTTTTCTCACAGGTCACCAGGAGATGAGGAAATCCTTTCTGAGATGAGTGGTAGGGCATGATTCATTGTCTCCATTTCTTTTTTAAAGGAAAATAACACATAATGATAAATTATTTCGAAAACCAAAGAAAAAGTTGCACTGGCATGTATGTGTGCTTTCTTTTTTCACATATTGATCAAATAATCTGATTGCTGTTTACATCTTGCTAATGCGTACGAGGTCTTTTGAACAAATCTTGCACTCCTAGTTTAAACTGCAGAGCCAGCCCCAGAATTTTATCTTCTCACTGGGAAATTATTTTCTCCATATGTGTTTTGATGATGACAGGCCTTTTTCCATCTTGCAGTTCCTCTTCCTTAGGGGAATAGAAATGTAAGGAATAATTTCTGATTTGATATTTGCTGTTCTACTCACGTATCACTGCAGTTTAAAAACTATCTACAAACTTGCCAACAATTTACTTTTAAAACTACACTTTGGGAAAACAAGAGGCAAAAGGAAGAGAAGGAAGACTCTTAAAATAACACATGTGAGAATATACGTGAAATATTTGGAAGGATGTGATTCACTAATTCTCATGGGTGCATAACATTGCATAAAGCGACATATATGGGGCTTGGTTAAGGCCATTTCTAAGCTAAAATGTTATAATTCTGCTGGATAGGAAGTATCATTGTAAGCAAAAATGTTTTCTTCTATATTTCACATAATTCAAAATTGTCATAGTTCATCGCTGTTCTAGAAAACGATGGGTGTTTCTGTTTACTAGTTAAAATGACACAGCCATAAGAAAGTAGCATAAACACAATTCAGAATTCACAGGGTTTATCAGCTTTGAAACTGTAATTTTTAATTTTTTTAAACTTAGAGTATTGACATTATTCTGAATGTTTTGCAAAATCGAGACTTAGTTAATATCATACTACTTCAAGTTTTTAAAACTCAAATTTGTATATAATGTAATGATACTGTATAATGCAGAGAAGTGTCAGTTTGATACCAAAGGAAATAAAAACTTGCACATTCCTGTAATCCCAGCACTTTGGGAGGCCGAGGCTGGCCGATAACAAGGTCAGGAGTTCGAGACCAGCCTGGCCAACATGGTGAAACTCCGTCTCTACTAAAAACACAAACATTAGCCAGGCGTGGTGGTGCGCGTCTGTAGTTCCAGCTACTTGGGAGGCTGAGGCAGGAGAATTGCTTGAACGTGGGAGGCGGAGGTTGCAGTGAGCCAAGATCGCACCACTGCACTCCAGTCTGGGTGACAGAGCGAGAGTCTATCTCAAAAAAAAAAAAACGAAAGAAAGAAAGAAAAAAAAAATTGCACATTGTGCACAGTTCCATAGGTCAAAGGATGGCCAAACATTTCTATTTCTTTCTCCTCTTACGTTACCAGGCTAACACTCATCCAATAGTTGCAAACTCTAGACCTAGAACAAACAAATCTTAAAATTCATCTTCTGTGTCATACATATCTTTTTAAAACATTTGTTCTCACTTTCAGAAACAAGAGGCTCACCTGTGCCAGTAACCAGCCCATTGATTTCTTCATCTTTCTCCCTCAGACATGCTCCTTCTCCCTTGTTCTCCATCTCAGTGAAAAGCACTTACATCTACCCTAAAACCTGAGACTCATTCCAGCCATCTGCCTCACTCAACCTGCTCAGCTCACCTATCACCAGATCCTGAGGCTCTACCCCCAAAATCTTCTTCTCCATCTTTTCTGCTGCTCCTCGGCCAAGCCACTACCATGCCTCCTCAATCTGGTCTCGCTACTTTCTTCCCTGGGCCTCCCTTCTAAATCTATCCTCCACACAGGAGCTGAGAGGTATTTAAAAGTGCACATTGGATCATGCTCTACCAGTTCCTTAAGTTCTTTAATATGTGCTTGCAATACAAGACAAAATCCTTACATTTGGTCTACCAGCCCTTGCAGACCCTGGCTCCATCCAAGTACTTCTTCATTTGCTGCCCCACATTTTGTTCTCTCAGGAATGTCCACGCACACTGGCCTTCTAGTTCCTGAAGCCATGGGCCACTGGCCTACCTCAGGACTTTCAAACACACGGTTCCCTCTCCATGCAACGATCTGCCTGGCCAAAGCCCACTCACCCTTCAGGTTTTAGCTGAAATAGACCTTCTCAGAAAACCTTTTACTTTTCCTTCATAGTACTTATCACAATAGAAATGACACATATATGTGTGTCTATATGTATGTGTGTATCATCAAATGTAATTAAATTCATTATATAAATGTGTGTACAAACACACACACAGATGTGTACCTTGTGTGATGTGTATCTCTCATGATAACAGGCAGCATAGCTTCCCTATGTCACTGCTGCAGTACCCAGCATATAACCTTCCTGGCACACATCAGGTACTTAATACATTCTATTGAATATATTCATATCTAATTATTAAGAATCACTAATTTGTAATGTGTTCCTTAGTTGAAATTCATTTTATCAATGGAATACCAGGTGTGTACACCTGATTAAGGAGTGCCTTTGGTGCAAAGTTATGTTACATTAAAAAGTACCGTACTGAGAACCAAAGAATAAACATATGAAGCACTCATCACCTAACTTTAACACTGAGGGTGCATGCATAATTAAACCCCCAGTCATGAGTTCAATAAATTAATGATTAGCTTGAGGACAGCACGGCCACTATTGGCAGTATCGTCTCATTGCTGTTTGGTAGAGGACATCATCTAGTTTCTGCAGTTTAGCTACACGTATGTCTCTGAGTTAGTGATTTGTGGAAGAAATAATAACAATAATGATTAAACAATGACAATTATGCAAGTATAAGTAACATTTGTTGAATACTTACCATGAGTCAGGTCTATTTAAATCTTATTAGATCTCTATTACATATTCTTTTTTTTTTTTTTTGGAGACAGAGTCTCGCTGTGTCACCCAGGCTGGAGTGCAGTGGTGTGATCTCAGCTGTCTGCAAGCTCCACCTCCCAGGTTCACGCCATTCTCCTGCCTCAGCCTCCCGAGTAGCTGGGACTACAGGTGCCTGCCACCATACCTGGCTATTTTTTTTGTACTTTTAGTAGAGAGCGGGTTTCACCGTGTTAGCCAGGATGGTCTGAATCTCCTGACCACATGATCCGCCCACCTTGGCCTCCCAAAGTGCTGGGATTACAGGCGTGAGTCACCGCGCCCGGCCTACATAGTTATTCTTACAGGTTGGTTATCTCTAATCTAAAAATCTGAAATCTGAGATCCTCCAAAATTGGAAACTCTTTGAGTACCAATATGATGCCATGAACGGAAAATTCCACACCCAACCTCACGTGATGAGTTGCAGATAAAATGCAGTCAAACCTTTGTTTCTTGCACAAAATTATTAAGAATATTGTATAAAATGTGCACAGAAGAAGCAGAGATGAATATGAAAGAAGCAGAAAGTTGCTGGGCACGGTGGCTCATGCCTGTAAATCCCAGCACTTTGGGAGGCAGAGGCAGGCGGATCACGAGGTCAAGAGATGGAGACCATCCTGGTTAACATGGTGAAACCCCATCTCTACTAAAAATACAAAAAATTAGCCAGCCATGGTGGCAGGTGCCTGTAGTCCCAGCTACTCGGGAGGCTGAGGCAGGAGAATGGTGTGAACCTGGGAGGCGGAGCTTGCGGTGAACTGAGACCGCGCCACTGCACTCCAGCCTGGGCAACAGAGCCCAGGAAACTCCATCACAAAAAAAAAAAAAAAAAAAAGGAATATTGTATAAAATCACTTTCTGGCTATGTGTATAAGGTGTACATGACATATAAATGATTTCATGCTTAGATTTGGGTCCCATCCCCAATATATCTCATTACGAATATGTAAATATTCCAAAATCCAAAAAAAATCTGAAACCTGAAACACTTCTGGGTTCCTGCATTTCAGATATGGCATCGTCAACCTGTCCTGAGGAACTATATAGTGATCTGTATCTTTTAATTCATCTTCATGACAACCCTGTTAACTGGTCATCAGTTTCATCCATGAGGGAAGTGGCACCAAGAGTGTGCCCACCATCACCTGTCGGGGAGAGGGCGCCCAGCAGGCAGTGTGGGGCACACCTCTCCCTGTGGCTCAGGTGAGTGCTGCCAGAGGGAACGTGAGCAGACGGTCACAAGTCAGTGTGGAATCGAAGCTGGAGAAAATGGGAGACAGGGGCTGAGCAGGAATGGGTGGGACCATTGCTGGCTGAATCCCACAAGTTTCCAGCACAGGCTTCCATGAGTGGTCAAATCCCTCTGAAGGAGGCGGTTAGGCAGGCAGATCCCTGCCCAGCAGTCCCGTCTCCCTGCCTGCCTGGCCAGGAGTCACGGGAGCATTCTCTTCCATTGATATTCTGCTTTGCTTCCTCCCTGTTCCTCTGCACCATCCCTGCTGTTATGTGAGAATCGTCCTTTCCTGGAACAAAACCAACCTACTCCTCTAGGACAGCATTAGTCTTTTGTGCCCAGACAGCCTGAAGTTAAAACCTCTAAGCACAGACTTTTCACTACAGCTGCACAGAGAGTAGCCCTGCGGTCCTATGTCTCCCGACGTGGCTGTTTGGGTTCCTGGTGGGTAGTGCCCAAACTCGCCACACTGGCATCAGGTGGACTCTGATGTGCACGTGCCACCTCAGGCCTGCAGGCCCCCCCGGCTCCTGCTCTAGGCTGCAAATGCTGGCGCCCTCCCAGACTTCCTTGGTGCGTTTGCTGGGAAAGAAATTCTCCTTCAGGTGCCTGCTGGCAGAAAGATGCCTACCGTTGTCCAGATGGCCTGTCGTCTCCTTGTTTCCCTCTCTCCCTGGAGCATCTTCTGACTGACTCTTGGCTGAGGCTGGAAGCCATCTCCTTGTGCAGGGCTGCTGTGACCTGCTTCAGGACCGTGGTCCCCACAGCCGTGTGGTCCAGGCTCCACAGCATCTCCATTGCTCAGCGCTTAGACACATCCCGGTACAGTGTCTGTAATCTCTGACTCAAACAGGTCTTTAAACACTGTAGTCATGTTTTACTGATTATTGTCTCCAATAAACAAATATAAATGTTTCTACACCCTGGTTTCAGTTGCAGCAATTCTATTCAAATAGCTGGCTGTGAAAATCGAAGACAGTTTAAGGACTGTTGCAGGCATCCACTCAGCCCTTCAATAATGTGCTCGATACCCCTAAAAGTGACAGCAAATCAAGGATGAAATGAAACAGTAAACAGAGCGAAGGCAGATTTCACATATGGTGGCAGCTCTGTCATTTCAAGCTTTAGCCGGAATGCTGGATCAAAACGCCAAGCGTGGCGGCTGGCACTTGCACGTCCCAGATGAGTTGTTTTGGCTGCTGCTGACATGGAGCATGCTTTTTGCACCATGTATTCTAAGTCAAAAGGAAAAAAAAATTAATGTAGGGCAAGGGTTATCTCATCCCATAGAGACTTCCATGCCCCAGGAAACCCTGTAAGAGGCGTGAATCTATGCACTCTATTCCCGTTTGCCCCTCACTGGAAATAGCAGGGACACAGGAGAAGAAGTCCAAGAGCTCCACCAGCTCCGAACAGTCTCATTCACCAGCAGCATCCTCTCAAGCCCAAGGCCCTTTTCCTCCAGGCCTTGAATTAATCACTTTTCCGAAAAGTCCCCTGTGTTTGTTCGGGTTTCTTCGTCCCACCACAGCGTCTCCCTGTTACTATTTCTGGCTCTGGTTGCCATTCAGATTCCCCTGAAGTTATTTCACTCTTCTGCGTGACACTTCCCTGGAGAGGTCCACGTCAACCCCTTCCCTCTCGGACTCTGGGACTCTCCGTAGGGTCCCCTCGGCCCTTTGTGAGATGAGGTTCTGGGACCAGGCATCTCTGCAAGCTGCACACTCTGGCGTTCCTCATTAACTGGCTACTGGGGCTTCATGTCACTCGCCTCTTCTGCTCTTTCTGTGCCTCCAGTTCAAAGAGTCATGAGGTAGAGCCACCTGTCTGCTCTCCACTGTGTTTATTAATATATTTAGACAAGGCTAATCCCTCTACTGTACTGGGACATTACCCAGTGGGCTCTCTATGGTCTTGGGGACTGACCTTCCAGCATCTCCCAAGCCCAGTTCTAGGGTTGTGACCGTGAGGAATGCTTGTCAAAAGATGGCGCCTAATTGAGTGGCCAGATCCTTTCATGCCTTTCGGTGACAGTGGCTTTGTAGTGTCCTGGATGTCATGTGGTGATGTGTGAATTGCCTGGCTCAGCTCCACCGCTGCCTGAAATAGCTCCTCACACATGGTCCACAGGGTCAGTTGCCACAGAGACCGAACTGCAAGAGGGATTTTCCATGTCTATTTAAAAGCTGGAATTAATATTGTTAGGTGAGACGTGAAGCATCTCCTCTTACTGTGCCTTTTAAACTCTTATCAGGGCCAGAAAACAACAGCCTGCGGATTCAATCCAGCTTACTGCCCGGTGTAAATAAAGTTTTATTGGAACACAGCCACGCTCACCGACAGCCACATTCACCTACTCATTCACACTTTGTCTGTGGCTGCTTTCACGCCACAACAAAGCTGAGAGGTTGCAACGGAGACCTCAGTGGCCTGCAGCACTAAAATATTCACCATCTGGCTCGTCTCAACTCTTGGACTCTATCACTGATTCTGAGATGTGTTCTTTTTTTTTTTTTTTTTTTGAGACAGAGTCTCGCTCTGTCACCCAGGCTGGAGTGCAGTGTCGCTATCTTGGCTCACTGCAAGCTTCGCCTCCCGGGTTCAAGTGAGATTCTTCTGCCTCAGCCTCCTGAGTAGTTGGGACTATAGGCATGCGCCACCACATCTGGCTAATTTTTGTATTTTTAATAGAGACAGGGTTTCACCATGTTGGCCAGGATGGTCTCGATCTCCTGACCTTGTGATCCACCCGCCTCGGCCCCCCAAAGTGCTGGGATTATAGGCGTGAGCCACCGCGCCCAGCCCTGGTGTTTAAATTCTATACAGAGTTGAGATTGTTTTTTTCCTACTGCCTATTTGGTCCTATTTGTCCTACTATGTACAGGTTTCTTCTTTCCTTTCATTGTTTCTTTTGGATTTAACTCTTTTTCTCACTTTAATTTTTCTTCTATTAGTTGGGCAATTATGTCATATCGTTTTCCAGTGCATACTTGTTAAAGTCTAAAATTAATCCATGTCTCTTCAGTCCTCCCATACAAGTTCCTCAAAATAATTCTAACAGCCTCTTTCTCTACTTCTTACACATTTATGTCACATTACGTATTTTAGTGCATATGAACATTTCACATTTTAGTTCCCTATTTCTTAATAAATCACACAAAACATTTTTATATTGCTTAATGCAGTCTATATTTAATTTTACCCGTGTATTTCACCCATTTTTGCCTTATTGTTGCCTTTTTCACCTTCACCCTCCTGTGTAGGGATCGTATTTCTTCTTTAACTGCTCTGCTTCCTTTTGAATTTTGTTGGTTTGAAGTATGTTAGTGGTTATTGGAAAATACTATTAGTTTTGATTTATCTAAAGATATCTTTGTTTTGTTCTTATTGAATGATATTTTAATCAGGTATACGCTGATTATTATTTTCTTTTTTTTTTTTTTTTTTTTTGAGACGGAGTCTCGCTCTGTCACCCAGGCTGGAGTGCAGTGGCCGAATCTCAGCTCACTGCAAGCTCCGCCTCCCGGGTTTACGCCATTCTCCTGCCTCAGCCTCCCGAGTAGCTGGGACTACAGGCGCCCGCCACCTCGCCCGGCTAATTTTTTGTATTTTTAGTAGAGACGAGGTTTCACCGTGTTCGCCAGGATGGTCTCGATCTCCTGACCTCGTGATCCGCCCGTCTCGGCCTCCCAAAGTGCTGGGATTACAGGCTTGAGCCACCGCGCCCGGCGCTGATTATTATTTTCATTCAGCACATTAAAATCTGTCTCCACTGTATGATGTCTGCCATTGCTGTTTCTGAAAAGTCCTCTGCCAGTTCATTGCAGTTCTTTTTAGACAATGTATCATTTACCTGTGACCAACTTCGTGACTTTTTCCCTTTGTCCATATTGTTCTTCACTTTCTTTTTTGTTTTTCTTTTCTTTTCTTTCTTTTAAGACAGTCGCATTCTGTCGCCCGGGCTGGAGTGCAATGGCACGATCTCAGCTCACTGCAACCTCCCTCTCCTGGGTTCAAGCGATTCTCATACCTCTCAGTTTTCTGAATGGCTGAGATTATAGGCGCATACCACCACACCCGGCTAATTCTTTTTGTGTTTTGTTGTTGTTGTTGTTTGCTTGTTTGTTTGTTTTGAGACGGAGTCTTGCTCTGTCGCCCAGGATGGATTGCAGTGGCATAATCTCGGCTCATTGCAACCTCTGCCTCCCGGGTTTAAGCGATTCTCCTGCCTCAGCCTCCCGAGTAGCTGTGATTACAGGCATGCGCCACCACACCTGGCTAATTTTGGTATTTTTAGTAGAGACAGGGTTTCACCATGTTGGCCAGGCTGGTCTCTAACTCCTGACCTTGTGATCCGCCCACCTCGACCTCCCAAAGTGCAGGGATTACAGGCGTGAGCCACTGCGCCCGGCCCAAACCCGGTTAGCTTTTTGTATTTTTAGTAGAGACGGGCTTTTGCCACATTGCCCAGGCTGTGTTCTTCACTTTCATTTTGATGCTTTTTAGTGTTTTATTTATCATGCTTGGTTGAGAGTCACTCACTTCTTGAATCTGTGGATTAATTTTTTTGTCAGTTCTGGAAATTTCTCTGCAGTGACATGAGTGCCTCTCCCTATTGTGCACTCTCTGCAATTCCATTCAGTGTTAGTTAGAGTCTTCTCACTGTATCTTAGGTCTTAACCTCTTTTTCTTATTTTTCATCACCTTCTTTGCTGTAGGCTAAATTCTGGAAAATATCATCAGGTCCAGCTTCCTGTTCACTAATTTCTCTTCAGCTAAGTCTTGATCTGTTGAACAACATTCACTCAATTTTTTATTTTCATTGTTATATTTTTAATTTTTAGAAATTCTTCTTGGCTCTTATTCCAATCTGCCAGATCTCTTTCTAATCTTTTCCTCATTACTATTTTCAATCCTTTATCTTTCTATTTTATTTAAAATATTTAAATACTTATTTTACATCTGTTGTCTGATAACTTTAATATATAATATCTTATTCCAGTCCTGCTAATTTTTGGTTCATAATGTCTTATTCCAGTTCTGCTAATTTTTGGTTCATAATGTCTTATTCCAAGTTCTGCTAATTTTTGGTTCAGTTGAGTCTTGCTCTAAGGCCTTGTTTCCTTCTAAATTTTGTGAATTTTGACTGTGGAGCTTTATCTGAGAGAATCCCTTGAAACACAGGTTGGAGTGGGGACGGAATTCCTCCCTGCAGAAAGGATTTGCATTTTCCTCTGTTGGCTCTTGGGGTCCTCACCGATGTGCGACTTCTTTAAGCTAGTTCATAGGATTACAGCTCTGGACGACCCCTGTGATGCCAATTTGGGCTGCATACCTGCTTAAGGCCTAGTATGGTGTTATGAATTCTAGGTGGACATTTTTTTCTTTGCTTATACCCAATGTTGAAAACAGGATGTTTCTCTAGCTATCTTGGGCGTAGGAATGTGGGTTTGTTTCCAGTTCCCCCTTACTCTGAGGATTAGCCATTTGGATGGAGTTGAGCTTTCTTTGCAAGGCATGGGGACAGACTTCTCACCTGGGGCCAACTCAGGCTCTGCCTCTTTTCCCTCATGCTCTAAAAAGCTATGGAAACTAAGTTCATGTTCATCTAAGTTAGCAAATGCTTTGTTTTGGAAAATGCGTGCTTCCTTCTCCCTCTGAATTGCCACTTGCCAGGACACTGATGCATCTAAAACAATTTTTAAAAATATTTGGCCAGGCACAGTGGCTCATGCTTGTAATCCCAGCACTTTGGGAGGCTGAGGCAGAACATCTGAGGTTAGGAGTTTGAGGCCAGCTAGGCCAACATGGTGAAACCCCATCTCTACTAAAAACACAAAAATTAGCTGGGTGTGTAATCACAGTTACTCAGGAGGCTGAGGCAGGAGAATTGTTTGAACCCAGGAAGCAGAGGTTATGGCGAGCCAAGATCACACTGCTGCGCTCCAACCTGGGTGACAGAGCAAGACTGCCTCAAAAAAAAAAAAAGAAAGAAAAAGATACTCAAGGCTGGGTGCGGTGGCTCATGACTGTGACTTCGGCACTTTGAAAGGTTCAGGAGGGCAGATCACTTGAGGTCAGGAGTTTGAGACCATCCTGGACAACATGATAAAATTGTGTCACTACTAAAAATATGAAAAAATTATCCGGGCATGGTGGTGGGCACCTGTAACCCCAGTTACTCAGGAGGTGGAGGCAGGAGAATCGCTTGAATCCAGGAGACAGAGGCTGCAGTGAATGGAGATTGTGCAACTGCCCTCCAGCCTGAGTGACAGAGTGAGACTCTGTCTCCAGAAAAAAAAAAGAAAAAAAGAAAAGAAAAGAAAAGATATCCAGAATTTTTAGTGTTAGTGGGGTTTTTTCCGGTTTTTTTTTTCATTTGTTTGTTTTGTTTTGTCTTTTTGAGACAGAGACTCACTCTGTCACCCAGCCTGGAGTGCAGTGGCATGATCTCGGCTCACTGCAAGCTCTGCCTCCCGGGCTCATGCCATTCTCCTGCCTCAGCCTCCCGAGTAGCTGGGATTGCAGGCACCCGCCACCATGTCCAGCTAATTTTATTTTCTTATTTTTAGTAGAGATGGGGTTTCACCGTGTTAGCCAGGATGGTCTGGATCTCGTGACCTCATGATCTGCCTGCCTCAGCCTCCCAAAGTGCTGGGATTACAGGCGTGAGCCACCAGCCCAGCCCAGAATTTTTAGTTTTAAGTAGGATCATCACTTAGGTTTTGCCATGGTGATAGACAAAAGCTTAAAATTGAGACTTTCTTGAAAAGTCAACTCAAATCTCTAGCTTCAAGCGACTTCGTGTGTGCATAACACGAATACAGTTTAAATATGCCTTTTTTGGATAACACTTTATAAACTAAGAGTTAACAAAATGTTTACTGTGTTTGTTGTGACTGTGATAATATCCCATGCTTATTATAGACACTGAGTGAAATGGAAAAATATCAAGAATAAAATTAATATCACCACTACTTTCTACTATCCAGAAGCAGCTACCAACCATATTTTGTTATGCCAACTTTTGCCCAGATTTTGATATGCTTCCTATTTTTAAATAGTTGAGAAAGCATTGCTCCAGATAGATTTATTTAATTAGAAGGTTATGTTTCTTCTTTTGAGATGTGAGTCACAGAATAGCATTATTTCTCTCTGTTTCTATTCTGAGGTCACTGAAGATCAGTTAACTACTTGGAAGATACACCACATTTCTCAGCATAATCTATCCTGGTGGAGCTAATGAAAAAGAACCCACTGTGGAAACCATGAGGGAGTAATAATTGAAGAAGCAGTGCCACTCAGTGAGGGGTGGTAAAGGGTTTAGGGTTTAGGTTTAACGGAGTGGTGCCATGCAGAAATGACGTGGCCATCACTCGAATGCTGCTATACACTGTCTGAGTTCCATGCAACAGAAAGGGGAGTATGATGAAATTAGGACTGGGATCGAAAGGATCATTGTATTTTACAAATAAAAATGCTTCAGTATGGCCGGGCATGGTGGCTCACGCCTGTAATCCTAGCAGTTTGGGAGGCTGAGGCGGGCAGATCACGAGGTCAGGAGATCTAGACTATCCTGGCTAACACGGTGAAACCCCGTCTCTACTAAAAATACAAAAACAAAATTAGCCAGGCATGGTGGCAGGTGCCTGTAGTCCCAGCTACTCAGGAGGCTGAGGCAGGAGAATGGCATGAACCTGGGAGGTGGAGCTTGCAGTGAGCCGAGATGGCGCCACTGCACCCCAGCCTGGGCAACAGAGTGAGACTCTGTCTCAAAAAAAAAAAAAGAAAAGAAAAAAGAAAAAAAATATATGCTTCAGTAAGTTTCACATGAGCTTAGACCTCTCCAGGCCTGTCTCTGAAACAGTGCACACAGCTCAGGTCCCATGCAAATGCCTGGGCATGCCTGTCTCAACTGTCACAGATGGGGGCTTTCATCCAAGTTACTAAGATCGCCAACTGATCTGAAATATTTTGGTCCATAACCATGCTTATCTCTCAATTAAAGCCTGGAAGAGAGCCTCCCAGAACAAACACAGACCCAGTTTCCAGGTGGGTGGAGATGTAATGGGTGCTGAACATTGTGGAAGAGAATTCCAATGAAATAACCCAACGCCAGAAATATCAGTAATCCTGGAGAAAGGCTGAGGGCTTCGCCTTAGACCTCAATGAGCAAAAATATGAAGTGTCTTTTTTAAACTCCTTCAATGAGAAGTCCTAGATAGCTGTACACTACTCTTTGGTTTTGCAGAGCCCAGTGAAAGATAACAGCCCCTGAGCTTTATTTAGGGTGAGGAGGAATTTTTTTTTTTTTTTTTTTTTTTTTTTTTTTTTTTTTTTGAGAGGGAGTCTCATTCTGTTGCCAGACTGGAGCAAGATCTTGGCTCACTGCAACCTCCGACTCCCTGGTTCAAGCGATTTTCCTGCCTTAGCCTCCCGAGTAACTGGGATTACAGGCATGCACCACCACACCCAGCTAATTTTTGTATTTTCAGCAGAGATGGGGTTTCACCATGTTGGCCAGTATGGTCTTGATCTCCTGATGTTGTGATCTGCCCGCCTCAGCCTCCCAAAGTGCTGGGATTATAGGTGTGAGCCACCACGCCCAGCCAAGGATCTCTTTCTACAACAAAAAGCACAGGCTCTGGCGTCACAAAGGTCTAAATCCAAATGCTAGGCCAGTCACTTCCTGGCTGTGTAAACTCACAAAAGATACTTAACATCTCATCTATAACAGGGTGATTATAATACTTATCATGGCAGAGGTGCAGGAAGGATTGAAAATGATCTCTCTAATGCACCCTGCCCAAGGTAAACGGCAGTTACTCCACTCGACTGTGTAAGTCCCTGACATCTGGAACCAACTTTGGTCTCAATACCTGTGAAATACCTGGCAGACAGTAGTTGTTCTATAAATACTAATGAAATGAAAGGATAAAGTACTTATAGAATGAATCAATGCGTGGGAAGACCGAGGCAAAAGCATGTTGCTGTCCCACCAGGATGCTTTTAATGTAACAATATTTGTTGATGACTTCTCTTCTTTTCTTTTCCTTTCCTTTTCTTCTTTTATCTTTTCTTTCTTTATTTTTAGAGACAGGGTCTCTCTCTGTCATCTGGGCTGGAGTACAGTGGTGCACTCACAGCTCACGGCAGCCTCAAACTCCTGGCCTCAAGCAATCCTCCTGCCTCATCCTCTTGCCTCAGCCTCAAGAGTAGCTGGGACTCTAGGTGTGCACCAACATGCCTGGCTTTTTTTTTTTTTTTAAATAACTTTTTTGTAGAGATGAGATCTTGCTTTGTTTCTCAGCCTGAGCTGACTTCTGATGGGAGAATTCCAACTAGTTCAAGGTTGGAAGTTGTCCATTCTCTGTCTGCTCTAGCCTCAGGCATCTAGACGTGCAGGTGGCCCCTTAACTCCATGCTGATCGCCTGAGCCCTGATGACTACCAGACTGACCAGAAGTCCATGGACACCAGCTGTGCTGAACCCCACCTGCCTTTGCCTCTCTTCCCCACTTACCTCTCACCCCGTCTACCTACTCCACTCACGTGGCCTGGGACCTGCCACCTCCCCATGTCACTTAGGGAAATGGAACCAGATAGAAGCAGAAAGAGAAGGAGCACATTTACAGGTGTAGGGGAAGAGGACCTGAAAGTCAAGCCTCATGATGGAAAACTATCAAATAGTTCTACTTGGAGGCTGATTTAATAAATCATAGCAATGAGTCAGTAGGGTGATGTCAGATAAATGAAATATTTAATACGATGTAATAATCCCTCCAGTAATGTTAGAATGTTCACATTTGTTCATCTAAAGCACTCCCTGATGAGACAGCTGAATGGCTGAACACGCTGGAAGGCTGCTCTCTAACCCATGGGACTTACAGAGTCAGGGAACGGGGTCCCTCTATCCTGCTCATTCTGGGTGGTGGGATTTACCCCTCAACAAGGCATGTTTTCCTCTAATTAACGAATAATGGATTTAAGGATACCTAGGAAAATACAAATTCTCATTCTCTTTTTGTCTCTTCTCTTTCGCCACAACCCACTCCACGGACAGGATCTGCCCGAGCCTCCCACGTGCTCCCTTCTTGGGTTGAGGGTCTGGGAAAAGTATCTCTGCTTATCTCTCACCTTGTAATTTGGTTTCCGCTGTGAATTGAGGAGCCATACAATAGATGCTTCCCAGCTGGTGGTTGGTTTGCTTGTTCACAAAGCTGACTGGTATCAGCTGAGGCTTTGTTAACGTTCAGGTTTCTATTTAATGGCATAAAAGAAAGAGGGAAATAGAAAGCCTTTCTTCAGAATTCTCAGGCTTACACAAAACAGAGCTGTTATTCCAGGACCAAACCGCTCACATCATCCACTCATGGCACGGTTACTAATTTATGTATTAAGTAGTTGGTATTCATTTCTGGATTATTTTCCTTCTATAATTAAACAGCACCACCTTCAACGGGGACAAAGACAATGTCACTGTGTCCCAGTGGCCTCCTTCTCTGGCTGTACAATTGCACACTCACCCTTTCACAGAACTGCAGATTCACCCACAAACCAGGCTGACTGCGTGACATGGACCAACACTGCTGCTGCCACGGCCAATCTCTGCGGGATTCTTCTGCCCCGCCCTCCCCAACCCCTGCTCTGAATGGCCCACACGGATCTCAGTTACCAAGAGAAACTGGAAGAATTTATCTGGGAAACCAGGTGTATATATTTATGTATGGCTGCTTTCTTCATCTTTTAAATGGAAATTTGTCTTATTAGATTTTTTTTTTTTTTTTTTTTTTGAGAAGGAGTCTCGCTTTTTTTTGTCGTTGCCCAGGCTGGAGTGCACTGGCGCGATCTCGGCTCACTGCAACCTCCGCCTCCTGGGTTCAAGTGAGTCTCCTGTCTCAGCCTCCCAATAGCTGGGATTACAGGCATGAGCCACCACACCCGGGTAATTTTTGTTTTTTTGGCTTTTTTCTTTGTTTGAGACACAGTCTCGCTTTGCTGCCCAGGCTGGAGTGCAGTGGCGCCATCTCGGCTCACTGCAAGCTCCATGTCCCCGGTTCACGCCATTCTCCTGCCTCAGCCTCCTGAGTAGCTGGGACTACAGGCGCCACCACCACGCCAGGCTAATTTTTTGTATTTCTTTTAGTAGAGATGAGGTTTCACCATGTTGGCCAGGATGGTCTGGATCTCCTGACCTCATGATCCGCCCATCTCGGCCTCCCAAAGTGCTGGGATTACAGGCTTGAGCCACTGTGCCCGGCCAGTTTCTGTGTTTTTAGTAGAGACAGGGTTTCGCCATGTTGGTCAGGCTGGTCTTGAACTCCTGACCTCAGGTGATCCACCCACCTCGACCTCCCAATGTGTTGGGATTACAGGCTTGAGTCACCGCACTTGACCGATTTTTTATCCAAAGTGAATGAGTCTATGTAACACATTTTCCTTGAAAATTATTTATTTTATCGAAGTTACAAATTTATCTACATAGAGTTGACCAAGCTAGTCTCATGGTTCTTTAAACTTTCTGTATATCTGCAGTTTCCTCATTAAAATTTTTTTATGTATATGTGTGCTTTATTAATATTCTTGATTAGCTACAATTTTGGAAAATTATTTTTTCTAAAAAACAGCTCTCAAAATGATTTCTACCACTTTATGTCTCCCAAATCATTTATTTCTGCTCTTAACCTTAAAACGATAACATCAACATTATTTAAATTGTTAAAAGATCATGGAAAAAAGAAGCAGAGCTTTCACATTCTTTTTATGAAGTCAGCATAACATTGATATAAAATCTAACAAAAATAAAACACCCCAACTGTGCAGAAAAATCTCACCCATAAATATCAGTGCAAAAATCCTAAGACAAATGTTAGCAAATAGAATCTAGTATCAATTTTTTAAAATACACCATGTCAGCCAGGCACAGTGGCTCACACCTGTGAGTTCAAGACCTGCCTGACCAAGGTGGTGAAACCCTGTCTCTACTGAAAAAAAAAAAAAATCAGCCAGGCATGGTGGCGGGTGCCTGTAATCCCAGCTACTCGGGAGGCTGAGGCAGAGAATTGCTTGAAACTGGGAGGCGGAGGTTGCAGTGAGCCAAGATCACGCCACTGTACTCCAGCCTGGGCGACAGAGCAAGACTCCGTCCCCCCTGCTCTCCCCCAAAAAAACCACTATGTCTAAGTTTTCGTATAAGTATTACAAAGATGGTACATTCATTGGATATGTATTAAAACATTTATTATTACTACATAAGAAAAAATCACAGACATCTCTTTAAATGTAAGGATTTTGATATAATATTCAACATCAATTTTTATAATTTTTTAATTAAAAAAGAAATTGATGGTTACTTCTTAGATGTGGTCTTATATTGCTGTGGTCTGAATGTCCTCCCAAAATTCACATGTCGGAACCTAATACCCAATATGACAGTATTAAGAGATGAGGTGTTTGGGCAGTGATGAAGTCAGAGGGCTCCATTCTCCAGAATGGCCTTAGCGCCCTCCTAAAAGAGTCTCGAGGGAGTTCTCTTCCCCTCTTTGCCCTGTGCTGGCCCAGCAACAAGGTGCCATCTGTGAGTCCCACACCAGACACTAAACCTGCCAGCACCTTGATCGTGAACTTCTAGCCTCCGGTACTGACAGCAACAAATACACTTCTGTCTATTTTTTAAAAAGAAAGAAAAGGAAATCTGGAGGCCAAAAGAGAATCCATAGAGTTTGCTCTTGCACAAACAGTTCATCACCCGATTCTTTCAAGCTTGAGGTAAATTTTCAGGTTATCAGTCAGTGCATTTAGTATGAAAATCATCTAATTAGCCAGATTCAGATAGCATACTTCTCCTTGTGTAGTAGATCCAGAGCTCCGTCTGTGGCGTTTCTGGTTGATAGAGGATGCTAATTATACAGGTTTGGGCAGTGGCCAAATCACTATCAAAGGCTGGAAAATAATCAGCTCTGTTATTTGCAAGGAAAGCAGGGTTTTGTCACAGCCTCCAGAGGTCAAAGGCTACCGATTTTACTGGCTGGATCACAGGAATGTTTCTATTTGGACAAGGAGCTGGCAAGAACTCTATTCCCTTGCTTTGCAGTAGTGCCTGAAACAGCTGTTTTAAAGCGCTCCTCTGGAATGGCAGGTGCCGGTGAACGATCCACCTGCCTCGTGGCTGCTGGGAGCCTCTAGGTACCCTGGAATTGAGAAAGCTGTAAAAATGAGTACATATGTATGCAGTTATTCCCTTGGGCATCTGGTTTTCTGTTTGTGTATTTGTGTTTTGTTTTGTTTCAAGGTCCCCAGACAAAATAAAGGTTACTTGGTAACATGTACTTACTGTGGGAGAATTCTGATATGTTATACATGGACTGCCCATTTTCCCCCCGGTTCAACCACTCAGAACCACGAAGGCTCCTCTGGGAGTGGAGGGCAGTGCTCCTGGGCACAGGGAGTGGCTGCCTCCCTGCCTGCTGTGCTTCAGTTTCTCTCAGACGGGGTCTTGTTCTGTCACCCAGACTCATTGCAGCCTTGAACTCCTGGCTTCAAGCGATCCTCCCACCTCAGCTTCCCAAAGCACTGGGGTTAAAGGCGTTCACCGCGGTGCAGACCCTGCTCTGCTGTTTCTCCTCATCTCCTGCTGTGCCCCCGCCGCTTGCCTCTGGCTGCAGCCCTGCACCCCACCTTGTGATCCCCAGAGACCTTACTCTCTATTCTTCATCCTTCTAATGGCTTTCCCTTGATATCGCCTCTGGTATTTGCTCTCTCTTAACCACATCTCAAAAATAAATAGAAAACCATCAGAAAAAATTCTCATAGGAAAAATGAGAAATTTGATATATATATTTTTTTCTTTTTGAAATGGAGTCTTGCCCTGTCCCCCAGACTGGAGTGCAGTGGCGCATTCTTGGCTCACTGCAAACTCCGCCCCCCGGGTTCACGCCATTCTCCTGCCTCAGCCTCCCCAGTAGCTGGGACTACAGGTGCCCGCTACCACGCCCTGCTAATTTTTTGTATTTTTAGTAGAGACAGGGTTTCACCGTGTTAGCCAGGATGGTCTCGATCTCCTGACCTTGTGATTCGTCCCCCTTGGCCTCCCAAAGTGCTGGGATTACAGGCATGAGCCACCGCACTCAGCCGAAATTTGATATATTTTCTATATAGTTACATAGTACTATTATCTAGCAGAAGAAAAACAGTAAATAAATATAAATATTTATAATATCAGTAAATATATTCATCTCTGGATTCAAGGGGATGATTTCCTAGAGGACCAGAGGACATGGTCCTGATGGTGGTTCATAGGAGCCACGTCTCCCTGCAGGCACAGGACCAGCGGCTGTTCTTCCCTGGTGGCTGTTCTGTCCTGTCTGTGCAGGGGAGACTGAGAGGCAGGAAGCGGGGAAGCACACTTGCTTTGCTCTAACAGGTTGATCAGAAAGAACTTGTACCAGATTCAGAGCCCATAACACCTCAAAAGCTCTTTATCGCCCAGAGTTACTCACAGATGCCAACGGGGCCCTGCTCCCCAAGCTATTTGGGAATGGGTTTCTGTTGAAAGCCCACGAACAGCTCATTAACACCCAACCCTCCCTAATCACAAAAGACATGGAGAGAAATATTGGGGGTTGGTGTTGGAAGTCATGTTTGATAGTTTTTTTTCCTGCCAGAAAATTTTCAGGGCAGGGGAAAGAATATGGGTGATCATAGTTCTACCCAGCTGGCCATTAGGCTAGACTTACAGTCCTAGCTCTTATGTCAATAGCCAGGCGGAGAGGGCAAAGTAGTAAAGCTAGCATTTCTGCTCTGTCCAAGGCAATTCGACACTTTGCATCTATTTCTTCACTCAATTGTCACATTCCCCCAATTTATACATGAGAAATCAGAAGCTGAGAATGACCATGTAACTTGGTAGGTATGAGTAAATGTCAGAGCTAGGATTTTTAACCTAGGATTTATTGCTCCCAAAGGCCATGTTCTTCCCAGAAACTGTCTGAGGCCCAACATGTCAAGAATCCAAGTCCTTGACCCCAGGGCACAATGCACAGAGCTGGGCTGCCCTTTGGGTTTCAGGTCCGTTCAGTAGGAGGGTTTGCAGGAGCCTGTCCTGACAGTGATTCAGAGGAGCCGTCTCACACCTGGCAGACAGAAATGAAACAGCTGGGGTGACTGTCCTCTACTCTCTAACAGTGCAGACGTGGGGGACCACGGGGAAGCCCCAGCCTCACACAGGGGAGCTGTGGCCAGGCAGCAGCAAAGGCCTAGGCCAGCCAGACCTCATCATTTGGTTTTAAGATCCAGAATGTTTGATAAGAGCTGCTGAAACTGACAATAAAACCTCGCGGATTTTTAAGTAGTAGCTCATTGTCACAACTGGTCCTCTCAGCAGGTGAGAAGTTTTGGTGTTATTGTTGTGGAAACAGTGCATTTAACTCAAATACAAAATACAACAAGGAGTTCTGCTACTTCCTACAACCTCACTCTCCACGCAATACTCAGATATCTTGAATGAACCCAGTTACGCTGGGGGATATAGGGAATCTTCAGGTCTCTGCTCCCTCTAGACCTAACATGGTCCTCAGGTGGGGGCTTGGTGTGGCCTCTGGAACAGTGCTTGATTTTAGTGCTGTAGTGCCAGGATGAGAGTCTCCTTGTTAAGCAGAGGTTTCTGAGTTTTGAGTGGGTCATCCTGGACTCTTGAGAAGGGCCAGGAACAAGAGAAGCACAACATTAGGCTGTCCCTGGATCTGCTTTACAAAGTGAGTGTCCCAGCTATGTGTGGATAGGCTAGGACTGAACAGTCACACAGGGCAGTAGGCACATTGAGGACATCATTATCATTCCCTTTTATCCATGTATTGATTAGATACTTAAAACTTTCAATGTTATCTTGAAGTTATGCAGTGATTCAGTGATATTTTATGTTGGAGGAAGGAAAATGTCAAAAGAATTTCTAATTTAATTTTGATTTTATTTTCTTCTTCTTATTATTTTTTAAATTTAGAGACAGTCTCATGCTGTCATTCGGATGGAACGTGGTGGTGTGATCATAGCTCGCTGTACCTTCTAACTCCTGGGCTCAAGCAATCCTCCTGCCTCAGCCTCCCAAGTAGCTTGGACTAAAGGTGCGTGCCACCACATCCAGGTAATTTTTAAGATTTTTGTAGAGATGGGGTCTCACCAGATTGCCCAAGCTGGTCTCAAACTTTTGGGATCAAGCAATCCTCCCATCTCAGTCTCCCAAAGTGCTGGGATTACAGGCATGAGCAACCGCCCCTGGCCTAAGGTTTCTAATTTTGTTTTGTTTTGTTTTGTTTTTGAAACGGAGTCTTGCCCTGTCACCCAGGCTGGAGCGCAGTGGAGCAATCTCAGCTCACTGCAACCTCCGCCTCCCAGATTCAAGTGATTCTCCTGCCTCAGCCTCCTGAGTAGCTAGGAATACAGGTGTGTGCCACCCTACCTGGCTAATTTTTTATATCTTTAGTAGAGATGGGGATTTCACCATGTCGGCCAGGCTGGTCTCGAACTCCTGACCTTGTGATCTGCCCGCCTCAGCCTCCCAAAGTACTAGGACTACAGGCATGAGCCACGGCACCCAGCCCTTTTTATTTTTTTGAGAAGGAGTCTCGCTCTGTTGCCCAGGCTGGAGTTCTTGTGGTGCAATCTTGGCTTGCTGCAACCTCTGGCTCTGGGTTCAAGAGATTCTCCTGCCTCAGCCTCCCAAGTAGCTGGGATTACAGGCATGTGCCACCACACTCTGCTATTTTTTTTTTTTTGTAGTTTCAGTAGAGATGGGGTTTCACCATATTGGCCGGGTCTCGAACTCCTGACCTCCAGTGATCCGCCCACCTTGGCTTCCCAAGTGCTGTCATTACAGGCATGAGCCACTGTGTGTGGCCTAAGATTTCTAATTTAAAAGGTCACCTGGCTAGCCCCTCCTGATTCCGTCTCCCTCGATGCCCATTTATAAGAAAACAATATACTCGCAACTCTCAGAACTAGGACTGACAGCCAATTCCTTGCCAGAGTCTGGGAAGACTTTTCAGAAGCGGTAGAGCTAATGTCACTCGGTGGACAATGCAGGTCTGGCCTCAGGAATGGGTCAACTGGCTTCCATCTCTCTCCATGCTCCATACTGGGTCAGAGCCTCACCATCTGTGAAACCGGAACATGTCATGCCTCGACTCTCTAGATGCTACTTTTTGACACAGTCAGATTCGTCCTCCCCAGATAACTACTTCTGCTGTTAGATTGAGCTAGAGAATTCTGGAGCCTCTGGAGGAGGCTCGATCTGGGGATTGTAGCGGCCCAAATAAAGCACCAAGAATGGGGACAGAGTCCGGAAGAGCCTTGGCGTCTGGGCATCTGGAATGCTGTTATTTCTGAGATCCTCAAATTTTACAGAGGGTCACAAGGTCAGACGGCGAAGACAGGAAAAGCTCCCTTCATAGTTTAGCAGTCATTCCAGCAGCAGGCCTCCTAGTGACAGAAAAGCTGCGTGTGTCCCCCAGCTCTTCCTGGGACAGCCACTTGGGAAGGGTGGGAGTGGGGACACACAGCATGCTTGTTCTTTTGTGCTAGTAGAGCTCTGCCTTCTTGGACAAGTAAACAAGAAAAAGGAGAAATCTTTTTAAAAATCGTATGGACCTGATAAAGTCAACCTGTGCTAAAATTTCACTGGAAATAATGTTTTTCTACAAAAAAAAAAAAAAAAAAAAAAAAAAAAAAAACTAAAACATTTTAGGAAAAAATGATCATCCTTAGATAAAAAATCAAATTGCCTTTTTGAAATGGAACAAAATGTCAAAGGGAGAACAGACTGATATGGAAGCAGCCCAGATAAAGAAAGGCGAGATAAGTAAAATAAGAAAATATTAAAGGAAACGAGAAATTCAATGCTGAATTAATCTATGTGGGGATGGTAAATCAGAAATGACACCTTGGAAAACCTGATCCGTAGTGAGGGAGACAAACCGGAGACTCTCTCTGAGAATGGAGAGGAAAGGAAATTACACAGAAATGGTGGGATGGACAGAAAAAAAGAAAGTACAGCATTGGGGTGAAAGGGCATGAGATTCGAGGTCTCACGCAGACTTGAAGCTCAACGCCAGTACTTACAGCATGTGTGGATCTGGGCCAGTCTTCCATCTGCAGTGCAGGGATCACAGTATCTCCTGAGAGTACCACAGCTGGGACAGCAACAAATATGTATGGGAATTCAGCACGACATATGGCATCTGGTGAACACTCAACAGGCATAAAAGGAGGAGCAGAGACAGAGAGAAGTTAGGGCTGTTCCCTAGGAAGAATGTCAAGTAGAACCAATGGATGGAATAGCCACCAAAGACATCATGGTGGGAGGGTGAGGGTGAGGTGGATATGAGGTGGTTGAACCTTTCCTGAGCCTGAGCTGAAAAAAATGACCTGAGTGCAATTAGAAGGAGGTTACCAGGATGAGACATCAGTGACATGAGAAGTGGTTGTATTTTGGCATTCCGAGGATCAAGAAAACAAAACCCAACAAGCATTCTGGCAGCAAAAATAGTTTACCTGCAGAAGTTCAGAAATTAGGACGGCCTCAGGGAATCATTAAATACCAGAATCTGATGAAGGAACATTTGCTGTTTTGAAGGAAAATAGTTGCAAGACCAAAATATATGCCCAGTTGAGTTATTTTTCATGTGAAGACTATAGAAAGATATTTTTGAATATGCAAGGTTCAAGAAATAGGCACGAATGTGCTATTCTGGTAAAAATTGTTTTAGATGACCTAGAGCCAACTGAGCAATTCACCACTGTTAGCAAATGGATAATTTTGATATAAAAGGACTAATAGTGAACAATGAAATCTACTAAATATGTCATAAAACTTATTCTGTTATAAATTTAGTTTTAAAATGTACTGACAATCTCAAATTTAATATGGAATTATATTTAATAGAAAAATGGTAATTTAATAAGAACAAACTGGTCTCAAACCCCAGATTTTATTAACAAAGTCTGGGATATGGGAGGTGATGCTGAATTAAAGCAATGCTAAATACCCCATCTTATGTGGGGTGCACAGTGGTTACCATGTCATGATTTTATTCTGGTACTTAGGGAAACATATGTCTAGTAATGTTCTTATAGCTTAAAAGTAACTTAATGGCCAGGCACAGTGGTTCACGCCTGTAATCCCAGCACTTTGGGAGGCTGAAGGGGGTGGATCACAAGGTCGGGAGATCAAGACCATCCTGGCCAACAGGGTAAAACCCCGTCTCTACTAAAAATACAAAATTAGCTGGGCATGGCCCTGTGCGCCTGTGGTCCCAGTTACTTGGGGGGCTGAGGTGGGAGAATTGCTTGAACCCAGGAGCCAGAGGCTGCAGTAAGCCAAGATTGCACCACTGCATTCTAGCCTGAACAACGAGTGAGACTCTGTCTCAAAAAAAAAAAAAAAAAAAAAACTTACTGGCCGAGTGAGGTGGCTCATGCCTATAATCCCAGCATTTTGGGAGGCAGAGGGGGGCAGATCACCTAAGGAGTTCAAGGCCAGCCTGGTCAACATGGCAAAACTCCATCTCTAATAAAAATACAAAAATTAGCCGGGCATGGTGGTGCATGCCTGTAATCCCAGCTACTAGCGGGGCTGAGACAGGAGAATCACTTGAATCCGGGAGGCAGGGGTTGCAGCGAACCAAGACTGTGCCACGGCACTCCAGCCTGGGCAACAGAACAAGACTCCATCTCAAAGAAAAAAAAGTAATTTATTGTTAGATTTAAAATCAGATGTGACTTCCAAATCTTTGGAAAATATTTAAGCAGGTAAAATCTAGTGTGTTAACAAAAAACTGAAAACACAGACTTAGGGAAGAACCATAAAAGCCGTAAATTTTAAGGACAAGGGGAAATGTGCAAAACTTAATCCAAATGCACAGCATGGTTCTGATGTTAATACGTGTGCATGTGCATGCATGTGTGCATGGATGCTAGGAAAAAGAATGAAAGGAAGTGGGCCAAAATGTGCTGTTTTTTTTAAGAACATATGTTGTTATATGTAGAGACAACAGACAATATAATGACCACAGAAGATGGCGGAAGGGCCAGATGTGTAGACAGATAATGCAGGATATCGCCGAGGAAAGCCTTAGGTACCACTGTGGGAAGGGGAGGGGTCTGCGGTGTCTCCCCAAAGAGCTTGATCAGCAGGACCCTCCCCAAGGTCGGCCTCTGTTCCCCAGCATCCCTGCCTTCATCAGAGAACACAGACACGGGTCTCTGCTCTTGTCAATTTAAATGGCATATAAAATACTAACCTAAGGTCAATTCTTCTAATGCTATTTTACCTTAATGGGCGTATGATTTGAATGATTAACTTTCTAGCAGTTGAAATTGAGGAAGTGGAGAGCATACACGTGTGTCGAGCACACTGCCTAGCCCCAGGCATCGGGGCCGACTGCAGGCACAGGGCCCACAATACTTTTAAAGGCCCATGAAAATGTTTAAATTATAATTTATTTTAATATCAGAAGAGAAATTAATGGGATAATAATGAATATATAATAGTGAATCTAGTTTGTTTTATGTTAATCTTTATACCAACACACATTTTTAATACTTTCTATGGAGAAAGTCACACAAAGGCAAAAATGCCCAGGGTTCATACAAGCTATAATGTGGCCCTGCCATGAGCTCATAACACCTTGAACTCATCGTGCCCCTGAACTCACAGTATCCCTAAATTTATAAGATCACAGAGCACATAGATGTCCGAAATCATAGCACCCCTAGACTCATAGCACCCCGCAACCGGTACTTCTAAACTCATTGTACCCCTAAACTCATAGCACTCTTGAATTCATAGCACCCCCGAGCTCATGGTACCCCTAAATTCAGCATTCCTGATCTCTTTGTACCTCTGATGTGATAGCACCTCTGCCTTCATAACACTTCTGAGTTCATAGCACCCCTGAACTCACAGTGATCTACTCTGTCCTGGCGTGCCTGAATTACCAGTTAAAGAAGGCCTCAGTCACGAATTATTTAAATATCTAATCAATAGCAGAAAATGTCATTTTTATGAGTAAGCTGATGTTAATGATCTATGCAAACAATAGTGTTCTGTTTTTTATGTGAGAAAAGACTTTATCACTTTTTATTGTTATTGTTTTATGTAATAAAAAGTGTCCACGTGAATGATCATATTCATAGGAAAGCTTAGATACAGGACTCAGAAGAGTTTGACCCAGGAACTAACACTGATTCAAGATTAAATTTTAGGTTTATTACTAAGCTGGTCTGTCTCTGTTTTCTTATCTGCAAAATGTGGATATTATTTATTTTTAGAGTTTTCATGTAGTTAAAATTAAACATATGCAAAGTGCTGGCTCTTGCCTGGCTTAGAGTATTCACCCGGTAAATGGTTACACAGTAGCTCGCTTACCATAAATGTCCAAGACCTGACCTGTTTCAAATGAATGATATTTCTGCAGTTTGTATATCTTAATGTGAAATGACTGCAATGACTACAAAGGAAAAGACGGTTGCCCAAGGGATGTGTTTAATAATGTGAGATACATAATTTGGTAGGAAATGAATGAATTAGGAAGATATATAAGGCTTACAAAATGTTTCATTTTTATAAATGTGTTACGCATCACAATTGAAGTACCTACTAAATTTTAATAATCTTTTTGCATAAATCAGAAACATCTGGTTTTATACGAAATAAACAAGTGACCCAGTATAAAAAAAACTAAAATATATATTGACGTAGATTTGTTCAATCATCATTCCCTAATCAATGAATAATTATTGAACATTTTCCTTATTTCCCATCACTGGGGACTCAGTACAAAATGACACAAAGTCTCTTCTTTCATGGACCTTGTGTTCTCCCAAGAGAGAAAGAAAACCAATAAGGAAGAAATGCCTAATAGTGGTGTGCTTGTTACATTATTTTGCCTTATAAACATCATATATTATTTCAGATAGTACTTACTGCTGTGGGGAGAAATAAATCTGGGTGAATGGGATAGTTAGTAATATGGGATGGAGAGACTGCAGAAGGAGGCAGTTTTTGACAATGTACTCAGAGGAGGCAAGACCACATCTGAGCCACTCTTTCTCCCCCATGTTGCTTATGAGGAGCACAAAGTTAGGTACTGTAGGCTCTCCACATAATTTTGCTGAGTCAAAATGTGATCACTGTTACAGATCTATTACGACTGACATGCTTTGTTATTCTTAAATATTTTTTGAGATTTTACCTTAAGATACATTTCTCTTGCCCGGAAAGCCTTCAATTATTATTGAAATGAAAATGTTTTATCTGCAGAGGAACTAATTTGATTTGATTTGCCCCCTCTTGCAATGAGCTATAAGCACACTTGAACAGGAATTCTGGTCAATTGATATCCTTGCTGACAGTGAGTCACCAAATGTCACATTTAGCAATGTGGATGTTCAATTTTAGGGTATTAGAACACAAGAAAATAGACTTGACACTAAAATTACACTGAACATAATCCAATCATTGATGATTCAGAAGTGCCTTAGGCTCTTGTGGTGTCTTGCTGTGAATATCACTTGATTCTGCTCATGTGTCAATCAATAGAGACTCATACATTTTATGGTAGATAGAGAGAGATGGCGTGAATACCTGTGGGCCATAATGGGGAATTTAATTGGTGGTAGGACAGCAGGTAAATCATATATCTACCACAAAGTTGTTGCATTCGTCCATTTTGTGTTGCTATAAAGGAATATCCAAGGATGGGTAATTTATAAAGAAAAGAGGTTTATTTGGCTTACGGTTCTTTTTTTTTTTTTTTTGAGACGGAGTCTCGCTCTGTCACCCAGGCTGGAGTAAAATGGCCGGATCTCAGCTCACTGCAAGCTCCACCTCCTGGGTTCACACCATTCTCCTGCCTCAGCCTCCCGAGTAGCCCACAATTTTGCTACCATTGTCCTTTCCAGAATCAGATTCCTTAACTTCCTACCTGAACTTTCTGCTTCCTTCTTTTTTTGAGATGGAGTCTCACTCTGTCACCCAGGTTGGAGTGCAGTGGCGCGATCTCAGCTCACTGCAAGCTCTGCCTCCCGGGTTCACACCATTCTCCTGCCTCAGCCTCCCGAGTAGCTGGGACTACAGGTGCCTGCCACCTCGCCCAGCTCGTTTTTTATATTTTTTAGTAGAGATGGGGTTTCACCATATTAGCCAGGATGGTCTCGATCTCCTGACCTCATGATCCGCCCGTCTCGGCCTCCCAAAGTGCTGGGATTACAGGCTTGAGCCACCGTGCCCGGCCTGGCTTACAGTTCTTTCTGCACACTGTACAAGATGCATGGTACCAGCATCTGTTTCTGGTTAGGCCTCAGGAAGCTTTTAGTTATGGCAGAAGACAAAGAGGGGAGTGGGTGTGTCACATAGTGAGAGAGGGAGCAAGAGAGAGAGAATGGGAAGGGAGGTTCCAGACTCCCTTTAACAACCAGATCTCACGTGAGCTAACACAGTGAGAACTCACTCACCACCACGGGGATGGCAGCAAGCCATTCATTAGGGATCTGCCCCCGATGACCCAGACACCTCCCACCAGACCCACCTCCAACATTAGAGAGAACATTTCAACATGCGATCTGGAGAAGAAAAATGTCCAAACAATGTCAATACTAAATAAGTTCCACATGAAATAAACGTAAAGCAGTAAAAAGTTGAAAAGAAAACTTAACAGAGAATGAGCCTATACTTTAGAGACCATGGTATTATGTTATCCTGGAGATTCTATGTATTATTGGTTTGTAAACAGGACTGTGGCTTTCATGGACCCATCCTCACATTCTCCCAGGCCAGGCAGCAGAAAAGCTGAGTTGTCAGGAAAGCGAAGTCATGTTCCAGTGTCCCACGGCATGTATCTGAGATCAGCCATGGTGATCACGTCATGGCCAGGAGGACTCTGTCAAGTGCCGCTCCAGCCTTTTGTGTTTCCTTTGGCCTTTGGAATTAATCCCCACCCCTGATTCCTTTTCAGGTTTTCATCTCTAGCTCACCCAGGCCAGACAGTCCTTACACACATGCACCACTCCAAAACTTGTTTCAGGAAGTCATTTAATCGGAAACTCTTTGCGCTTTGGAGTCACACAAATGAGTCTAGTTTTTTTATTTTTATTTTCTGTGGTATATTTGCATTTTAATCCTCATTTAATTTTGTCTAGAAGTACCACATTTTTTACTGGGGGCTTCGGAAACTGGGAGATGTGTCTCACTTCCCCTCAGGGAGGGGCTAGCAAGTACTATTTATTATCACCATCATCATCATCCTCATCATCACCAGTAGTTTCAAAGCTCTTACATGGGACCATCCTCTCCAACACCCTAAAATGGTAACTACAAACTGTCAACCACTGCCCCCATTCACAAGATTCATGATCACTACCCACAATATCAAAGACGTGGAATCAAGCCAGATGGTCACTCACAATGGATAGGATTTTTTTAAAATGTGGAATGTGTACGTATACACTGTGGAATACTACACAGCCATAAAAAGAACAAAATCATGTCCTTTGCAGCAACATGGATGCAGCTGGAGGCCATTATTCTAAGCAAATTAATGCAGAAACAGGAAAGCGATTACCACATTTTCTCACTTATAAGCGGGAGCCAACACCAGGTGCAGTGACTCACGCCTGCAACCCCAGCACTTTGGGAGGCCGAGGCAGGTGGATCACTTGAGGTCAGGAGTTTGAGACCAGCCCGGCCCCAACACGGTGAAACCCTGTCTTTACTAAAAATGCAAACATTAGCTGGGTGTGGTAGTGGGTGCCTGTAGTCCCAGCTACTTGGGAGGCTGAGGCAGGAGAATCGTTTAAAATTGGGAGATGGAGGTTACAGTGAGCCGAGATCGCACCACTGCACTCCAGCCTGGGTGACAGAGCGACACTCAGTCTCAATGATAATAATAATAAGTGGGAGCCGAACATTGGGTACTCATGGACATAGAGAAGGGAACAGTCAACACTGGGCACTGCCAGAGTGGGGAGGGACAGACGGGGGTAATGGCTGAAAAACTACCTAATGGACGCTGTGCTCAGTACCTGGGTAACAGGGTCATTCAGACTCCAAACCTCAGCATCACGCAATATACCCGGGTAACAAACCTGCATTTGTACCCCTGGCATATAAAATAAAGGTTGAAATTATTTTTAAAAATAAGACTCACTATGACTTTCTCGTAAAGAATATTGGAAGGCCTCCTTCTGGCTCTATCACGCTATGGTTCCCTGGCACGGGTTCTTGTAATCTACTTATTGTATCTAATCCGAAGCCATAATCACTTATTTCCACACAAGAACTGTGCCATTTCGGTTTCATCTGCCAAGAGTTTTGTCAGAAAGCAGGGATACTCCAGATGTTCCACGGAGGTACTTTTTTTTTTTTTTTTTAAGTCTTGCTCTGTCATCCTGGCTGGCGTGCGGTGGCGCGATCTCGGCTCACTGCAGCCTCTGCTTCCTGGGTTCCAGCGATTCTCCTGAGTCAGCCTCCTGGGTAGCTGGGATTACAGGTGCATGCCACAACACCGGCTAATTTTTGTATATTTAGTAGAGTTGGTTTTTCACCATGTTTGCTAGGCTGGTCTCGAACTCCTGATCTCAGGTGATCTGCCAGCCTTGGCTTCCCAAAGTGCTGGGATTACAGGCGTGAGTCACCACACCTAGCCTCACAGAGGCACTTTTACAGAGGAGTGCCTGGTGCTGGACAGGTAGCAAGTCCACACACTCTGGACAGGGCCAAACACCTTGTGGAAACTACATGGCCACGGCAGTCACGCCTAGAATCCTTTGTGCGGTGTTCACATAGAATGCTTTAGCCCCGATTGTGCCACTCAGGGCACCTGCCTTGAAATACCCACGATGTTCCGGTCTGGGTCTGACGATGGACAGCAGGTGGCACTCTCGTTTTAGGATTCCAGCTCCCAAGTAAGTAACAAGGGAAAATTTCAGGCCCATATAAAAATTTATTTATATATTTTTTTCTCTGCCAAGCCAGAAATGTACTCCATTTTCTTTAATCAGGTTCATTTACTTCCTACTGTGGGACTTCAATTGGGTAATAGTCAACCAGACTTCTCCCCCTGGCTCCTTTCTTTCCTAGAGCAGGGTATTTAGGTTTGAGATTTGCCGGAGTTCGGGAGCTGTATGTGAAGGCCTTGCAGAGACAACAGAAAAGCTGTGTTTTACACACAGAGCTCGACTGGCCATCCCCGGTAGCTCCAAGTGGCCTCATGCAGACACAAGGGCACATCTGGCCGGGGCCATATTTGCCCTGGGGTTCAGAGACTGTGTCTGCTGCCCTGTCTGACACCAGCAGAGCCCACAGGAGGGAGCCCCAAAGCTGGATGAAAGTCCCGGCAACAAGGAGAGGGAGGCTGAGGCTGAGGCTGAGGGCTCTGAGCTGCTCCTTGATTTCCTCCTGCGAGGTGCACAGCGCGTGGACAGCTGCAGACAGCAGTGGGAGCCCTGGCTCACTCACTCCTTCACTCACTCATTCATTCAGCAAATACTCATGCAAAGCCTCCAGGATTCCAAAAACTCCATTTTGTTTATGGTATCAGCCAGCGTTCAGCCAGGGAACAGAAACCACACCAGTTATCTGAAGAGAGACAATATAATAGTAAAGAATTGTAAACCATGCATTCGGTTGAAGCCAGGGAACTAAAAAAACAAAAGGAGAATGGTGGATGCCAGGGAGGAGGTAGCAGCAGGGAGTGGCTGCCACCCCTGAGGCTAGGGACACCAGGACCTAAAAGCTCAGGGGCCCGCAGAGCTGCTCAGCTGCTGCTGGTCTCTGGGTGTGTGTGATGGGGTTGGCTGTGAGTGTTAGAAACACTGCAAACTGGATTCAGCTGCTGCTACGGTGAGGGACTGACATGGCTGGGAGGGAGTGTGGGCACTCAAGAATGGGGAATGGACAGGAAAATCAAGTCCCTCCTTGCTCTTCCCTCCTTACCAGTTCCTTCTAGCACCTTCCACTGGCACAGCCTGGCAGGAAGCTGGAGGCACAGCAAGGATGTGGCTCACAGTTCAACCCCACCCTCACAGGGCAGAGTGCGCACAGGGGTTTGGAGCCCTGAGACAATAGTTGAGTCCCTGGCACACTCACAGAACCGCATTCTCACCCTGAGGCTGTGACCCAGCCTGGCAGCGGCAGGAGAAGGAGCAAGTGGGACTGGAGTATTGGTCCTCAGCACATGGCTCCCAGCCTAGACGGGAGAAGGGAGTTGGTTGACTCATTTCCTTTTATTGCTCAAATGTGACACACAGTTTCACTAAAGGTCACACCATAGCACAGCTTATTTCCTCTCTTTTGCCAGAAGTTCCTTATAAAATTTCCTCAGTCTATCTTTTCACACCCCTCCACACCCGTGACATCCTCATGGTCTCTTAGCATGGTTTTACTTTTCATATAAAGCGGATCCAAGCGGAGGGAAGCATGTCAGAATGCCACTGTGGCTCTTTTGTTACATGAAAATGTTGAGTCGAATTAATGCACTTTCAAACTAGACCTAGCTACGATGCTTTTCAACAGCTTTCATCATGATGGTAACGTCTTCGTTGTTAAATCTCATCAATTTCATAGGTATTGGCAATTCCATTCTTTGATAGGATGTTTACTTATGCAGTTTTTCTTTTCTTTTTTTGAGACAGTCTTGCTCTGTCATCCAGGCTGGAGTGCAGTGGCATGATCTTGGCTCACTGCAACCTCTGCCTCCTGGGTGTTCAAGCTTCAAGCGATTCTTGTGCCTCAGCCTCCTGAGTAGCTGGGATTACAGGCCTTTGCTACCACCCTCAACTCATTTTTGTATTTTTAGTAGAGACGGAGTTTTGCCATGTTTGCCAGCCTGGTCTTGAACTCCTGACCTCAGGTGATCCACCCACCTCAGCCTCCCAAAATGCCGGGATTACAGGTGTGAGCCACCGAGGCTGGCCTGCATTTTTTCCTTACTTTTTCTGAGATGGAATCTCGCTCTGTTGCCCAGGCTGGAATGCAATGGCACGATCTCGGCTCACTGCAACCCCCGCCTCCTGGGTTCAAGCAATTCTCCTGCCTCAGCCTGGGATTACAGGCCTGTGCCACCATGCCCGGCTAATTTTTGTATTTTTAGTAGAGATGGGGTTTCCCAGCTAATTTTTGTATATTTAGTAGAGACAAGGTTTCACCATGTTGGCCAGGCTGGTCTCGAACTCCTGACCTCAGGTGATCCAACTGCCTTAGCCTCCCAAGTTGCTAGGATTATAAGTGTAAGCCACCATGCCTGGCCTGCAGTTTTTCTAAATTTGGGAAAAGTAGAGGTAGAAGGGATTGGTAAGGTTAAGGTCCAAAGGAGAGAAAACAGAAGTGAATGAGGAATGATTTTGAAGACTACGTACATGGTCACTGCCTTTTATCTAGGAAATGCACTGGACAATAATCAATAATGGGCAAGACCAACCTGAAGCCTACAGTGGCTGAAAGAGACAGGAAGGTGGTTGGTTGATGAAGGAAAGATACCAGACCAGAAATATTTAAGACAAAGGTTATGTCTGGTTTACCTTTGGCAATATATTACCTTCTGTTTTTTTCTTATGCTTCACAGCCCAGAAGTTTGAAAATGACATTTCCCCTTCTCCCTTGCTACAGGCGCTTTGCATACACCTTTACCTCTATCAGTAAGATAAACTCACTTGATATTTGGAAGGTGGAAGGGTGACAGAAGCCTTGTTTTGTCTCTTTCTCTGGAAGTTATGGTCATGCTCTCGCCAGACAGGAGTTATTCAGCAGCCTCAGCCTCGACATCTTGTTTATGTCATGTCTACAGAGGGTCTGTGAACTCTGCAGCAATTGTCTGTAGCTTCATCCACTCTGGGCAACATCAAGTCTTAACTCTAACAGCAAACCTGAATGTCCCAGTGGCCCCTAGATTGTTGCTCCTTTAGACTTCCAATAGTGTGATAAGCACCCAAGCCCCTTCATGCAATCCCTTCCGGCTTTGACCTATGTAGAATGGTCTTTGTTTTCCTGAGCAAACCCGTAGTCATTCTGAGGATGGGAGGAAATACAGACAAAAAGGCCTACCCCACCATAAAGTCACTTTATTCAACAGGGTTAGTCTTATTTTACCACGTTTACTAGCTAGACAAGTTGCAAGAAGCTCAGAAGACCATATTCTATACATTTCCTGATGGACAAAGATTCAGATAAATATTGAGAGATGCAGAGACCTCTTTGCCCTGCCAGAATTTAAAATATCCTTATAGTATCTTTAATATACAAGGGACAGCTGAGGTGAATATGAGGAGAAAATGGCATTTTTTTTTTTTCCAATATGATCCAGGCAATGCAAATAAGAAACAAGTGGCGGGACCCCTGTGTCATTACGGATGACATTAACTGAGAGTCACTTTTCATGTAGTAGATCTGGCTCAAGCCTTTTATGAAATGTGAAATTTAATATTCATTCCTGAAATGAGGATTCATCTCTTTAAAAGCTGCTCACTATTTCACTCCAGATGTAAGTACCCACATGGGATGGATTGAGGTGGTCACATCAATTCTGTCTTCCCAGTGGTTCCTGATAATGTAGGGAAAGAATTTAGTCCCTGAGACTTTAAATTGTTTTGAAGAGTGCTTGCCACAGATATGCTTTTTCTTTCTGCTCTGTTTCCCCCTCTTTATCGTCTTAAAAAAGTTTTCATCTGTTTTAAAGATGCATTATCTTGTGAGTTTATAAATATAAAAGTTTTATCCATTGGAGAGAGTTAAGCAAATGCTTTATTATAGTGTCTCATTTTTGATTTCTTGCATAAGTTCTTTCAGAGTAAATACTGAAAAGTCAAAGGACCTGTCAGGATCATTGGCCATGACAGAGGCTGGATGGAGGCCACCTCATCCATCTGGTCCTGGCATTTCTGAGAAAGAACTATGTTGAACCATGCAGAGCAAATCTGCAAGGTTATAATTCTTTTTTTTTTTTTTTTTTCTCTTTTTGAGATGGAGTCTCGCTCTGTCACCCAGGCTGGAGTGCAGTGGTGCAAGCTCTGCTCACTGCAAGCCCCAACTCCTGGGTTCACATCATTCTCCTGCCTCAGTCTCCCAAGTAGCTAGGACTACAGGTGCCCGCCACCGTGCCCGGCTAATTATTTTGGTATTTTTTTAGTAGAGATGGGGTTTCACTGTGTTAGCCAGGGTGGTCTCCATCTCCTGACCTTGTGATCCACCCACCTCAGCCTCTCAAAGTGCTGGGATTACAGGCATGAGCCACCGTGCCCGGCCTCAAGGTTATAATTCTTTGATTTGGGTAATGTGTCTGGTGTTGGAGCTGAGAGGCATCAATGATAATTCTTTTTATGCTATTTGCTCTTCTTTAGTGTTATCTTGTGGACTGCCTCACTGGTTGTCACAATAATACCGTGAGGCAGGTAGAACAAGTAGCAGCATCCCCCATTTGACCTCATGGGAAGCAGACACACTGGTTTTTTTTTTTTTTTTTTGAGATGGAGTCTCGCTCTGTCACCCAGACTGGAGTGCCGTGGCACGATCTCGGCTCACTGCAACCTCCATCTCCCTGGCAATTACCCTGCTTCAGCCCCCCAAGTAACTGGGATGACAGGCGCCCACCACCACACCTGGCTATTTTTTTTTTTTTTTTTGGATGGAGTCTCACTCTGTTGTCCAGGCTAGAGTGTAGTGGCTTGATCTTGGCTCACTGCAAGCTCTGCCTCGCGGGTTCATGCCATTCTCTTGCCTCAGCCTCCCATGTAGCTGGGACTACAGGCGCCCACCACCACACCTGGCTAATTTTTTTTTCGTATTTTTAGTAGAGATGGGGTTTCACCCTGTTAGCCAGTATGGTCTCAGTCTCCTGACCTTGTGATCCACCTACCTCGGCCTCCCAAAGTGCTGGGATTACAGGTGTGAGCCACCACGCCCGGCCCACACCTGGCTACTTTTTTTTCTTTTTGAGACGGAGTTTCACTCTTGTTGCCCAGGCTGGAGTGCAATGGCGCGATCTCAGCTCAAGCGATTGTCCTGCCTCAGCCTCCCAAGTAGCTGGGATTATAGGCATGCACCACCATGCCCGGCTAATTTTGTATTTTTTTAGTAGAGACAGGGTTTCTCCATGTTGGTCAGGCTGGTCTCGAACTTCCGACCTCAGGTGATCCGCCCGCCTCGGCCTCCCAAAGTGCTGGGATTACAGGCATGAGCCACCACGCCTGGCTTCTTTTTTTGCATTTTTTGTAGAGACAAGGTTTCACCATGTTGGTCAGGTTGGTCTCGAACTCCTGACCTCATGATCCACCCGCCTTGGCCTCCCAAAGTGCTGTATGGGTGTGAGCCACTGCGCCTGGCCACAGACACACTTCTATCTACAGTGTGAGAGAGAGATCATCGGCCAAAACCAGGATGAGCACAGAGTGTGCCCTGCACTTTTGGTGTCACCCTAATAATCCTTGGGAAAACTACAGAGTAAAACAAAAAGAAGAAACTTCAAGAAAAGTAGGAATCGGCCGGGCGCGGTGGCAGGCACCTATAGTCCCAGCTACTCGGGAGGCTGAGGCAGGAGAATGGTGTGAATCCGGGAGGCAGAGCTTGCAGTGAGCCGAGATCGCGCCACTGCACTCCAGCCTGGGAGACAGAGCAAGACTCCGTCTCAAAAAAAAAGAAAAAAAAAAAAAAGGAGGAATCAAACACTGCAAGCTATTCTAAGTCTAAAGGGTGAAGAGAATAATACCTTTATCCTGTCACTTAAACAGTTGGGATTCCATTTGAGAACCAATTCTAGCCAGCCTTCAGGCTGGTCCTTGATCGAGGGCCTACAAGAAGTGACGGCCCAGTGACTCTACAAGTTCACCTGTCCCTCGTCTCCACAGCCCTGAAGCATCCATGGGCATGCTGCAAACGCTGGAGGACTGACCAGCGTGCCCCGATTGTTCTCTATTACTTGGAGTGTTAAGTATTATCTCCTTGGCTAGATGGAAAGAATTGGGAATAGAAGTTATATGCTAAAGAGCCATGCACAGCCAGCCACTGTGGCTGTCCTACCTGGTAGCCCAGCTCATGTGAGACTGACCCAGGACACCAGGGACCACTCCAGACCCCCTGTTAACCTTCCTTGGCACATCCAAGCAAAAGGCTGATACTCACTGCAAGGCAGTGCCTCACCTTACCACAGCCCATCACCACCACCACCCTCTTCTCCAGAATCTAGCTCTTTAGCCTAATATGGGAATGAAAAAAAAAAGAGGATTTGTCCACGCATGTGACCGGGGAGACAGTTGGAGAGATGGTCGTAGGGAAAGGTGGGTACAGTGATGCAAATAATGTCACCGTTCTCTCTCTCTCTCCCAGCCTATCTGCTTATCTTTGTAAATTGGCTTCTTTCCCCCACTCTAATCCAAACAGATTAGATCTCTTTGTCATGGGGTACTGCTAAAACCAGGCTTCTGTCCTGTCAGGAGTAGCAATCCCAGAGGAAAGAGCCGCTCACTCCTGCTTCGGTATAGAGAATTCCCAGGGATGGTCTCTCAGTGGCCCAGCTTGGGTGACATTTCCCTACTTTGAGCTGTCATCAGGTGTGAGGCTGGTGTTAGGATTTTCCAGGGCGGTTAGTCGGGTATTCAGGAATGTGATTGGAATCCCCACCACAAACCCAGAATCAACAGCAGCTGGGGAAAATCAACAGGAGCTGGGGAAAATCAACAGGCGCTGGGGAAAATCAACAGGCGCTGGGGCAAAGCACTCCTCCAAAGGAAGGGACGGTTACTGATGCAGGTACCAACTGTTTATCGTGATGGTCTGTTCTGAAGAGTAACATATGATTTGTGCGGCAGAATTCCCCATAATAATAAAGAAAACAATGAGAGATCATGAATGTTCGACCCCATATATACACACAGGTCTGCACAGCTACCTACCGGCAATTTCTCCTGGGGTGAGCGGTGGAATTCAGTTCAGAAATGATCCTCTTTGGCAGAAACAAGCCAGGAGGAACTCTGCGTGGCCACCGTCGGCCCTTGGTGTTATGCCTGGCCCAGCATTATCTGCCATCCAGTTTCAGGAGCATCTGACACACCTTTTCATGCTGAGAGCTAATTGCCCTATTTTCAAACCTGGAACTGTCCCTCCAGTGATACTTTTCCAATTGCAGTGATATATTCGTCTATCCAGCAAGCACTGCCAAAGCTATAGCTATTCTGGAGTGTCGCTGGGGTAGGGAGCAGGGGAATTATGCAGCAATACAGTGAACAAAAGTCAAGTCTCTCTGAATAAAAAGTTACAAAGCAATGGTATGCTTCCCTTAATAACTCATATGATAAAAATAGTTTACTATCCGTTTTTCTAATCTTCATGATGTGAGTACACTGTGTCATGGAAGTTATACACGAACTGCTTACTGCAAATAATGCAATGAATATATTACAAAAGTAATTAAGTGAGAACCCAAGCAGAGTAGAGCAGTATTTTAACACTTCTTCACAACCAATACAAACCAAAACAATCCATAGGTAAGATATAGGAGATAGATAAATAAAAAACTAAGACAACAGGTAGATAAAAATAAATAAGAACCACTGTAGAATATAGAGCTGGATTCCACATTTCAATATCTTCCAGAATGTCATTTGTGTTGTCTTGGAAGGAAGGAATAATAGATACTCATTTTAACCTGTACTGTGGTTTTATTAATTTGTTACCAATAGTTACTGATCCCTTGCAATGTATAAAACATTCTAGCAAGAAGTAGAGAGAATACAAAAAGAAAAAAAGTATAAAAGGTTCATTTCTGTCCTCCAGGTGATTACAGTCTAGTTGATGAATTATTCCCAGAGTGTTCATAACAATAAAATTAGGTAAAGTGGATTATATGTCCTGTGAGTGAAATACATATTATTGTCATGTGTAATTTAGAAGAAAAATAAATTGTGGCAAGGCTTTTTGGAGGTGTCACTTGGTCTTGGCCTTGAAATGTGGACAGGATTCCATCAAGGCGATGCAGAGGGGTGGCGGGGACAGGATGTGCACAGAAGCAGAGATGAATATGAAAGAAGCAGAAAGTTGCTGGGTGCAGTGGCTCACGCCTGTAATCCCAGCACTTTGGGAGGCCGAGGCAGGCAGATCACGAGGTCAGGAGATCGAGACCATCCTGGTTAACTCGATGAAACCCTGTCTCTACTAAAAATACAAAAAATTAGCCAGGCGTGGTGGTGGGCCCCTGTAATCCCAGCTACTCGGGAGGCTGACGAAGGAGAATGGCGTGAACCCGGGAAGTAGAGCTTGCAGTGGGCCGAGATGGCGCCACTGCACTCCAACCTGGGTGACAGAGTGAGACTCCATCTCAAAAAAAAGAAGGAAGCAGAAAGTTCAGGTAGGAAGTTAAGGAATCTGATTCTGGAAAGGACAATGGTAGCAAAATTGTGGGCACGTTAAATGTCAGGATGTAGCACTTCAAACTTATGCAGGTAAGAAGGGTACCATTGAAACTTTTTGAGAAAGGGAATCACATGGTTAATATGGTAACCTGGGAAAATTATTCTTGTCCTTGGTCATGCAGAAGGACATTGTCATTGGAAGGGAAGGAACTGAGAGCATAGAAAATTGCTAGTCAGCTAATTAGATGTATTAGAGGGCTAGGGCTGCCCTAACAAAATACCACAGACTGAGTGGCTTAAACAACAGAAATTTACTCTTGCACAGTTTTGGAGGCTGGAAGTCTGAGATCAAGGCATTGGCAGGATCGGTGTCTTCTGAGGCCTCTCTCCTTGGCTTGCAGACGGCCGCCTTCTTACTGTGTCCTCACATGGTCTTCCCTCTGTGCATGTCTGTGTCCTAATCTCCTCTTTTTATAAGGACATCAGTTATGTCAGTTGGGGGCCAGCCTGTATGACCTCATTTTACCTTAATTATCTCTTTAAAGACCTGTCTCCAAATATAGTCACATTGTGAAATACTGGGGTTAGGATTTCAACATATGAATTTGGGGGAGACACAATGCAGCCCTTAACAGAGGTAATAAAGGCTTGAATTAGGATGGTTTTCCGGGACATGAAGAAGAAATCAATCTAAAGCAAGAAAAGTGACTTGGCTGACAACTCTTGGGGAGAGACTGGATGTATGGGGAAGGGAGAAGGATGCTCGGTGAGACTGCACGTAGAGATTGCTTTTTTCTAAACAGCAAGGAAAGGAAAGGAAGGAAGCAAAAGGGTAAGGCTAATGGCCACAGATAAAAGCTTTGTTTGTTAGTATAGGGCAGAGGTCAACACATTGTAGACAAAAAGGAAGGAGGCAGGAGACAAGACAAAAACTGACCTAAGGAAGGATACAGGAGGGATGAACCCAGGCAAACTTATTAGCTTTAGGTGGGAGTAGGGAGTGATCTTTCCTTTCAGTTAAGATGAGAGAAAACAGAGTACAGATGATTGTGAGGATACATCAAAATGTAGAAGATGGAAAATAAGGGAACTCGACATGGTGGTCCCAATTGTTTTGGTAAAGCACAAGGCAAGATATGGTGGAAGTATCTGGATTTGTTGATAAGATGGAGTTTTATGTTTGTGAGTCAGGAAAGCCCGTTAGATCCCTTTTCTGCTGTGAGATCCTTAGCACCACATGTGAGCTTCCATGACCTGCTTGCTGCTCTCTGGAACAGGGACCCTGCTTATCCTGAGCACAAATGAGAGAATGCCTGTAAAAGCATTTTACAAACTGGGAAGAACCCTAAAACCATCGGCTATTATTATTTTATGATGTGAGTGTGAAGATTACCCATGCTAAAGCAGACCCTTCAGATCATTCTGGATCCAAATGGATCTCAACCTTCAGAGGTTCTAGGGTCCCTTCCTGGGACCAGATTGGACTGAAAAAGACCTAATCTCTATATATGTTAAGACCAGGCTGTGCAGATCTCTTCCCAAGAGCTGGGCCCGCGCTTGCTTCGTGCTACTGGAGCCCGAACCTGGTACTTTCATAACACGATGCGCTAAAGCTTCTCACCAAAGCCTCCGAAGTAATTTTAAGCCCACGCAGTGAGAAGGGATGTGAAGCTAGCTGCCAGCACTTCATAAATTACTTCACTTTCTTGCATTTTTAAATCAGAGTGTCATATTCCCTTCAATTCTAATATATCACTTCAGGACACAATGTCATTTAAAATTTTTGAAATATTGTAAAAAATATTCTTCACTTCTTTGGTACATAACAATGACTCTTATTGCTCAAAAATTACCACTGTTACTCTCCAACTGATGAACAGGTTGGTTTCCAAAAGTTTGTTTGAAGTCAACTGTTTTTCCCAAGAGGAAAATTTTCTACTGTAAAAATGATATACACGGCCGGGCGCAGTGGCTCACGCCCATAATCCCAGCACTTTGGGAGGCAGAGGGCAGACGGATCACGAGGTCAGGAGATCGAGATCATACTGGCTAATACAGTGAAACCTAGTCTCTACTAAAAATCCAAAAAATTAGCCAGGTATGGTGGCAGGTGCCTGTAATCCCAGCTACTCGGGAGGCTGAGGCAGGGTAATCGCTTGAACCCGGGAGGCAGAGGTTGCAGTGAGCCGTGATCACACCACTGCACCACTGCACTCCAGCATGGGCAACAGAGCAAGACTCAAAAAAAAAAAAAAAATAGATATACACATCGGTTAGGCTTCCAGATCAACCTGCAAAAATTCATGTCACCTCAAATAGGATAGGACATCACAGTCTTACCCTATACTGTCCAAAGCAAATTTTCCTTCCACTGGGTTTCTCAGAAGCAGAGAGAAGATTCTTTCTCAGACATACCAATCTCATTGTCCCCACATTGGGTCATATGTCCATTTTTTAAACACTTTCTCTGGGATGGGACATGCTCATTGACTTAAGCCAATCAGGAAATGTGGAAGGCATACACTCTCCCTGAAACTCCTGGACTGTGGGGGAAATGGTCAATGCCTGAATGAAAAAGAAAAAAGCAAGAGCGGATAAATGCTGGACAGCCAATGCAGCAATCTCATTTGCCATACCTGTGCTAGAGAAAGAAGCAAGAGGGAGATGCGTTTTCTCTACTTTTTCTTGCTTAAGGCCAGCCTGAAAACCCCAATTTCCCCGTCCTTCCTCTTTGCAGCACATCCACGCTTTTCCTGAGGCCAAAGTGGTCCACATCAAAACTCCTATTTTGAAGACTTAGTCCCAAATAACCCATCCAATTCCCCAGAGTATTTCATGCCATCTGTTCCTCTCTTCCACTCTCCCTGTCTTAGTCCATTTTGCGTTGCTATAAAAGAATACCTGAGACTGGGTAATTTATAACAGAAAGAGGTTTATTTAGCTCTTGGTTCTGCAGGCTGAAAAATTCAAGGCTACAGCCCTGACTTTTTGCGAGAACTTTTATGCTGTGTCACAACGTGGCGGAGAAGATAAAAGGAGAAGCAGACACATGCAAAGACGGGAAAAACTGAGGGGCACCTAGGCTTTATAACAACCCACTCTCACAGGAAATTATCTGTTTCTCTGAGAACTAATCCAGTCTCTCAAGGTTAAGAACTCACTACCATGAGGACAGCATTAAGTCATTCACAAGAGATTCACTCCAAACACCTCCCAAGAGGCCCCACCTGCCAACACTGGCGATCAAATTTGGTCAAACAAGCTAGATCCCAAACCACAATACTACCCCATTGATGTTGCTGATTTCAGTTGATGTAAGAAGAATAGAGTAAGACACATTAAGGTTGAGCAGTCACTAACTCTGATATTTGTGTTTTTAAAGCAGATCATTATTTCAATCCCAAAGTTTCAATAAATCACAGGTTGGTGAAATTTCAGGCAGCATAAACACAAAGAAATAATAAAGGGAGGGTAAAATGGAAGTAGAAATGACAAGCAAACCAGCTATGCCTGGATTCAACTGTGCCTGGACATCTCCCTCTGAATGCCTTCCTCACTGTTCCTTCCATTTATACAATTTCTCTTTCTCCACTTTTGAGTTCACTGATGTCCTACAACCTCTCAGGGGACACTTAAGAACATGCATGGCAGTAGCACCAGGAGGAAGGAATGGCATAAAACACCGTGCCTTTTTTTTCTTTTCTTTTCTTTTTTTGAGACAGAGTTTCACTCTTGTTGCCCAGGCTGGAGTGCAGTGGTGCGATCTTGGCTCACCACAAACTCCGCCTCCCGGGTTCAAGCGATTCTCCTTCCTCAGCCTCCCAAGTAGCTGGGATTACAGGCATGAGCCACCACACCTGGCTAATTTTGTATTTTTAGTAGAGACAGGGTTTCTCCATATTGATCAGGCTGGTCTCAAACTCCCAACCTCAGGTGATCCGCCCGCCTCAGCCTCCCAAAGTGCTGGGATTACAAGCGTGGGCCACCGCACCCGGCCAGGACTGTCCCATTTTTATAGAAGTTACGGACACCTTCCACATTCATTGATCATGCAAAGGCCACTGCATAGATTAATTTCTAGATAAGCATATGATAAATGATAGATGTAAACACACCATATTTCATCAGCTTTAAGTCACCATTGATTATAAGATGCACTATTATTTTATATAACATTAAGATGGGGAAACTGTGCTGCCAGTTATAAGGGCCATCAGTTGAAAATGCATCCCAATTTTAGGGTTAAAAATGAAAGAAAAAAAACCATGTATTTTGAATTGATGGACTTTCTATCCAAAAAACAGATAATTTTCTACTAATTTACTGAAGTTTGAGATAAGTAGGTAGGAGTGATAATGTGCTAGGAAGACTTCAAAGGAAGCCCTCACTGCAATTCAAGACTAGCCTAGCAGATGAAGATTTGAGCAGTTGGTTTTCCTTTTTTTTAAACCAAAAATCCAAGCAGATATTTTCAATCCCAGGTTTTTTAGACTCTTCATTTAAAAATCCATTAATGGTATATAAGCCCATGTTATATTCAAGGCACTGTGCTAAACTCTGTGTAAGGAACAGAGAAATATAAAATACAGTAGTGACACTTAGGACGTTTATAAGTTAGTTGAGAAGAGGAATCCTATTGGATGAAAATAAGCACTTAAGAAACAGCACGAGCAGTCACATCACGGTCTGAATGGTGCTGGAAGGATAACTATGGCCTGGCACACAGGGGAGGTTTTGAAATTGAACTGGATCTTGAGGAATGAGGAGGATTTGGATACTAGTGATGGGTGCTCTATGCTCTGCACTTTGGAGGTCTCATTTTAGAGCATACCTGGCAGGAGGAAGAGCAAAGCATGCTGGTAACAACTCGTCGGACACCTCCGTGGAGCCAGCCAGTTGTCTAACCACTTCTACCTCATCTTTGTAGACAATTCAGCTAGACAGTCCAAGGGACAGTGAATAGTCGATGGGATTCGTTTCCTCGGTCTCAACCAATTACTTCTCTTTGGCTGGTGAATTTAAGTGAGATTCCTGTAATTCAATTTTTTAGCCATGCATCCTGATTGATTAAATTCTCTTCCTACCTCCCTCCCACGATCTATTTCTTCATGGAACCTGTTGGTAGAACTCTTAGATAATGAGATAGAAAGTACCAGAAAGTATTTTGAGAGAGTTTGATCAAGGAGTCAGGAGTGTTCATACTAAACCCTTGATCACAGCCCCCTTCTATGTCTCTGAGGGACATTTACTAGCAAAATCAAAGTCTAAGGAATGTTTGAATTGCCTAAGGCTTTATCCCAAATCCCAAAGCAGAACTCCACTACGCAGGGCTGGGGTTGGATCTGACAGACATTCATTTGTCCAGGCCTGGGATCTGAGTAGCTGCTTTTCTCTCCCTGCAAGAAACTAAATTTCAGATTATTCTGCTCCATCAAGAAAGACCAAATATATATATTCCAGAATACATAAGAACTAGACCAGAGAGTTCTCATTTCCTAGGAAAAACGTATGTGTAGCTCCAAGCTCAACCCACGTGAAAATGTGGCTTTTTCTGGTGCTCCAGCATGTGGGCCAATGTGGGCAGTGATGGTGGAGTCAAGGGGACAGAGACAACTCCTCTTTCCTAGGGAGTCACAGGAGTGACTCTCACTTCTGACCCCAAAATTAGAATACATCGAATGGCAAGGAATACAATTTGTCAATCTAAAACAAAGAAATTGAGGCAAAATCAATGTAAGTAGAGAGTTTATATGGGCCAAACTTGAGAATTACAACCCTGGAGCCTAGATTCAAGTTGCCCTGGATATACACTCTGATTAGTGGTAGTTACCAGTGGATTTTCAAAGGAGAAGAAGAGGAAATTATTGAGTTGTTTTCCAGGAATCTCACTAAAGTAACATAAGCTATTGATTGGCTATACATTGTTCTTTGTATCACAAATTCCAGAAACACAAAGATAATGGGCTAGACAGCTAGTTGGGAACAAAATGACTTTAAACAATTGCCCCTGGACATGGGTGTAGGGGGCATGACTGAAGCCCCATGCTCACTTCTCTCTGGGCCTCCAAACGTCACAGAGCTCAGACTACTTGGAGCTGTTTTTCTTTTCTCAAACTTATCCTTCTAATGAATATCATTTATTGCAAAGAATACAGTATGTGAAAATCTAGACAACAGAGCCAAGGAAAGTGTGTTAGTGTTCTCCGAAAAACAGAACCAGAATGGTAGATGGATGGACGGATGGTTGGATAGGTAGGTAGGTAGGTAGATAGATGATAGATAGATGGATGGATGGATAGATAGATAGATAGATAGATAGGAGATTTATTGTGGAAATTTGCTCACATAATTATGAAGGCTGAGAAGTCCCAATATGAGAATATGAGAAGTGACTATATATCACCCGCAAGCCGGTGAGCCAGGAAGGCTGATGGTGCGATTCAGTCGGGCCAAAGGCCTGAGAATGGGGGTTGGGGTCAGGCGCTAGTGTAAGTCCCAGAGTCTGAAGGCCCTGAGAATCAGGAGCTCCAAAGTCTGAGGAAAGGAGAAGAGGGCTGACCCTGCTCAAGATGAGGGAGCACAAAGTGCCCTTCATCTTTTTATTCGATCTGGGCCCTGTATGGATTGGATGAGGTTCATCCACACTGGTGAGGGCAGATCTGCTTTACTCAGTCCACTGATTCAAAAGCTCATCTCTTCCAGAAACGCCCTCACAGACACACCCTGAAACAATGTGTTACCAGCTATCTCAGCATCCCTTAGCCCAGTCAAGTTGACACAAAAAATTAAGTTACAGAAAGCGATAATATATTCTGTGAATTTTTATAATCAGAAGGTTTCAGATTAAAACAAACAAACAAAAAAGGCCAGGTGTGGTGGCTCACGCCTGTAATCCCAGCACTTTGGGAGGCCGAGGCAGGCGGATCACAAGGTCAGGAGATCGAGACCATCCTGGCTAACACGGGGAAACCCCGTTTCTACTAAAAAATACAAAAAATTAGCCACTCGTGGTGGCGGGTGCCTGTAATCCCAGCTACTGGGGAGGCTGAGGCAGGAGAATGGCATGAACCCGGGAGGTGGAGCTTGCAGTGAGCCGAGATGGCGCCACTGCACTCCAGCCTGGGCGACAGAGGGAGATTCTGTCTCAAAAAAAAAAAGAAAAAAGAAAAAATGTTCTCTTCAAAGGCAAGCTGGGGAGGAGAACAATGAAGATCTCCTGAAATATCAGAATTACTGCAACAGCTCTGTACTTGCTTCATTCTCTGGGCTATGCAGACATGAACACCTGGGTCAGCTCCTAGCTGGAAATATCTGCTCTTTTTCCTTCCCACCCTTGCTTTCACTTGCAGCCGTCAGGGAGCACAATCATGACCCGGCAACTCTGGCTTCATCTAAAATGTCAAATAGTCAAAGGTCCTAGTGGGCTCTTTACTTACCCGTTGTTTTAAATGTATCAGCCAGTTGCAGAACATAAGGCTGCAAGTCACGTCATTCCATTGGGGCAAAAAATTATGGATCCTTAGTCTTAAGAAAAAGATTCTAGTCGGCCGGGCGCAGTGGCTCAAGCCTGTAATCCCAGCACTTTGGGAGGCCGAGGCGGACGGATCACAAGGTCAGGAGATCGAGACCATCCTGGCTAACACGGTGAAACCAAACCCCGTCTCTACTAAAAATACAAAAAAAATTAGCTGGGCATGGTGGCGGGCGCCTGTAGTCCCAGCTACTCGGGAGGCTGAGGCAGGAGAATGGGGTGAACCCGGGAGGCAGAGCTTGCAGTGAGCCGAGATTGCACCACGGCACTCCAGCCTGGGCTACAGAGCGAGACTCTGTCTCAAAAAAAAAAAAAAAAAAAAAAAAAAAAAAAAAAAAATTCTAGTCAAAGATTCACCTTCCCATTACATTAAAAATAATGTGGCCATTGAGAGACTCCCATTTCTCAGCACGAGCTTACGTAGAGCTCCAAGCTCCATCCTCTGGAAAATGAGGCCAACTCTCCCACCTAGAATGTGATTATCTGGTCAGTACTCCACTTCTTGAGGGTGAGAGAAGGTGGGGCATGGCTTCTTTTCCTGAAAGGCAGAAGTCACACCATCTGGGAACCCTCTAGATTCCCACCAGTGTTCATCCCCTGCCTCCTCCAGACCCTTAAGCCTGATCCTGATGGCTCTTGCCTCAGCTGGCTGCTCCCTGGAATACTTACATCCACTATGGTCAGGTCAGAGGAGTCATGAAAAAAATCACATATGATTGCACACACCTAAATGCGTATACATGCACACACATACACACGGACACATACACTTTTGCATACCCACATGCACACACATGTGATGGCACATGCACATATATGAACACACATACACCGCCACACATACACATATGTGCACACACGTACATGGTTGTGCATACATATACAGACATACCATTAAAAAAATGCATTAGAATACTTCTTTTCAGAAGCAAAATCCTGGCTCTTCCTCCTAGCATTTCCTATGTGAGTTTACAGTTACAGAGGGTGTTGCAGTCAGTCCAATGCTGTAAATAATACTCTCCAACCAAATGACACCTGCTAGAAAGTTACTTCTTTATGGGTTTCAGAATACAGGGTTGGAGTAGGGGGAAGAATGAAAGATAGATCTGAGCTCTTCAAACAACACTCTATTGATTTATGTAGGAAAAAGTCTGGAATCTGTCAAAGCAAACAGCACTATGTTAAATGTAAAATGTAATACCAGCTGTGGTAGCCCCTGCTGCCAATACATATATTTCAGGAACTCAATTTACTTTTAAATGGAATTTTAACGTCAGTGAAAGGAGTCACAGTGAATCCCTTATTTATATGAAAACTGTCTTCAGCAGAGAAGAACAATGCATGTGCTCTCCTGGTCTCTAGAAATAGGAAATTAAACAAACTTCAGGAGAAAATGTGTTTTCTCAATTATTTATTTACACCCCAGGATGGGGTCAGGGAGAGGTGGGGATGTTGGATTATGTGGGGTGGGGCTGTTGGCTTTCCAGTTTCTGGTTCCATCCTGGGTGCTTTGTGCTGGAGCCTCTTTCTTCAGTGGAATGTGAGTGGCCCCCTCCTCAGGACTTGGAGCACTGCCTGTAGGTGGCCTGGATGGGAAGAGATCCTTTGCTGATTCTCAGACACTTCTCCCGTCTAAGTAGGCAAGAGCCTCGGAGGTCCTGAGCTAGTGCGTACTAACGACGCTGATGGATTGGTGACATCTGCATGCTCAATTAGCTGAGATCCTGGTTTGTTTTGCCACAAGGGTATTTGATCTAATACCTTGAAAAAAAGTGTACTGTAGCCGCCCTGTCACTGGGATGAAGATGACCTAAGTCAACAGCAATTCTGATCACTGCACATTTTTAGCACCGAGAAAGGATCCTCTCTTTTGGCAGAAACAGCGAGTCCTGTCTCTCCCTTGCCTGTGCACAGAGTAACCTCTTCAAGAAAATAGATTCCTAGGATCGTGGGGTGGTAAGGGGACTCAAGGACATCTCTTCGGCCACCATCGGAAGCCTGAGTCCTTTCCCTAGAATCCTGTGATCTTTGGTGACTTTTGGTGAGGGTTCCCATGCTGTGTGCATCAGCCACAGACTTGTCCTTGGGCCCCAGAGACTGGGAACTCTCAGGGGAAAGTCATTCAATCCAGTCACCCACTTAAGTTTCCTGGCTTCTCCGGAAATAACACAGGAAAAAGAGTTTTATTAATATTATAATGTCCTGGCCGGGTGCCGTGGCTCAAGCCTATAATCCCAGCACTTTGGGAGGCCAAGACAGGCAGATCATCTGAAGTCAGGAGTTCAAGACCAGTCTGCCCAACATGGTGAAACTCTGTCTCTACTAAAAATACAAAAAAGTAGCCGGGCGTGGTAGCGGGTGCCTGTAATCCCAGCTACTCTGGTGGCTGAGACAGAAGAATTGCTTGAACCCAGGAGACAGGGGTTGCAGTGAGCTGAGATTGTACCATTGCACTCCAGCCTGAGTGACAAAAGCGAAACTCCATCTCAAAAAAAAAAAAAAAAAAAATTGTAATGTACAAGATAATCCATGTGAGTTAACAAGAATCCACAGGGCTCAGTCTGGCTCTAATTAGAATCTGAAAATACATTCTCCACTGTGAAATCCATATCATTTAATCATCAAATTACATATCCCATCCACATTAGTCTTCATATTGTGAGGCCTTTAATATAAATATCAGTATAGAACGGATTACATGCTTTTAGTTTGATAACATGAACACTGATACATGCTTTTGGAAAGATTACAAAGAAATCACTTAGGCACCACAGATCTGCCCCAGCCCCTGACACAATGTCCATGGTGGCTTTGGGGGAAATGCACACAAGAGCACGGGGAAAATGCAACCCCCCAACCCACATCACCCAAAACAGCTTTGAACAGCCCGGTTTCTCCCAGCAAAACACACACCCAAAGCATTCCTTTTCGAAAATACACGTCTATCAGAATCATGGGAGATTTAAGGTCTAATGTATCCCTGGATTTTTTTCCCTTCTTTGAGGCTGCAGGTGCCTTGGTATATATGATATTATAAGCTGATTAGTTTTCTCCATTTTGGCTCTCAAAGACATTCGATTCGACTTGTTTTAGATTTCAAAGCTCAGTCTTTCAGGCTGGGCAAGCACTTTGAGTGTTCAAAACAGACTTACGGGCTATTATTCTCTGTCCTTAAGCTCAGTGAAACAATACCTGGATTTGCTGCCCCTCCCTCTCCAGCCTGTCTCCTTCTCAGCTCCTCCCAAATCCAGAGCTTGCAGCTGGCAAGTACAAGACAGAGGCTGAAAAGTCTAATCGAGCAAGGACCCAGAGATACGCCCGGTGCTGCCATTGTTTCCAGTGTATCTTCCTCCTGTTACTCTTAAGCCAGGGTGAAGGAGAGCTTCCAAGACCTCTTGGTTGCAGGCACCCAGCAGAGTCTTCTCTCTGGGTAGCACTTGCTCTGTCCATCCTAGTTCTGCACCTACTAGTTGAGAAAACCAGGGCAACTAACTTTCACTTCCTCAGCTTCAGTTTTCTCATCTCCAATGATGTCATAATTGCACCTGTCCTATAGCGTTGTTATGGGAATTAAATGAAGAATCCTTGAATCATGCCTAACACCATGCCAGGCACATGATGAGCATCCTCATGTCATCCTTCATTATCCTTCTGAAGGTTCCTCCCCCAGGGAATTGCAGTCATGCTCATATCTGCATCTCTTGCCTCTATTGCTTCCCACCTATTGCCCTGTGGCCTCCAGCGCCAACAAAATGCTGTTTCCTTTCCTCTCTACCCATATTCTTACAGGTGTAGGGGGCCACTTCTTAAGGACGCCTCTCACTCTTCTCACCCACGAGGGCTCTGGCTGTCCTTAAGACACCCATAATTCAGCCAGCTCAGAACCTGTGACTGTGTCTCCCCTGTCCCCAGGAATCCAGTGGATATTTTAGGCCCCCCAGCTGACACTCAGCTGCTCAGGAAGTCTCTGCAAGTTTTACTTCCTGCCCTCTGCTCAAACTCTCTGCTCTGGTCTGGCATCTCCATCCCACACCCTAGTGCTTGTCTGGGCACTGCTCACCCTGCTCCTTCCGTCAGCCCAGACCCCAAATCCCTACCCAAGCCCATGGCCCGAGAATCCCGAGTCTGCTGTGGGAGTGGGGAGGAGCTAGACAACCAGAGTGGGCATTATCATCAGACTTCCTTCACAGAGAAACCCACCTCTGCCCACAGAGGATGCGAGGGCTTCCTGAGTTCTCCCAGATGGTGACCACACTGGTCAGCTCATTCCGAACACTATCTGAGCATTAAGTAGTCCAAAGAATCATTGTTTCTAAGTTTGTGAAAAAGGACGTTGACAGTTTGATAGGAACAATGGTGAATCTGTAGATTGCTTTGGGCAGTATGGTCATTTTCACAATATTGATTCTTATAATCCATGAGCACAGGATGTATTTCCTTTGTTTGTGTCATCTGTGATTTCTTTCAGCAGTGTTTTGTAGTTCTCCTTGTAGAGATCTTCCACCTCCTTGGTTGGATGTATTCCTAGGTATTTTATTTTATATTTTTACTTTCTATTTTATTTTATTTTTTGAGACAGAGCCTCGCTCTGTCACCCAAGCTGGAGCACAGTGGCACGATCTCGGCTCACTGCAAGCTCTGCCTCCCGGGTTCGTGCCATTCTCCTGCCTCAGCCTCTGGAGTAGCTGGGACTACAGGTGCCCATCACCACGCCCGGCTAATTTTTTGTGTTTTTAGTAGAGAGGGTTTCACCGTATTAGCCAGGATGGTCTCAATCTCCTGACCTCATGATCCACCCACCTCGGCCTCCCAAAGTGCTGGAATTACCGGCGTGAGCCACCACGTCCAGCCAGTATTTTATTTTTTTTATGGCTATTGTAAATGGGACTGCGTTCTTGATTTGGCGGTTTGCTTGAACATTATTGGTAGAAATGCTACTGATTTTTGTACACTGATTTTGTATCCTGAAACTACTGGTGTTATTTTATTAGTTCCAAAAGTCTTTTGGTGGTACCTTTAGGGTTTTCTAGGTATAGAATCATATTGTCAGCAAAGAGATAGTTTGACTTCTTTTCCTGTTTAAATGCCTTTTATTTCTTTCTCTTGCCTAGTTGCTCTGGCTAGGACTTCTAGTTCTATGTTGAATAGGAGTGGTGAGAGTGGGCAACCGGGAACGGCTCCAGTTTTGCCCATTTTGTATACTGTTGGCTATGTGTTTATCATGGATGGATCTTATTATGTTGAGGTATGTTCCTTTGATGCCTAGTTTCTTGAGGGTTTTTACCATGAAGGGATGTTGAATTTTATCAAAACTTTTCCATGTCTATTAAGATAATCATATGGTTTTTGTTTGTAATTCTGTTTATGTGGTGAATCACATTTATTGATTCATATATATTGAACCAACCTTGGATCCCAGGAATGAAGCCTACCTCATCATGGTGACATAATTGTTTGATGTGCCACTGGATTTGGTTTGCCAGTATTTTGTTGAGGATTTTTGCGTCTATGTTCATCAGGGATATTGTCCTGTAGTTTTCTTTTTTTGTGGTGTCTTTGCCAGGTTTTGGTAGCAGGCTGAGCAAAAAACTACCCCATTAAAAATGGCCAAAAATGGCTGGGCACGGTGGCTCACGCCTGTAATCCCAGCACTTTGGAAGGTCAGGAGATCGAGACCATCCTGGCTAACACAGTGAAAACCCGTCTCTACCAAAAAATACAAAAAAAAAAAAAAAAAAAAAAATTAGCCTGGCGTGGTGGCGGGCGCCTGTAGTCCCAGCTACTCGGGAGGCTGAGGCAGGAGAATGGCGTGAACCCAGGAGGCAGAGTTTGCAGTGAGCCGAGATTGCGCCACTGCACTCCAACCTGGGCAACAGAGTGAGACTCCACCTCAAAAAAAAAAAAAAAAAAAAAGGCCAAAAGACATAAGTAGACACTTAAAAGAAAACATAGAAGTGGCCAAGAAACATGAAGAAATACTCAACGTCACTAATCATCAGAGAAATGCAAATCAAAACCATAATGAGATACCATCCCACACCAGTCAGAATATATACTGTTAAAAAGTCAAAAAACAAGTGATGTTGGTGAGGTTGCACGCCTCAGCCTCCCAAGTAGTTGGGACTACAGGCACCTGCCACCACACCTGGCTAATTTTTTGTATTCTTAGTAGAGACAGGGTTTCACCATGTTAGCCAGGATGGTCTCGATCTCCTGACCTCGTGATCTGCCTGCCTCGGCCTCCCAAAGTACTGGGATTACAGGCATGAGCCACCATGCCCGGCCAATTATCTGTATTTTCATGTTTGAGTGTGAGAGGTTTTTTTTATATATACAAGTCCCTTATTAGATATATGATTTGCAGATATTTTGTCACATTCTTTGGGTTGTCTTTTCATTTTCTTGATGGTGTCATTTGAAGCCAAAAGTTTTTATTTTAATGATGTTCCATTGATCTATTTTTTTTTCTTCTATTGGGTATGCTTTTGGTGTGATAGCTAAGAAACTATTGACTAGTCCACGGTTACAAAGACTTATGTTTACTTTTAAGCATTTTACAGTTTTAGGCCTTACATTTAGGTCTGTTATGCATTTCAGGTTAATTTTTGTGTATAGTGTGAGATACAGATAGTGGTACAACTTAATTGTTTTGCATTTTTTGAGCTTTCTTGAAAATCAGTTTACCATAAATATGTGGGTTTATTTCTGGACTCTCAATTGTGTTGCAATTGTCTGTTTGTCTATCTATCTTTGTACCAATATCTCATATCTCGATTACTGTAACTTTACAGTAAGTTTGAAATTGAGAAGTATGAGTCCTCTAATTTTGTTGTTCTTTTTTGAGATTGTTTGGTTATTCTGGGTTCTGTGGATTTCAATATGAATTTTAGGACCAGCTTGTTTATTTCTTCAAGAAGGCAATTGGAATTTTGATTGGGATTACATTACATTTGTAGGTCATTTGGGAGATTACTGATATCAATATTAAGCCTGCAATCCATAAACATGGGATTTCTTTCTATTTATTTTGGTATTGTTAAATGTCTTCAAATTATGTCTTACAGTTTTCAGTATTCAATTCTTACACTTTGTTAGTTAAATGTATTCCTTTTGATGCTATGGTAAATGGAATTGATTTCTTAATTTCACTTTTGATTTGCTTTTTGCTAGTATATAGAAATACAGTTAAATTTTATGTATTGAGTTTGTATCCTGCAGCCTTGCCGAATGTATTTTATTGGTTCTAATAGATTTTCTCATCGATTCTTTAGGATTTTCAATATAGAAGTTCACGTCATCTGGGAATAGAGATAGTTTTCCAATTTTGATGCTTATTTCTCTTTCTTGTCTACTCTCCCTGGCTAGAACTTACGTACAATGTTGAATAGAAAGGGTGAAAGTGGACATTCCTATCTTGTTCCTAATCTTGGGGTGGGGGACGGGGGACAGCATTCAGTCTTTCATAATTATGATGTTAGCTGTGTGTTTTATCAAGTTGAGGAAGTTTACTTTTATTCTCAATTGGTTAAGGTTTTTAATGTGAAAGGGTGTTGTGAAAAGTGCTTTTACATCCATTGAGATGATCATGTGTCTTTTGTCTTTTATTATATTAATATGATGCATTACACTGATTAATTTTGTATTTTGAACCAACCTGCATTAGTAGAATAAATCCCACTTGCTGATATTGCATAATCCTTTTTATATATTGCTATATTAAATTTGCTAGTATTTTGTTAGGGATTTTCGCATCTGTTTTCATAAGGTATATTGGTCTACAGTTTTCTTTACAATGTATGTGTCTAAGTATCAGGGTTAAAACTGGGCTCCTATCATGAATTGGGAAGTTTCACTCCTATTTTTTGGAAAAGTTTGTTAAGGATTGGTGTTTATTCTTCTTTAAACATGTGATAAAATTCAACAATGAAGACAACTGGCCTGGTATTTTCTTTATGGACAATTTTTCATCACTAGTTTAATCTTTTTTCTTGTTATAGGTATATTCAGATGTGTTTCTTCTTGGGTCAGTTTTGGTAGATTATGTCTTTAGAGGAATCTTTCCATTTCATGTTGGTTGTTTAATTTATTGGCATACTCTTGCTCATAGTATTTCCTTATAGCCATTTTTTATTTCTGTAAGGTTGGTAGTAACATTCCCTCTTTTACTCCTGCTTTTAGTAATTTGAGTCTTCACTCTCATTTTCTGTTACTCTAGCTAAGTTTGTCAATTTTGTTAAGTTTTCCAAAGAATCAACTTTTGGCTTCATTTTATTGTTTTTCTAGTCTCAATTTCATTCATCTCCTATCTAATCTTTATGTTTCCCTCGTTTCCGCTTGCTTTGGGTTTAGTTTTCTCCTTTTTCTTGTTTTTAAGGAAGAATTCACTTAAAGATTCAAAAGCTCTCCTCTTTTTAAATATAGTCCTTTACAGTTATAAATTTACTTCTTAGCACTGTTTTCACTGCATTCCATAAACATCAGTATGCTGTTTTCATTTTCATCCATTTCAAAGTATTTTTCTCATTTCCCTTATGATTTCTTCATTGACCTATTATTATTGGAATTTTGTTATTTAATTTCCACATATTCATAAATTTTCTAAATTTCCTTCTATTAAAAGACCTAATTTATTTCCATTGCAATTACAAAACATATACTTCATTATTTCAGTATTTTAAATTTATTGAGACTAGTTGAACAGCCTACCATATTGTCTATCCTTGGGCATGTTTCACTTGACAAAAATGTGAATTTTGGTATAGTTGGGTGGAGTGTTCCACAAATGTCTGCTTAGGCTAGTTGGTTTATACTGTTTTCAAGTCTTCTATTTCCTTGTTGATCTTATCCCTAATCATTCTACTGAGTATTGAAAACGAAATATTAGAGTTTTGGAGTATTAATCTTGAATCATCTATTTCTCTCTTCAATTCTGTTAGTTTTTGCTTCATCTATTTTGGGGGCTCCCTTGTTAGGTATGTGCATGTTTATAAATGTTACATATTCCTGATGAAATGACTCATTATTTTAAAACCTCCTGCTTTTTCTCTAGTAAAACTTGTTGTCTTAAAGTATATTTTGACTGATATTAGCTCCACTCCAGCTCTATTTTTGACACTGTTTTATGGCATATATTTTCTAACCTTTTACTTCCAACCTGTTTGTGATTTTAATCTAAAGCGTATCTCTTGTTGATGGCATATAGTTGTATCAGGTGTTTTTTATTTCCATTTTGCCAGCCTCTGTCTTTTGATTGGAATACTTATTTCATTTATATTTAATGTAATTATTGTAAAATAGGATTTATGCCTGCCATTTGGCTATTTGTTTTCTGTATATCTTATGTCTTTTTGTTATTCTACTACAGACTTCTTTCAATTAAATAGATATTTTCTATTTATATAATTTAATTTCAATAGTATCCAAAATTTGCTCCAATATAGCCCCATTATCTTTCTCCTTACTTCTCATTATTATTGTCAAACAAATTATATCCTTGTACCTTATAAGCACATTCACACAGTTTTAAAATTATTGCTTTATGCAGTTATCTTTTAGATAGGAGTAAAAAGAGTTACAAAAGTTATATTTATACTGTCTTTTACAATTACTTATGTGTTTATCTTTACCAGCGCTTTTTATTTCTTTATGTAGACTTCAGTTTCTCTCTAGTGCCCTTCAATTCCAATCAAAAGAATTCCTTTTAAGTATTCTGTGTAGAACACACCTACTAGTGAACAAATTCTCTCATTTTTGTTTTTTTCAGCATGTCTTAATTTCGCATTTGTTTAAAAGTATAGTTTTGCTGAATATGGAACTTTTAGTTGACAGTTTTTTTTTCCCCCAGTACTTATGTATATAATCCCATTGCTTTTTGGTTTCTATGGTTTCTTATAAGAAGTCACTTATAAACTTTCATGTGGTGAATAACTTCTCTCTGGCTGCATTAAAGATTCATTGTTTGTCTTTGTTTTGTTTCTGGTAAAATATACATAACATAAAATTTATCATTTAGCCATTTTAAGTGTACAATTCTGTGGCATTCATATAAAGTACACATGTATTTCATATTAAGTAAGTTCACATGGTTGTTCAGTCATCACTACCATCTGATGGGATTTGCATATTCGTCCTCTCCAAATCTCATGTTGAAATGATATAATTTCCCTTGTTGGAGGTAGGGCCTGGTGGGAGGTATTTGGGTCATGGGGGTGGATCCTTCATGAATGACTTGGTGCCCTCCACATAGTAATAAGTGAGTTCTCTAGTTCATGCAAGAGATAATTGTTTAAAGGAAAGTGGCACCTTCTCTTCCTCTCTCTGGCTCCCTTTCTTGTCATGTGACATGCCAGCTACCTTTCCCTTCTGCCATGAGTAAAAGTTTCCTGAGGCCTCACTGGAAACTGAGCAGATGCAGGTTCCATACATCTACAGCCTACAGACCTGTGAGGCAAATACACCTCTTTTCTTTATAAATTACTGAGTCTCAGGTATTCCTTTATAGTAATGCAAAATGGACTAACACACAATCCATCTCCAGACATTTTTTATCCTCCCAAACTAAAATTCAGCACCTATTAAACAATTACTCCCAAATTTCCCATCTTCCCAATGCCTGGAAACCTGAATTCTACTCTCTGTCTCTATACATTTGGCTGTTTTAGGTACCTCAGATAAGTGGAATTATACAACATCTGTCCTTTTGTGCCTGACTTATTTCATTAAGGAAAATATCTTCAAGATTCATTTATGCTGTAGTATGTATCAGAATCTTCTTCCTTTCATAGCTAAGTAATATTCCCTGGTATGGGTATACCATATTTTGTTTGTCTATTCATCTGCCAATGGACATTTGAGAAATTTACACCTTTTGGCTATTGTGAAGAATGCTGATATATGAGCATTGGTCTCCTATTTATGGCTTCTGACAGCTTGATTATAATGTGTCCATGTATAGATCTCTTTGGATTTATTCTATTTGGAATTCATTAAGATTATTCTTTTTTTTTTTTTTTTTTTGGATGGAGTCTTGCTCTATTGCCCAGGCTGGAGTGCAATGGCATAATTTTGGCTCACTGCAACCTCTGTCTTCCAGGTTCAAGCAATTCTCCAGCTTTAGCCTCCCAGGTAGCTGGAATTACAAGCACCCACCACCACACCTGGCTAATTTTTGTATTTTTAGTAGAGGTGGGGTTTCACCATGTTGGCCAGGCTGGTCTTGAACTCCTGACCTCTGGTGATCCTCCCGTCGCAGACTCCTAAAGTGCTGGGATTGCAGGTGTGACCCACTGTGCCCAGCTGGAATTTATTCAGATTCTTGAATGTGTAGATTGATTTTTTAAATCAAATTTGTGTAGTTTTCAGTTTATTTCCTTAAATATTCTTTCTTCTCCTTTTGTCTCTCCTCTCCTTCTGTGACTTCTATTTTACCTATGTTGGTACACTTGATGATGTCCTATAGGTATCCGAGACTGTTTATTTTCTTCATTCTTTTTCCTTTTATTTTTCAAACTAGGTAATCTCAATTGACCTGTCTTCAAGTTCACTGATTCTTTCTTTTACCAGCTCAAATCTACTTTGAATATGATGATAATTTTTTATAGTTTGATTATTTTCATTTTCAACTCTAGGATTTCTACTTGGTTCTTTTTAAATAATTTTCTTCTCTTTATTGATATTGTCTATGTGGTGAAACATCATTCTCATACATATCTTTAATTATTTGAACATAGTTTATTTTAGTTTTTGAGCCTATCTATAACACCTAATTTAAAGTCTTTGTCTAGTAAGTCTGTTGTCTATGCTTCCTCAAGGAAAGTTTATATTTACTGTGTTCCTCCAATGTGTCCAAGGCGTGAAGCAGCCATGGGCACAGACCAAACGCCAAACCGAGATAGACAAGGGATTGCTTTGTCCCTGGCTGATATGAGATAAATGCCACAGCCACATGCCACTCTACCCAAGTCAGAGGCATTGACTGCTTTTCTACCTGTGTATGAGTCATACATTCCAATTTTTGTCTGTTTCATTTTGCTGTTGTTGAAAACTGGGCATTTAAAATAATAGAATGTGGCAACTGAGGATATCAGATTTCTCACCCTTCCCCAGGTTTTGTTGTTACAGGTATTGTTGTTCGTTTGCCTAGTTACTTTCTTTTTTCATTTTTCTTAGATGAAATCTCACTCTTTTTGTCCAGGGTGGAGTACAGTGATGCAGTCTTGGCTCACTGCAACCTCTACCTTCTGGATTGAAGCGATTCTCCTGCCTCAGCTTCCTGAGTAGCTGGGATTACAGACATGCACTACCATGCGCAGCAAACTTTTGTATTTTTTTTTTTTTTAAACAGAGTCTCACTCTGTTGCCCAGGCTGGAGTGCAGTGGCGCGATCTCAGCTCACTGGGTTCACGCCATTCTCCTGCCTCAGCCTCCCAAGTAGCTGGGACTATAGGTGCCCACCACCATGCCTGGCTAATTTTTTGTAGAGATGGGGTTTCACCGTGTTAGCCAGGATGGTCTCGATCTCCTGACCTCATGATCCACCTGCCTTGACCTCCCAAAGTGCTGGGATTACAGGCGTGAGCCACCACACCTGGTCAACTTTTGTATTTTTAGTAGAGACAGGGTTTTACCATGTTGGCCAGGCTGGTCTCAAACTCCTGACCTGCCTGCCTGACCTCCTGACCAGGTGATCTGCCTGCCTCGGCCTTCCACAGTGCTGGAATTACAGGCATGACCCACCAAGCCCTGGCACCTAGTTACTTTCTAGACTAACTCTGTAAAGTTTTTATTTGTTTGTGGCCTCTGAATTCTCTGCTAGATTAGCTTAGTTTTCAGCTAATGATTGGACAGATAATTCATTGGATGATTCCCACATTCAACATATTCCCATAGCCTTTTCTGAGTGCCTCTGTGTGCATGGTGAGGCATGCCTTTAGTGATCCAGTGTTTACAGCTGTAGACTTAACCTTCACTTGAACTTGTGCTTGTGCATAGTCTCAAGATCAGCAAGAAGTCAGAGTTTAAGGCTTCTGCCTTTTCTGGAGAGGCACACAACCCCACACATGCACATAGCTTTCTAGATTTCTAAGGATATGTCTGAACTTTGTAAAGCTCACCACAGACCTCCCATTCTCCAGTTTTAACCTTAAGCTTTTTGCTTTTTCTCTCTCTAAAAATGTGGGCTTAGATGTATTTTTTAATTAAATTTTATTTTTATTTATTTATTTATTTTATTTTATTTTTTTCAGATGGAGTCTCGCTGTGTCACCCAGGCTGGAGTGCAGTGGTGCGATCTCAGCTCGCTGCAAGCTCCATCTCCCAGGTTCATGCCATTCTCCTGCCTCAGCCTCCCGAGTAGCTGGGACTACAGGTGCCCACCACCACATCTGGCTATTTTTTTTTTTTTTTTTTTGTATTTTTAGTAGAGATGGGGTTTCACTATGTTAGCCAGGATGGTCTCGGTCTCCTGACCTCATGATCTGCCTGCCTTGGCCTCCCAAAGTGTGGGGATTACAGGCATGAGACACCACACCTGCCCTAAATTTTATTTTTTAATTGAAAAATAATTATACATATTCATGGGGGTACATAGTGATGTTTTGATATGTATATAATGTGTAGTAATCAGATCAGGGTAATTATCCTTTTAAACTTTTTGTCAGCATCTTATTAGTCCTAACTGCTAACATTGCCACAAGAATCTCCAACATTAAACAATTGTTGCTGATTGTTTTCAGCAAATTACCTAGAGGTAGAACTGTTCACAGAGATGGAACTCCAAGTCAGGTAAAATAAAGACAACTCTTGAAAAATTGAGTTTTTCAGTGACTTGCTAGACAGGTCAAATAGTGACAGTTCTCTAGGGATGGGGCTTTGGGGGAACTCCAGCACTGATCTCTCTCCTCTAGTGGCTGCTGGTTTTTAAGAGGGGCATGGAATTAGGGCAAGTAAAGATGCCACAAACCTGTTCTTAGGAGATTCTGCTCTTTTTCTTGAGTAAACCCTCCTCAGATTGTTGCAAACCTTTAGTTAATTTAAAAATACTAACAAAATTGATTTTGGCAATTCTTGGTAGTGTTTTTATTTCTTTTATAGGAGAGTAGGTATACAGAAGTTTTCGCTGTTCTGGAAAACTGAATCTTGCAATGCAAGTAAAAGTCAAGCATGCAGAGAAAGCAATAAAGAGCATCCCAGGAAGTGGGGCTAGCAGAGTAGAGGTAGAACCCTGAGAGAGGTTGGCTCACGAAGTGTGGCTCGGTGTGGCTGAGACAGAGGGTTCCCTTGGGAATGCACACAGAAGATTTAAGCAGTGACCATACCCAAGGGGCCTTTATTCCAGGTTATTTTTCTCCTGCTTTTAACATTTAGGATTTTAGATCGTAAAAGGGAAAATCTGTGGTTCCAGGATAGTTCTTTCATTTGTCACCTATTTGCCTCCAGTTTCGTCACACCACCTAGCTCCTGGGCTCTGTAGATCACAGTCTGCCACCCGTCCTCTCTTCTCCTCCCCAGGAATGAGAAAACAGTATGCAGACCTGGGCCCACGGCCTCATGCTGACTGCTGGGAGGGATCTGGTACTTAACCCTTGCCTCAGAATGTCCCTTCCTCCCTAAAGCCCATAGAACCAGAACGTGCTTCCTCGGGGTGAATGTACAGATGATTTGTTAGGTAAATTGGCAGAAGCCGTAAGATTACAAGCAGAAAGATAGGGGGTCATCAGACTGTGCTTGCAGAGCTGGCAGAAGCTGTCTTCCACATTACAGGTTTTCCCTTCCTATTTTCCCTTGCGCTAACCCTGAAAACCTTCTTAATTTGGTAGCACGCCCAACCCACAATCTGCTTTTCACCCTTACAGATTTATGGCAAGCTGTATTTCACCTAAGAAATGTAAGCTGTGAAGAGATGATTGTGTGGGGATCCGATCTGGTCCAAATCCTTCTGATCTACCACTATGGACAAGTTGCTCCTAACCTTCCTCTCTGTTATCTCGTCTCCTCTTCTGTCAGATGTCAATGATAATCCCCACCCCTTGCTGACCTAATACAGACTTCAGCAAAGTGACTTGAAATCAGAAAACCGTAAGCTCCTTGACAAAAAGTTCCCACTTAAAGACAGGCTTTCTCCTTATCCTTACAAGGATGATTTCCGGCTTAACACGGATTTACAAATACCATGAGTTCCAGTTCTGAACTGTATAGCTCTGCCCCTGAACATCCACTGGGGAAGCAATGCTTATTATTGTCGGGATTTCAGTCCAGATGAGAGAGTGTTAACTGCAGCAAGTCAGAAGGGCGGCGAGTAGGGAGGAGACCACAGCCCTGCTCCCAGTTGCACCCCTCACTCGTTCCAAACAGACCAGGCATTGTGTTCCAAACCAGATTTTGCACATTAGATCCACATGGAAGAAGGGAGCTCTGCTTTTTGTTTTTTTTTTTTTTTCCGTTTAAACGTAAGCAGATTTACAAATAAACTTCTTGCTTAAACTTTACTTAGCTATCATCCAAGTAAGCTTTCTGGGAGAAACACCCATGAGTGTTGCTGCTGCAAGCCCCTCGTGCCGCTGTGTGGGGCGAGTGAACAGGTCTGAGTTTGTCTGTTTGTTTTTGAGACAGAGTCTCACTCTGTCGCCCAGGCTAAAGTGCAGTAGTGTGATCTCAGTTCACTGCAACCTCTGCATCCTAGGTTCAAGCGATTCTCCTGCCTCAGCCTCCTAAGTAGCTGGGATTACAGGCACCCACCACCACATCCAGCTACTTTTTATTTTTAGTAGAGACGGGGTTTCACTGTGTTTGCCAGGATGGTCTCGATCTCCTGACCTCATGATCCACCCGCCTCGGCCTCCGAAAGTGCTGGGATTACAGGCGTGAGCCACCGTGCCTGGCCAGGTCTGAGTTTTACATTGTGCCCAGGTAGTGATGTGGAGGAGCTTTGAGGGGAACGGGCCCCACACCAGGGAGCTTGCATGGGATGCTGCTGGATCCACCTCGCTGGGAGTATAGGAACAGAGGGGAAGGAACAAATTCCAAAATCTCTAAGAGATTCACTCAACCAATTTCATGACTTCTGGGTCAGGACAGAGTGGGAGAGGAAAGAGCTGGGATAGGCCTCGGGTTCGGGTTTGAGTCCCATCCACCAAAATGCTGAATGAGCCGGAGAAGGAAGATGACCTTGGTTTAGAACGTGTCGAAGCTGCGTGTTTCTGGGATGGTCAAGTGACTGGATTCCATAGGCAGATGGACATAGAAAGGGTCAAAGGCTGTTTGTGTTGTTTTGCTTTATTTTTTAGAATAATCATCATTGTAACACCAATCCTTATTAATTCAGGTCATCTTCACAACAAGATACAGATTCTACGATCCTGCTGATAGACTGTGGGAAAACCGCTGGTAGAGCGGAAGAAGCTGGCGATGGGCATGCCAGCTGATCATGAGCGGAACAAAGTCCATGAGGAGTGGGAGATGGAAGCTCGAACGGAGTGGGTGGCAAGGAGAACTCATCCACTGAGACATAAGGAAAGAAGAATCAGTGTGTTCGCATGCGGGGCCTTGCCTGGTGGTTGGATGTTCTTGTCAAAAGAGGAACAATGAAGTGGATGGGCTTGGGCAGGGGCCTTGAGGGCAGTGGTGAGATGTGGGACAGCCTCTGAGGGTAGTGAGGAAGGGGCCAGGCAGGAGCCCGTGCATTTGCCGTGGATCTTTTATGCAGCAGACTGGGAGGGAGGAGAGCAGAAACGGCTGGCTGCCTAGCCCAGTTCCACCCTCCCTCTTTCTTTCCTTCTGTTTGGAGGGGCGATGTGACCAGCCAAAACTTCCATGTGTCTCAGCCTCCCTTGCATCAGGGAAGGCCTGTGTCAGAGTTCTGGCCAATGAGATGGAAACAGAAGTCCCTAGCTGGTCTTTCCAGAAAAGATTTTCTTTTGAATTGGTTTGTATTTTGTTTGTGGGAATGCTCAGCTGGCACATGCCCTTTGCCCTTTACCCTTCCTTCCCCTTTCCTACCTGGAATGCAGATGCGGTGCTGGAGGTGAAGCAGCCATATGGTGACCATGAGGCAACAAGCACAGAGACAAAAGCCACATGCTAACAAAGACTGAATGAAGAGAAGGAGCCTGTTGGGGGCATTCTATGTGTACCTATTAGCCCTGTAGATTTCTTTCATGGGGGAATAAAATAAAACCGCCATTTAATGAAGCCACTGATGTCAGCTTTTATTACACACAGCCAAGTGCAGGGTCAACTGATATGGAAGGGAAAACTTCCATATCAGTTTGTGAGGTTGCTCTACGACTGGGGCTCTGCAAGACAGGGCAAAAGCGGGTGGAGTATCTTGGTGAAATCGAGGATTTCTAATCAACTGTGGGATCTAGACAGATTAGCTAAGAAGTAGAGGCCTACAGAAACTAGGAAGCTGGAGGCGTGGGGGTTAACCGCACACAGGAGTCTGTAAGCTTATTGTGGGAAGATCTGGATGCTACAAGAGGGTAGGAACTTGGAACTGGGTGTTGACTCTGGTGTGGCCTATGACAGGTGTGATAAGGCCTAGGACGGATTCAGGAGACACGCAGGTCACTGTGAAGCCATGGAAACCAGAACTTACTCCAAGCCGGCTTCACAATGGGCAACCTTCTCGGGGATGCCTGAGACAGCTCGGTCAAGGTCAAAGTCAATTGCCCCTCCTTTCAAACCATGGCAGGCTTGTCACAACTTCCTCAGTCCCATTGGGCATCCTTTGGCTCTGTTCTTTGCCCGGTTTACCCTTCTCTTCTCTCCCCATCAAAGCTAATTCCTATGGCAAGGGCATTAGTGAATATTTTTCAGAAACCGGCAAGGCTCCATCAGTGACGTTTCCCTAGGACTGCGAATTTAAGCCAGTCTCTAAAACTCAGTAACCTGGTAGTAAATCATTATACTCTCTTTTCCAAAGAAAATGTCACTTCTAGGATGGATATCCACTTTCAGCTCTTCATAAAATGACCAATGGCTCCATCATAAGACAGCCACTATAGAAACCAAGCCACATCTGGATGAGTAACAGAGAGATATTAGTGGAGTGTGTGCATTAAGGGACTGGCCATGCCCGCTCCTGCCCACAGCCCCTAATCAGCGAGTTGGCCCCTGAGAGCACCTAGGCCCTGCGCTGGTTTGATTGAAGCGCTCCTTCCCTCCCGTCCTCTGTGCCATTAGACCTCTCCTTGTTTCTAACTTGTAACCAAAACAGTAATGTCCTCACAGCAGCTCCCTGAGTTCCTGCCAGCAAGGTCTCTACGGCAGTCTCGAGAATCTTCCGAAATCTCTCTTCAGACCCATTAGCTGGAGAGTGATAAAGCTGCGAGCTGTAAGACTGGGTGATTTGTTACCCGAGAAACATTTCATTTTAATTCTTTAAGAAATTGCTCAGAGTGATTCTTGGGGAAAAAGAAAAAAACAAAAAAACAAAAAACCCATAGTTGAATCTTTTCATAGTCAAAACCACTTGCTGTTAAAATCATTGACTACATTTTTTCTGGAATGCTTGACTGATTACACTCACCCTTCTCCAGAAATATTGACGGTTTCTCAGGCTGTGTTGGTTCCCCAAGCACACATAACACATAATCCTTGGCAAAATCACTAAAGGAATCATTTATATGGGCTGGAAGACTGCAGCTCTGCCTGGAGAATTGCATTATTTCTTATCTCAACTATACTGCTGTCACCCTCCAAGCGGGCCTGCTGCACGGCTCCCTGGAGACCCCCACTGCAGGGCCGGAAGCTGCTGGCTGCAGCTGCCTCCTGCCAAACTTTGTGTATTAGGCCTGAGACAGAGGAGTAGAGGTCCTGGTCACTCCTTCCTCTCCAGAGGGTAGTTCCACACTGTCCCATGGGACACTGGAGGCCATGTGGGCTTCGAAAGGATACTGAGTGACAGAGAAATGGTTCAGAGTGCCGGTTCAGGACCGGGACGTGCCTGGCCTTGCCTGGTTAGCCAGCATCTGCCTAAGCCTCACTTGCTCATCTAGAATATTGTTCCCCACCTCATTTGATTCTTTAGGGGACTGTTATGGACTGAGTGTTTGTGTCTCTCCCGGACTCACATGTGGAAATCCTAATCCCTCATGTGATAGTATTAGCAAGTGGAGCCTTTAGGAAGTAATAAGGGCATGAGGCTGGAGCCCTCATGAATGGGATGAGTGCCCTTATCAAAGGGGTTCCAGAGAGCTCTCTGGTACTCTTTCCACCAGGTGAGGACGCAGTGAAAAGACAGCAGTCTGCAACCAGAAATAAAACCTGACCATGGGGGGCCCACAGTTGCCTGGATGTGGAGCTCCCTGTGGCCTTGGCCCCAGTGATGTGCATGACACAGTCAGAGAGAATGAGGTAACATGATGAGGAGGAAGACAGGACAGAAATTCAAACCCGGGGTGCATGTGTCCTCAGCTTCACCCCGCCCTTGTAGTACAGGAGCCAATGCCCCGTTTCTGGTTAAGCGATTTTGAGTGGATTCTCTGTCCCTTGTAACAAAAAAGGCCTGAGTACAGGAAAGATATGACAATTTTCCTCATTTGATACATGAAGACACTTCGGTTCAGAGAGGCTAAATGACATGCCCAGGGTCCCACATGGATGCAGGTCAGAGCTGCGACTGGAACCAGGTCTTTCTTCATAGTCCCTGCTTTCAACACTATAGCCCTATGGTCTGACTCTCTGGGGACAGCTTCCAGTGCTTCCTCTGTCCCATCAAATCCCATCTGTTCTGCAGGAAAGTGACCCTACCCTGGAAAACTGGTGAATAAAAGGAACGGAGGTCCACAGGGAATGGGGAGTGGGGATGATTGTGGGAAAAACAACCTTCTAGGGCCCAGGATCTCAGGTGATACGGATGACTTGGCTTTTTAAAAGTTCCTGCGAAGCCTTTCTCTAAGCGGGGCTGCACTGGAGCGTTGTTGTCTCTGCAGACACAGGCTTGAGAAAGGTGGGCTCAGGTCTTGGCCTTTTAGGAGCACACTAGGCACTGTCACCCACCCAAGATCCGCTGTCTGCAATGTTCACGTGTGTCACACCCTAGAAGCACAAAGCAAACTCGTACAACAAAAAGAAGCTGGGTTTCAGACCTATGAGCCTATGAAAATGAAACAAAAAGATTTAGGTTGTTTTTATTTTCTCAAAAATAAAAGTCACCCCTGCTGTTTAAACTGTATGCAAAAGTGTTTCCAGATCAATCCATCAGCAGCTGTAAAACTCCGTGTTGATCCACTCCAGCAACACCGAAGGAGGATCAAACCTCCTGAGAGAAGGACTGGTTGGCTCGCTCTCTAAATGGACTGTTTGCTCTGTCAATCAACACCCGCAAATGTTTCTACCACTGAACATTGCTAAGGTCAAATTGGACAAAATATATTAAGATATTATCAGATTTTGCTTTGTATTCAAAATGTCTTATAGGAGCAACACGGCCGGCTGTCCTGTGGCTGCAGCCTTCTAGAGAAAGGCAATGGGCGCAGATTTGCGGCTTCACTTTGCATGCATACCGCGTGGAGGGCAATTTGCTGCCGGTTTATGTTGTCCTGACTTCCTGGCGATGTGCAGACACGCAGGAGAATCTGCACAAAGACTGCTTAAGCAAACAGTCAGGCAGAAAAGGACTCTTGGTCTCTCTTGTTTCTAACCACTCCCCTCCCAGCATCGTCTATTTCCCCATCATCACAGTGACCGAGCAGCCTGTAGCTTCCCCATCTCTTTCCTTCAGCTTTTCTCAACAGACGCTGCTTGGCTGCATCGATCCCAGATAGGAGCGCTAATGTAATGGGCAGGGTTTGGGAGCTGGGGTAGCAGGGTGCTGTGTTCTCTATTAGTGTCCAAATTACTCATCCTTTTTGTGCCTTGGTTTCTCCACCTATAAAGTAATGCAAATGAAAATGTACAATTCCCAAGCCTTCTGTGAAGATAATTGAGATTACCGAGACAGAGCAATTCGCATGGTGCTCTGGGTATGGTGAACGCCCAATGGAGGCAGGTGATAAAATGATCATTTTCATTACTGCCCACGTTCGCTTCAAAACCTTACCCTCATCACTTATCTTCAGTTTAGTATTCCAAGCTCCATTGCTGTCTCTAGGTCTCCCCAACCTAATTTTTCACTTCTGACTTGCATCCAGAACTACTCACGTCCAGTTGCCTTCATCCAACATTGTAGAAATCCTATTAGGTCCCAGGCGCTGTGTTGGGTGAGGGCAAATAAAATGAGGGGCACCCCTCTTATCTCTGTGGGAGGTAACAAAGCTCTGCTGCACTCCCTCACTTTACCAAAAGTTGCTGGTGGTCACCGTTACTCAATTTTTTTTTTTTTTTTTTGAGATGGAGTCTCACTGTGTTGCCCAGGCTGGAGTGCAGTGGTGCGATCTCGGCTCACTGCAACCTCTGCCTCCTGGGGTCAAGTGATTCTCAACTGGGATTACAGGTGCCGTCTGCCACCACACCCAGCTAATTTTTGTATTTTTAGTAGAGACGGGATTTTCGGCCATGTTGACCAGACTTGTCTCAAACTCCTGACCTCAGATGATTCCCCTACTTCGGCCTCCCAAAGTGCTGGGATTACAGGTGTGAGCCACCTCGCCCAGCCTGTTCCTCATTTTTTTAATTGATATGATGGTATAGGGCAGTCATTACCTGCTGTGGAGAGAGGTGGGCTGTTGATGACAGCATTGATAATGGTGGAAAAGTAAGTGAATTGATAGAAGAATTATAGGAATGTACTTTAATGGATAGTTTATTCTGTATGTATATGCTTGCTTTTCCTCTCAAAATGGCCAAAGAATGCAACATAGGAGTTCTGGTATGGAAGTCTAATTTGTGATTTAACTGGGGTTTACAAAGAAGCAACAGTTCTTAGAGGCAGCTCGATGGCAAGTCTAGGCTGTGGCCTGAGTCCTACCATCAGTCTGCTGAAGGATGGGGATGGAAGACCTACAGCGCCTTCGTCTGTGCTCCCAAACAGCCCTCAGCACACTGCCGTAACCATCTGTTTGTGTGTTCGTCTCCCTGATAAGCCTCCAAGCTCCATCAGTGCTGGGGCATTTCCCGATTGCCTACAATGTGTCCAGTTCCTGTTAAGCTGAACTTATGAGGACAAAGAGGTTGATCACCCCATACATATCAAGAAAACACTCTCCGCTCACATGAAAGGACGAAGGAAATATCACTTCCCAACAAAGAGTCCAGGAGAAAATAGAAGTATTTACGTATTAGAACTCCTCAAGTGTAGAATATGGGATTTGCTACTCATGCAAGCAGGCAGCAGAAAGTAACATCAAACTCAGGGCCTCTAGGGTGAAATGTGTACCTCGAAGATACGCAATATGATCATTAGGGTGAGGGCAGACAATATTAGGACTTTCCATTTAGTTTACAGTCATCCTTTAAACACTTGTGATTTGTGTATGCTTTATGATCTGTATAACATATTAGCATTTAAATATGTATATATCTAAATATGTAGAATTTTTTTTTTTTTTTTTTTGACGGAGTCTCGCTCTGTCGCCCAGGCTGGAGTGCAGTGGCACAATCTCGGCTCACTGCAAGCTCCGCCTCCTGGGTTCACGCCATTCTCTTGCCTCAGTCTCCTGAGTAGCTGGGACTACAGGAGCCCGCCACCATGCTCAGCTAATTTTTTCTGTTTTTTTTTTTTAGTAGAGATGGGATTTCACCGTGTCAGTCAAGATGGTCTCCATCTCCTGACCTTGTGATCTGCCCACGTCGGCCTCCCAAAGTGCTGGGGTTACAGGTGTGAGCCACCATACCCAGCCAAATGTATTTTTATATATTGAGGATGATTATAATTTTTTATTGATTGGGTACACAATACAAATATTTGGAACACATTGATCTGAATATGTATTATATAACATCTGAACTGTATATAACTCCTTATGAGTTTTAATAAATATTTAAATATGTGATGTCAGTTGTGATTTGCCAACTGTTTTTCTTTGTCTCAGGGCAATTTCCACTTCATAAGATGGGTAAAAATGAGTTTCATAGATGAATAGATAGATGAACAAATGGGAGAATGGATGGGTGGGTGGATCGATGGATGGAAGAATTGAGTGGATGGGAGGATGGATAGGAGGATGAATAGATGGATGGATGGATGGACAGTTGGATGAATGGATGGGTGGGAGGATGGAGAGATGGATGGATGGATGGACAGTTGGATGAATGGATGGGTGGGAGGATGGAGAGATGGATGGATGGATGGACAGTTGGATGAATGGATGGGTGGGAGGATGGAGAGATGGATGGATGGATGGACAGTTGGATGAATGGATGGGTGGGAGGATGGAGAGATGGATGGATGGATGGATGGATGGATGGATGGATGGATGGGAGGATGGAGAGATGGATGGATGGATGGATGGATGGATAGGAGGATGAATAGATGGATGGATGGACAGTTGGATGAATGGATGGGTGGGAGGATGGAGAGATGGATGGATGGATGGACAGTTGGATGAATGGATGGGTGGGAGGATGGAGAGATGGATGGATGGATGGACAGTTGGATGAATGGATGGGTGGGAGGATGGAGAGATGGATGGATGGATGGACAGTTGGATGAATGGATGGGTGGGAGGATGGAGAGATGGATGGATGGATGGATGGATGGATGGATGGATGGATGGGAGGATGGAGAGATGGATGGATGGATGGGTGGGAGGATGGAGAGATGGATGGATGGACAGTTGGATGGATGGATGGGTGGGAGGATGGAGAGATGGATGGATGGATGGGTGGGAGGATGGAGAGATGGATGGATGGATGGACAGATGGATGGATGGATGGATGGGTGGGAGGATGGATGGATGGAGGGATGGATGGAGGGATGGACAGATGGATACATGGTCAGATGAACAGTACTCACTTATACTTATTTTAACCTGGGGTTCATACAAAGGTGTCAGGGATTCTGAGAACTCCCTGAAATTGCACACAGCATATCCCAAGGAGGATCAAGCCATTGCAGGGCAATTGGAACAGAAAAGTCCCCTACTGCAGATTTTTATATGGGAAACAAGGCAAGGATTGTGATAGTAGGAGCAATATGAACATGATTCTGGAATTGAGTTTTCTCCTTGTCATAGATTTAATTCAATCCTGAAGTTGTAATTTTTAATACCAATGAGCAATACTGATAAACATGCTATTTAGCTTTGAAAACCATATCAGAAAATGAGGGTTTTCAATTTATTTATGTATTTGGTGTAACAAATAAAGTCTAGGGCCTACAGAGTTCCTCACTCAAAATAGGTTATTGAAAAATATTTGTCCTATTGAATTCTTTCACCTCCCCCAAGCTCAAGAAACACTCGAAGATGGAACACCTACAGTGTGAGAGTGATTTTCATTATTTGACACCGGTGTGGGTCGAGAGACCAGGAATCTTCTACTCTGTCCAGAATGTCTTGTTTTCCTCCTGTTAAAATTTCAGCAGCCAAAAAACAAAAACAAAAACAAAAACAAAAACCCAAACCAAAACAAAGCACACACCATGATAAAGCCATCATGATGATGAACAGCGGCCTTAATTGGTATTAAAGGATATTTGTGTTGGTATGACTAAGTTAAAACCCCTAATTGATTGGAGACACTTGAGTAATAGAATCCATGGAGTCCCATTAGTATTGCATTGACATATTAGCATATCCTCTACTTGATGGCAAAAGGATATGGTTGGGAGCTTCACACTGTAGCACATCCAGGGTAAGATTTCTGACCTTAGATTTACGTTATCCAAAGCAACAAACCCAGCTGCCTACTTCGTGGTCTGAATTACAGATTTTCCATTTAGCTGGACACCATGAATCTGCTGCTACAATTATGTCTACAATTACAACCCCCTTGAGTGCCTATGGCATTCTAATGCAGTTGTTTACTTTATACTCTGGCCTTTCCTTGGAGTAAAAGTGCATTAGCAGCCCCAGCTCCCTCTCCCCTGGAAGGTGCTGCACCTCGTTACTTGGTAGAGCTGTCAACTAGACAGATGCCAGCGGTACTCTCAGGAACTGACTTCCTCCTGCTGTTCTGTTCATTGCTGCCTTTCTCTCTTCAAAAGAGATCTTTTCATCAGAGCCTTCCAATCTAGGAAATAATGAACTCAATTCTCCCCTTTGTTGAGGGAATGCACATTCCCAGGGCAGAGTAGTGGGGAGCTTTTTAAATTTAGTAAGTATTAGCTGAGCCCAGCACTGCACTGGGCACTAAAACCCCCTCCCCAGCACTGTGTTCTGGGTAAACAGAAACGTGACAGGTCCAAGGTTTTCTCCCAGAATTTCCCCCAGCTGATGTGCTCTGGTCCACATCCTATGTCTAGGATCTGACTGATGCTCTTCTTTTCCCTTGCTTTTTTAAAAAACAAAAATGTGATGATATTATACATGTCATTTTCTGACCTGCTTTTAGAAAATGTCAAACATTTTCATTGCAATAGTGATTCATTCTTATTCTGAAAATTTATACACTACCTAAGTGCATAAAGTTAAGTCTTCACAGGAAGAGCTACTAGTTCCAGATCTCTTTCAATGCATATACAAACACAAGCATATACATAAAAATATGCACCTAAAATCAAAATGAAATTTTAATATAAATCTTTTCCTAAATATTACTGTTTGTTTGTGACTAGTACATTTAGATAGTCTCAGCATCAACAAATTACATTTATATTATTACAGCCACCTAAATGCATAGATCAGATGCAACCTTTTTTTTTTTTACTTAACTTATCCCTTATTGTTAGATACTTTGAATACTTCTTGTATTTCATGATTATAAACAAACAGAGGATGAGCATTCTTTTAGCTGCATCTCCTTTCCCTTTTTCTTTTTATTATGGAAAATTCTGAACATCCACAAAATACAGAGAACAGTGTAATGAATCCTCACAGCTCCATTATCTAGCTTCAAAGTCATCAACACTTTGTCAATCTTGTTTCATCTACGTCCCTTTCCCAGCACACCACACACACACATACATACACACACACACACACACACACACACACACCTTTTTTTTCCCCTGGAGTATTTTTAAGGAAATCTGACATAAGACACAGGAAGAGAAGTATAAGAAAAGGCCAGCAGATAAGGCCTACTCCCTTCCTCTCCTTGTCTAACATGACTCCCTCTGAGGGATGCTGCGTGGGGGTGAGTTAAGTCCTCTCTTCCTGCTTTTCCTATGAACTCCGAGTGTCAGGCACATTAAACCTACTTTAGGAGGTGCCAGTAGCAGGAACTTTAGAATCAGAAACATGCATGTTGTGCTCTTGGTTTTCTCACTAGCTTCCAAATTTTATCAAGTTACTTAGACATTCCGAGCTTAAGAGCTGGAATTGTTATCACCGGCTCACGGCTACACCAAGGAGCGCGTGAATTCTTGCAGTGGTCACAGCTCTAAGCAACTCAAGCAGAGGCGTTTTGCACCTGAGTTCAGCAGCCAAGGCCTTGACCCTGAGCAAACTGGCCTGGCTCACAGCAGCACTGCATGTGCATCCTGATTTGTCACCAAGCCACAAAATACATGCCCAGTTGCATGTCTCTGTAGCCGAACCATACCAGACAGTGTGAATTGTGGCATCATCAAACCAAGCAAACGTGAGGAAATCAACTATGAATGAATCCAAAGGCAGATTGTCTAACCAAGCTACTGTTGGTTAAATCGAGTCACCCATGCCCAGTGCATTTCCTTGGAGCGCTGGATTAGGAAGCCTCACAGGGTTCTGCTCTGGATCCTGTGACTGTAGGTAAGTCAGTTACATCTCTGGGTCACTGTCCTCACCTGTAGAATGAAGATGGTATATTCCACCATCGCCAGGGCCATTCCAAAGAGGGGTGAACCTTTAGACCTTGAACACACCTGACCTCCAAGTCAGCCTGAACTCGATCATGCAATCGAATGTGCACATGTGCCTGCATTTTTGGCTGTGTGGTTAAAAGAGCCCCAGTTTTGCAGCCAGCAGACCCACCTCCAGGACTCAGCTGTATTATACACTAGCTTTGTGACTCAGGGAAAACTGTGCCCTCCCTAAGTTTCTACTTCCTCAGCTAGAATGTAGACATTCATTCGCTCATTCATGCTTCTAATTTTATTCAGCGCCTACTATGTACTATACCATTCTAGTGCCCACGGTCTAGTGGGGATGTGATTGGAGGTGGAGGAGGAGTAAACAAAAATAAATTGTAAAATGAGCAGTAAGTTGGAGATAGATGCTAAGGCAAAATTAAAGTGAGTGGGGGAGTTGGGGAGCATCAAAGGAGCCATCGGGGAGGGGCAGTGTTGCAGTACTAGAGAGACGTCCCGTCCAGGTAAACATCACTGAACAGGTGACGTCTGAGTAAAATCCTGAAATGAGATGAGGGAGCCAGCCAAGCAGACATGAGAAGGAAAGTGTACTAGGCTGAGGGCGCTTGTAGGTGCAAGAGTCCTGAGGCAGAAGCATGCCTGGAATGTCTGAGGACCCACAGGGTGGCCACTGTGCCAGGCACAGAGGGAGGGCACTGGCCATGCAGGATCTTGAAGCCCACTGTCAGGACGCTGACTGTTATTCATCCTAGGTCTGGAAGCCTTTGCAGGGTTTTGAGCAGAGGTGTGATGTGCTCTACCCCAGCATTTTTCAAAGCATGATCTGGGGACTCCTGGGAGCCCCTGACACTTTTTCAGAGATCCCCATGAGGTCAAAATTATTTTCATAGTAATGTAAGACATGATTTTCCCTTTTGTTCTCATTCTCTCATAACTACACAGTTGAGTTTTCTAGAGGCTACACGACATATATTGCAACAGATTCAAAGTAGAAATGGGAGAATTCATTTATTAAGCCAGACATTAAAGAGATTTACAAAATGTACTCTCCAAAAATGTATACTGCTACTTTTCTAATTTTTTTTTGTTTTGTTTTGTTTTGGAAAATAGGGTTTTTGTTTTTGTTTTTCTTTTTCTTTTTGAGACAGAGTCTCGCTCTGTCACCCAGGCTGGAGTGCAGTGGCACAATCTCACTGCAACCTCCACCTCCTGGGTTCAAGCGATTCTCCCGCCTCAGCCTCCCGAGTAGCCAGGATTACAGGTGCACACCACCATGCCCGGTTAATTTTTTTTTTTTTTTTTTTTTTTTTTTAGATGGAGTCTCGCTCTGTCGCCCAGGCTGGAGTGCAGTGACCGGATCTCGGCTCACAGCAAGTTCCGCCTCCCGGGTTCACACCTTTCTCCTGCCTCAGCCTCCGGAGTAGCTGGGACTACAGGCGCCCGCCACCTCGCCCGGCTAGTTTTTTTGTTTTTTTAATAGAGACGGGGTTTCAGTGTGTTAGCCAGGATGGTCTCGATCTCCTGACCTCGTGATCCACCCTCCTCGGCCTCCAAAGTGCTGGGATTATGGGTGTGAGCCACCGCGCCCAGCTGAGTTATTTTTTATAAATTTGTTTTACTTATGTTAACATGCAATAGGTTTATTATTATTATTTAAAATGAGTTATTTTTTAAACTTCAGCTTTAATGTCTACACTTGATCTTAGCCAAAAGGCCGAGAAGCAATTAGCTTTAATTCCTAATACAGGAATATCAATAAATGTAATCCAGATAGGCAAGAGCTTTCAGGGGGTCTTCACTCACTCACTTCTAAGGGAAGAAAGTATTCCGAGGCCAAATGTGTGAGGACCGCAGGTCTAATGCGAGTTTGAACCCCCTTCAAACCCACGTCTTGCGTTGAGATGAGACGGGGGCAATGTCGATGGCAGGATGGTGGGCTCACCAGGATGGCGTCGGTGCAGAAAGTGAGAAGTGTTCAGATTCTGGATAAATTTTGAAGGCAAAACTGACAGAAATTGCCAATGGGTCTCATGTATTAATAGATTATGGGAGACAGTCAAGAATTGCTCACTGGTGTTTGGCTTGATCAATCAGCAGGATAGAATTGCAATTCACTCAAGTGACAAAGTAGAGAGGCAGGATTGAGGTGGTGGGGTAAGCGGGTGGGGGTGGGTAGCAGGAGCTCAGCTTGAGACATTTTCTCTTTTTTTTGAGACAGAGTCTCGCTCTGTCACCTAGGCTGGAGTGCAGTGGCACGATCTCGGCTCACTGCAACCTCCGCCTCCCAGGTTCAAGTGATTCTCCTGCCTCAGCCTCCTAAGTAGCTGGGATTACAGGCACTCGCCACCACACCTGGCTAATTTTTGTAGTTTTGGTAGAGACAATGTTTTACCATGTTGGCCAGGCTGGTCCTGAACTCCTGACCTCCAGTGATCCACCCACCTCGGCCTCCCAAAGTGCTGGGATTACAGGCATGAGCCACGACCATGCCTGGCCATTTGCATGAAGGAATTCTTAAGGAGGAGAAGAGATGGGTCTGGTGAGGATGGGTCTAATCTTGCTGGGAGCCTGGGCAGTTCCTCCAGATACCAGGAGAGAGACAAAGAACACAGGCACAGGCAGATGGAGCTTGCGTGAGCTCTGTTCTCACCGCTTCTATTTTCCCAGTGAAATTGGAAGCAAGCTCATCACTGTGAGGAAGGATAGGGTAGGAGGTGTGGAGGGTTAAAGAAAGATAGTTATCTTGGTAATTATAAGACCACATGAGGTAGGCTCTTCAGTGCTGGATAAATGCTCGATGCTGTTTATTCTTAAATATAGGTGTGGGAAGGCAGTGCTATTTTTCACTGTGTCTTACTGTGTCCCCAGTATAAAGGGAATGATTGTTCTCTATAGGTCAAACACACACGTTTAGTAACATTCGTCTTCATATTGACACCTTCCCAGGTTTCCCACTGTAACCCACAGGTCTGTAAAGATGTGGAGGAGACGCTGCTTTATAATATGTATTTTAATGTAGTTTTGATGACTGATGATGAGAAATGGATTTTTTAAAGTTCCATACCTATGACCTGTATTTATCCATCCAAAAGTCCGGTGGAATGAAATCCATGAAGGGCCCCTGTGCAGTGTCATGTGGCTTATGGAGCCCTGCCTGGAAAATGCTGGTTTGTATGCATCCCCAGAGCAGTGGTACCTGCAGACAGAGGAGTGCAAAGCGAGGAGGGCAGGAGGATATTAAGCCATGTGTTCTCTTTCCAGTCAATTTCTCCACTGGGCCCCAGGGCCTTCCTCCAGCCCAGGGAGCTAGCAATCATTCATCACTGTCTTAGGGGGAAGTTATCGTCGCAGAACCAGAGAACAAAGACAGTAGATTCTTAGCTTTTAAGCTAAAGATCCTTTCCTTTCCCCCTCCCTCCTCCAAGCTTGAAAAGAGGGAAGGTAAGGAGGTGAAGATGAAACAAGAGAAGTAGACACTGGCTGCCTCCCCTCTAGCTGTATGGGAGGTGTTGACGAGAAGCCCAGCTCCTTCCTGACTGATGTCACAACACTCTACAAATGGCCCAGGACTCAAGGAGAAACTCTGAAATGAACTGGTCAAATCCAATCCTGAAGGTGACCAAGTCTATCCATTACATGGATTGTATTTCTGCCATCAGGAAGCTTAAAGTAGAGATTCATTGGGCTGCAGAAAAATCAAGAAATTGACATTTCTGCAGGCCTGCGTGGCTTCTTCTTAGTTCCACTTGCAAAATGGAAAGATTCATTGAAGAAATAACATATTAAGTCACTACACCTTAGTATTAATGAGCTTATCACTGGTTCTCAAACAGGAGATTTTGCTCCCAGGAGACATCAGGCAATGTCTGGAGACATTTTTGATTGTTGCAGCTGTGGGAGGAGGGTTGCTAGTGGCCCCTGGTGGGTGGAGGCCAGGGAGGCCGCTCAACATCTTATGATGTTCGAATAAAAGAAAAAAAGAAAAAGAATGTTTCAGCCCCAAGTGTCCATAGTTCCTAGGTTGAGAAATCCTCGATTTCTCTCCTGAATCAAAAGATAGGTTCAGCATAAAAGGATCAAGTTCCTCAAGGAGCAAGGAGGAAGAATATAAAATGAACTGAAAGAGAAAATCATTTCTAACCTATTCTACATTTTGGAATACCAGTGGTTCCAGCAGAGTAACTTATTACTTCTAACAACAAGAGAAAAAGCGAACTTTACAGCTATTGCATTTCGTAGAGTCTGCAAAACAAGTACTCAAAACAGTAGCAGGCACACAGTATAATAAAAACACTCAGGTTTTAACTCATCACCACCTGGAATGCACAACAAACACCTCCTACGCAGGTTTAGTGAGAGTCTTAGCTTTTCTCCTGCAGGGTTCTCATGACACTGTTACTTTGTTTTCTCCACCTCCAACTGAACATTCCCTCTGGGTTTCCTGCCCTCCTCTTCTTCTGCTGTTTCCACGTTTGTTTCCATTCCTGTCGTTTGCTTCACTCTCCAACCTGCCATGACCACTCAGAGATGAGCCTCTTGGCCTTGGCCACCTCTTTTTGGCCGGTAGGCCCCCAGTCCTTGTCTCTGAGTCCTTGCCCCAGGGCAAGGCCAGAATTTTCAGCTGCTTCCTGACCACATGACACTCTGCACAGTCTCATCACCTATGCAAGGAGGATAGCAGTACCATTTCATAAGGTGACAGCGAAGAGTGAAGGAGTCAATACTGTGCTTGCCACAGAGTAAGCACTCAAATGATGACCATTGTTATTATTGTCACCTTTTTCCATCAGAAGCCCAAAAAGGACCTCGAGGCCGGGCGCGGTGGCTCAAGCCTGTAATCCCAGCACTTTGGGAGGCCCAGACGGGCGGATCACGAGGTCAGGAGATCGAGACCATCCTGGCTAACACGGTGAAACCCCGTCTCTACTAAAAATACAAAAAAAAAAAAACTAGCCGGGCGAGGTGGCGGGCGCCTGTAGTCTCAGCTACTCGGGAGGCTGAGGCAGGAGAATGGCGTAAACCCGGGAGGCGGAGCTTGCAGTGAGCTGAGATCCGGCCACTGCAGTTCAGCCCGGGCTACAGAGCAAGACTCCGTCTCAAAAAAAAAAAAAAAAAAAAAAAAAAAAAAAAAAAAAAAAGGGCCTCGAAATTAATATAGCCACAACCAGACTGTTTTTCTACAAAATCTGTTTCTTTTTCACTGCTGCTCCCTTGCGCTTAGCCAACTCAGTGCCACCTTTAACTAGAGTTAAAGAGAGCATTATTAATCATAAGACCAGAGCAACAGGCACAAACCGGGGCAATCCCTGGCAACCTGGAGAGACGTGTGGCCCTGCTACTTTAACCCTTTTCTCTCTCCTCGCTAGTGGAAACATAGTCCAACCACCATCCTCTCTCATTTGGATAAGTGCAATATTCTCTCTGCAGAGCCCCTTCTCTCTGCCTTCCCCCCTCTTCTATTCCTACATGTCGTTTCCTGCTGCAAAACACCCCATTTCCTAATGACTTAGGAACAGGACATGCATTATTTGCTCTAGAGTTCAAGGCTTTCTAAGATCTCAGCCAGCATTTATAACCTTGTTACTCAGGACCAGGCCCTTCTTTTTTGTTTGTTTGTTTTGAGGTGGAGTTTCGCTCTTGTTGCCCAGGCTGCCGTGCAATGGTGTAATCTCGGCTCACTGCAAATTCCACTGCCCGGGTTCAAGCGATTCTTCTGCCTCAGCCTCCCGAGTAGCTGGGATTACAGATGCCTGTCACCACGCCTGGCTAATTTTTTTATTTTTAGTAGAGACGGGGTTTCACCATGTTGGTCAGGCTGGTTTCGAACTCCTGACCTCAGGTGATCCACCTACCTTGGCCTCCCGAAGTGCTGGGATTACAGGCATGAGCCACCCTGCCCAGCCAGGATCAGGCCCTTCTAATGGCACCGTCCACTGCCATGAATATCCCCTGGACTTCCTCTTCTCCCACCATGCCTCTCCTCTGGAACGACTCCCTCCCCTTCCTCCAAACCACACCCTCACCTTCATAGATCCACATCCTACCTTCCCTCAGAGCTCGTCCCTCACACCCCCTTCTCCACAAAGCCATCTGTGCCACGAGGATTTAGGGTGCCAGGGTGGCCTGATCCCTGGCTACAAGTAAAGTCTTCTCCTTTGAGCCTTTCTTTTTTTTTTTTTTGCAGGAGTCTCCCTCTGTCACCCAGGCTGGAGTGCAGTGGCACAATCTAGGCTCACTGCAAGCTCCACCTCCTGGGTTCATGCCATTCTCCCGCCTCAGCCTTCTGAGTAGCTGGGACTACAGGTGCCCACCATTACCCCCAGCTAATTTTGTTTCTGTGTTTTCAGTAGAGACGGGGTTTCACCGTGTTAACCAGGATGGTCTCGATCTCCTGACTTTGTGATCTGCCCGCCTCGGCCTCCCAAAGTGCTGGAATTACGGGCGTGAGCCACCACGCCCGGCCGCTCTTATGGTATTTAATTTGTATCTCATTTGTGGCACTTACGCTGCCTTACCTTGAATGAGAGTGACTTGGATTAGTGCATTTATCTCCCTGTGATATACTGTACATTCCTCCATAAGGAGCCTATGAATTCAATTTCTCCAAGGGACCGTAGCACGTGGTAGAGGCCCAGCAGACATTTGTTGACTCTATGATGTTTCCACAGGCTTTGCTGAATATTTTCTATTGGCTAAATTTAAATGTATATTGACTGAATCATCCTATCCTGGTTTTGTCATCAGATAGTCTCAGCCTACGTACAGCCCCGGAAACTAGTTAAAACTCTCATTTTTCCCTTTTTTCTTAGGGGATATGGGGACATAGTGTGAGGGATATTTAGTGAGAGGGAAAGAGAGTGTCAAACTCACTAATATTCATATTAGGTAAATTGTCACAAGGCAGTGGCAGCTCAGTGTCCAGATGCGCAAACTGAGGCCCGGGAAATAGAATTTCAGTTGACACCATCGTCCTGACCAACGCCAGCGAGAGTTAGAGTGGGGGCTGTCCTGAAAGATTGTGTCCTGCACCCCTCTCATTTTACCTCCAGAGAAAATCATGAAACAGAACAGAAAGGGGAGGTGACTCACCCAGGTCACACAGAGGGTGTGGCAGGGGGAACCCCTTCCTTCTGGCTTGCAAGGTTGGTGTCTTAAAAGGCTTGTATTCATGTCAAAGAAATACGTCCCTGATTTGAATCTGCATGAAGCAGAAAGCAAACATTTAGAAGCTGTATAATCTCAGTAAACGCATAAACACTTCCCATGTGGGTAAAACATGTGCCATGGAGAACGCTCCACTCCCTGCAAGAAGCCAGGGACAGTCTGGGACTGGAAGGGCCAGAGGGCAGAGCAAGGCGGCCCGGGCTCCCGCGAAGGTGGATAGAGCTCAGGATGATGACCTGACCGTGCTAGCCATTTCCTGTGTGGTCATAGGCCTGGTGACCCACCGCAATCCCCCACATGGCCCTTGAGTCTGAGGGAGTCCAGGCTGGAGAGGAGCGGGAGAAGCCGGGGGAGTGGCACTCTGGGCTTTCATGTGGTGCCACTGCGGGGTTGATGGCAGGGGCTCCCTGGTGCTTTTTCCTGAGTCTCTCTCAGTCTCAAAAGGGCCCCTCCATGTCTCCAGTGCCTGGCTTCGTCCTGGGCAGAGGAGCAAGCAGGGGAGACCCCACTTGGTAAGAAGAGGGGAGAAAGGGTGATTTTGGTTCCTATGTTTATTTTTTCTCATATCAAACCCCAAACACTTTCTTTCTGATTTACCCAACAGCCTGGAGGCTGGGTGGGCTTTGTGGGAAGACTGTCAGGGAACTGTTTACCACATGCCAGGCGCAGAGTGGGGCATGAGGCCGGGATCCTCTCATCCTCGCACACCTTCCAAACTCAGGCAGCTGCGGGGCAGGGAGCTGGGATTAGAACCCAGGGAGGTACCTGTGATAACCATTATACCACATGTGGTACAAAGGTAGAGAGGGGAGGGCGGAGGGGCAGCAGAGGGACCACACATACACCCAGGCCCCCACAGGAGCAGAGCGTAGCTGGGTGAGGTGGCCGCGTAGTGCCCACTGAGGTGCACTGAGGCACGGCACACTTATTCTGGAAGCTTCTTCCCTTTCCTCACAGTATGTCACCTGTCTGCACACAGATGGAGACAAGAGATGCCAGCAAGATGTAAAACTGTAACACCCCCTGACATCATTTCCATCCCCTCTCTTCTTTCAACAGCATCTCGTTCAGACCCGTGCCAGGTGACCATTGTTCTCCTGCATTGTAAAGTCTCTGGTGTCGCACAATTCACAATTGGAAAAATGTGGAATCAACTCAAATGCCGATCAATTAACGAGTGGATAAAGAAACTGTGATATATATGTATATATACACACATGCACACACACACACACACATGCACACAGACACGTACACAATGGAATACTACTCAGCTGTGAAAAGGAGTGAATTAATGGCATTTACAGCAAACTGGATGGGATTGGAGACCACTGTTCTAAGTGAAGTAACTCAGGAATGGAAAACCAAACATGGTATGTTCTCATTCATAATTGGGAGCTAAGCTATGAGGATGCAAAGGCATCAGAATGACACAATGGACTTAGGGGACTTAGGGGGAAAGGGTAGGAGGAGGCGAGGGATAAAGAATACAAATTGGGTTCAGTGTATACTGCTGGAGTGACGGGTGCACCAAAATCTCACAGATCACCACTGAAGAACCTACTCATGTAACCAAACACCGCCTGTTCCCCAAAAACCTATGGAAATAAAAATTTTTTAAAAGAGGAAAAGTCTCTAGTGTCACAGCTCTTAAGATCTCATATCATTTTATTCTGTTTGCCTGAAATATACTCACATTTTATGTACCCTTTCCTGGGCATTGGCGTATTTGAGCTTTCTTACTGTCCTAGCAGGTATGGCTACCCTGAAGTGAGTTTTAGGCAGCACCCAGGCCTTAGTAGAGACATTTGAGAGACCATGGAGCCTTCTAGTTGTCCCTAAAATTATTCTTTTCCCAAGGATTGCCCTGAAGGTAAACCTGCTTTCCTTGCTGCCTCGTGCCTGAGGCCAGGACAGGGGCCTGAGGAATGTGGCCACCTCCCTACACCCTCGAAGCAGAGCAGCCACAGATTCCTCAGCAGAGGGGAAAGTCCAGGGCAATGGCCAGGCGTTTGCACTTTCATTTCCACGTTGCTTTTGTCTATTATTATTGCACAATAGTAGCAATAATAGTAATAGACCAATGACTTCATTTATTAAGAACCTGCTATATGTCAGGCACTATGCTAAGTCCTTTATATACTTTATCTCTAAAGCTGCAATGGTTGAGTGTTTGAATCTGGGTTCCAGGTTACCATACTATTTAACTGTAAAGGTTTGCTGTGAGGGTAAAGTAGAGAAAAAAAAAACAAAAAACAAAAAAACAAAACAAAACAAAAAAACTTACGTAAATATTTAAAAGCACAGGGACTAGTATATAAGAAGTATTCTACAAATGTTAACCATTAATTAACCTTTAAGGATAGGTATCATTATACCCTCTTACAGATTTGGAAAACAAGGCTCAGAGAGGTCAAATAAAGTATTCAAGATTCTATAGCTGGAAAGTGGTGACGTTAGGATTTGAACCCAGATCTTTCTGATTTTCTCCACTACTGATATTCTGTGTTGCTATTTGAGTGGCTTCCGAAGCATCAGGGACATTAAATCGAGTGCCTTGCTTGGTGTTTGGAAATATAACCCTCCTGATTCGGTATGCTAGGTTTACCCCCATTGATTTGACTAAACAGATCCCGTGTGCAATCTCAAGTGAGTGATTTCTCTTCTGTCACAACAAGGCAATATGGTAGCTGTTTTGCAATAAGCAACTTTTATTTTCAGAATACAAGTTTTACTTTTTAAAATCATGAGATCATATGTCAAAGACCATTTACACACAAAAGTGGAGTAATGGACCTTTTCACTCCCAACCAAAGGCTCCTGTATATGGTAGGAGTTCAAGGAATGAGAGGTGATGGATGGATTTGTGGGGAATTGTCCGATATGGTTTTCTTTTTTTTTTTTTTTTTTTTTTTTTTTTTGAGACGGAGTCTGGCTCTGTCACCCAGGCTGGAGTGCAGTGGCCGGATCTCTGCTCACCGCAAGCTCCTCCTCCCGGGTTTACGCCATTCTCCTGCCTCAGCCTCCGGAGTAGCTGGGACTACAGGCGCCCGCCACCTCGCCCGGCTAGTTTTTTTGTACTTTTTAGTAGAGACGGGGTTTCACCGTGTTAGCCAGGATGGTCTCGATCTCCTGACCTCGTGATCCGCCCGTCTCGGCCTCCCAAAGTGCTGGGATTACAGGCTTGAGCCACCGCGCCCGGCCCCCATATGGTTTTCAATGTCCCATGTGCTGTCCAATCTTTTGGCTTCCCTAGGCACACTGGAAGAGGAATTGTCTTGGGCTACATGTAAAATACATGAACACTAACAATAGCTGATGAATTAAAAAAAAAAAAAACTCACAATGTTTTAAAGTTTACAAATTTGTGTTGCACCGCATTCAAAGTCGTCCTGGGCTGCATGTGGCCTGCAGGCTGTGGGTTAGACAAGCTTGGTTTATATGTTTATGCACAATAATCTATAAATTGTCGAGGCCTGATGCGGTGGCTCACACTTGTAATCCCAGCACTTTGGGAGGCTGAAGGGGGCGGATCACAAGGTCAGGAGATGGAGACCATCCTGGCTAACAAGGTGAAACCCCGTCTCTACTAAAAATACAAAAAAAATCAGCCGAGCGCAGTGGCGGGTTTCTGTAGTCCCAGCTACTTGGGAGGCTGAGGCAGGAGAATCACGTGAACCCAGGAGGCAGAGCTTGCAGTGAGCCGACATCACACCACTGCACTCCAGCCTGGGTGACAGAGCAAGACTCCGTCTCAAAAAATATATATATATACACACACACAGACACACATATACACGTATATACATATATACACGTATATATACACGTATATATGTACACGTATATATACGTACACACATATATACGTATATACATATATACACACACACACACACACATATATATATATAAAAATTGACAAGACAAGCCTACCTTAAATCGCATCCAAGGGGCTACAAAAGTGATTACAGCTCCTACAGCCTGAAATGTCTTGTGCAAACTTGCTGGAAGGCATTCTCATTACCCCAAACCAAGGACAAAGTAAAGTCAGCCCCCAGCAAGTATCCGTTACACTTCAGGTGAAAGCAACAGCTGTACTCTCTTCATTTTTATTAGTGAAGTGCTGGATATGGCTAACTACTTCTGTTCTAACTCGTTTATCAACATCCCATGATCCCAAATAATGACTGTTAGGTTTCTTTTCTGTTATTTTCTCACTAAAAAGCCCAAAGTGAAGGCCCTAGGTCTGGAGCACTCCTGTTATCTAAGCCAGGAAAATAATTCACTGTGATTTACTCTAATGCACCCTAATGTGCAACTGTTGCTGGTGATTGTAGAATAATGTGACTTTTCACAGTTAACTCGTGACCGTCTCAGTAGGCACATGTTCAAAATGAGTGTAAGTGCAGCCATGTTATTTACAGCTTACGTGGCTTTGATAACCTTTTGTTCATCTTATTCTCTAGATCGCATTGAACTCTGCAGCGCATAGTAGCACCTCCGGAGGAAAATGCGAGGATCTCAAATCTCCTTTTCTAACACAGTTGCAAAGGCATATTAGAGCTCACGTTATCTCCCCTAGAACATATTCAGCTCAAGATAGTATTCTGCAAGGTTTGAGTTTAAAGATTTCTGGAATGATCCAAAGCAGTGCTTTGAGAAATATCTGTGGGAAAGGACGAATTGTTTTTGTTTGCTTTGCTTTTTTACAATTTGTAATCCATTGCACATTGAAACTTATTTAAATATAATAAAAATAAATTATGAGATAAATTTAATGAAAAAGAGCACAAAAATATAAGTCCCAAATTTTAAATATTAGATACAGCAGACATCATAAAATCACTCTGTCAAATTGCTATCAGAGTTTCCAAATGCTTACTGTCAATTTCTGGACTCATTCCCTCAAAGACCGGAAATAAATTACAGATAGGCGCCTTCCGCAGATCACAGTTTAAGTATACTGTTATAGGTTGAGCTTCCCTAATCTGAAAATCCAAAATTCAAAATGCTCCAAAATTCAAAACTTTTTGAATGCTCACACCTGACCTCATGTACACAAACTTTGTTTCATGTACAAAATTATTAAAAACATTCTACACAGGGCCGGGTGTGGTGGCTCATGTCTGTAATCCCAGCACTTTGGGAGGCCGAGGCGGGCAGATCACGAGATCAGGAGATCGAGACCATCCTGGCTAACACGGTGAAACCCTGTCTCTACTAAAAATACAAAAAAATAAAAAATTTAGCCGGGTGTGGTGCTGGACACCTGTAGTCCTAGCTACTCCGGAGGCTGAGGTAGGAGAATGGCGTGAACCCAGGAGGTGGAGCTTGCAGTGAGCCAAGATCCTGCCACTGCACTCCAGCCTGGGTGACAGAGCGAGACTGCATCTCAAAAAAAAAAAAGAGAAAGAAAATATTGTACACAGTGGGGCTGCAAACATTTTTTAAATATTCTGTATAATTACCTTCAGGCTATGTATATAAGGTGTATATGAAAAATAGGTGAATTTCATGTTTAGGGTTGGATCTCTTCCCCGAGGTATCTCATTATGTATACGCAAAGATTCCAAAATCCCCCCAAAAATCAAAAATCCAAAATTACTCTAGTCCCAAGCATTTTGAGTAAGGGATATTCAACCTGTATGTGTTGAGAACAGATAAGGATAGACTCTAAAGATCACCCAGCTCTGATATCCTATAGTTCTGTGTCTCTCTTAAGACCTGGTCAGGGCCAGGTGCGGTGGCTCACGCCTGTAATCCCAGCACTTTGGGAGGCTGAGGTGGGTGGATCACCTGAGGTCGGGAGTTCAAGACCAGCCTGACCAACATGGAGAAACCCCGTCTCTACTAAATATACAAAAATTAGTCAGGTGTGGTGGTGCATGCCTGTAATCCCAGCTACTTGGGAGGCTGAGGCAAGAGAATTGCTTAGGTGGAGGGTGCAGTGAGCTGAGATCGGGCCATTGCACTCCAGCCTGGGTGACAAGAGTGAAGACTCCATCTCAAAAAAAAAAAAGAAAAAAAAAAACCCCTGATCAGAGCGTGATTGTTATGAATTGAATGTTTGTGTCCCCACAAAATCCACAAAATGTATATATTGAAGACTTAATCCCTAGTGTGATAATATTTGGAGATGGAGTCTTTGGGAGCTATACAGGCTTAGATGAAGTCATAGGTGGGTGGGAAAGGATGGGATTATCGACCTTATAATAAGAGGAAGACAGACCAGAGCTCTCTTTCTCTCTGCCCTGTGAGGATATAGGAAGAAGGAGGCCACCTATAATCCAGGAGGAGAGCCCTCGGTAGGAACCAAATCTGCTGACACCTTGATATTGAACTTTCCAGCCTTCAGAACTATGAGCGATAAATGTCTGTCACGTAAGCCAGGTATTTTGTGGTTTTGGCAGCCCAAACTGACTAATACGATAGTGTAACACTGCCTCATGTTGAACAAAGCTGCCAAGGCCGAGAGTTCCTTTTGTGGGCTGAACAGCCTTCGACCCTTAAATTATGACCCCAGTTGTATCAGTATCTGGTTCAAGAGCACAGCTGACTCTCTCTACTCTGTTGATGAGCACACAAATCATAGCTTTCCTATCTGGTCCCTGAAGAATGATGCCTTGCTGCTCTGATTAATTATGCATCAGTTAATTAATTTGTTGGCTTTAGTGAATTGAATCAATTACTTTAAATGGCTTTTAATTGTTAATACATGCATTATAACAGAAGACAAAAGCTGTTAATAGAATTCAACATGAAAACCTCCCAGGACAGAGGCTGGCCTTGTAAAATAAATTATTTAAAGTTTCCCAAAGCGTCCTTGTGACTTCCAAAAAGCCAATAGTATTTAAAGCAATATGGAATTCTGTTTAAGAGTTCTTTTTGAAGTAATTCTAAACAAATACAGATGGATAAGGTGTGAGGATTTATTGAAAGGTGATTGTCACCCACACAATCGGTCCCTAAGCTTCTGCATGTAGGTATCCTGGGAAAGCTGGAAGGCCCCATGAGAGCAGGATTAGTGCTAATGGAAGTGTACACCTTATCTAGAACCCAGTGATTTATGGGTGAGGAAGCACTTAATGATTGTCAACAACTCTGAGGAGTGGCTTAGAGGGTTCTCTGTGTCTTACTGCTCAATTCTCTTTCATTTCAGGGAGGACGCCAAGTACGCGGTGGGGTCTGGAAAACCGTGAACTGGGGCAGAGGCGGGGGAATCCTCCAAGTCTTACTATCTCTTCTCACCCAGTCTGGAAACCCAGAACCCAGAACCCAGTGGCAGAAAATGACATCTACACGGCTCTGCATGGCTCTGGTTGGGGGTGGGGGGTGATACACATCCCCTCCCACTTCTGCTCTGGGATTGACTCCATGCACTGTGAGAGGAAGAGGGCAGAGGGCAAATTAGACGCTGGTGTCAGAACAGTGAGCAGATTCCTTCCCTAGTACCTTAACCAGCAGCCACAGAGAAGATCTTCTTTCACGAGCTAAAGTAGCTCCTTGGCTAAACTGGGTAGACTGTAATATTTTTACAGTGATGATCAGACCTCGTCCATGAGCAAACCTCATTTTCAAGACTGATTCCTGTGGTGAGGAGGTGGGAGGTGGGGATGGTTAATTGGTACAAAAAATAGAAAGAATAAATAAGACCCACTCTTTGATAGCACAATTGGATGATGATAGTCAATAATAATTTAAGTGAACATTTTAAAATAACGTAAAGAATGTAATCAAATTGTCTGTAACTTGAAGGATAAATGCTTGAGGGAATCGATACCCTGTTCTTCGTGATGTGATTATTTTACATTGCACACCTATATCAAAACACCTCATGTATCCCATAAATCTATACAACTACTATATACCTACAATAAATAATAAAAAACATTTTTAAAAGACTGATTCCTGCCTCTCAAAACCCTGTTGCTGATGTCCAAAAGAGGGTGGTTGGTAATCCAGAGAATAAAATTGGGATAATATAATTTTTTTTTTTTTTTTTTTGAGACAATCTTTCTCTGTCACCCAGGCTGGAGTGCAGTGGTACGATCTCGGTTCACTGCAACCTCCGCCTCTCAGGTTCAAGTGATTCTCCTGCCTTAGTCTCCCAAGTAGCTGGAACTACAGGTGCCCGCCACCATGCCTGGCTAATTTTTTTTTGTATTTTTAGTAGAGACGGGGTTTCACCATGTTAGCCAGGATGGTCTTGATCTCCTGACCTCATGATCTGCCTGCCTCAGCCTCCCAAACTGCTGGGATAAAAGGCGTGAGCCACCATGCCTGGCTGGGAGAATATATTTTTAAGCAATTATTTGACTAACTCATTTACTGTCCAAACATTTGAGTGCCCCCTATACAACCAGGCCATGTGTTAGGTGCTGTGCTAAAGAAAAAATTATCTGTCTGCAACTCCCAACAAGATGAATCTCTGTTAATAGACATTTAGAGCATCATGTAATAAATGCTACAAAAAGACATATACCGGGGTCTATAATAACACATTGTAATGCCACTTAACCTAGGCTAGCAGAATCGTGGAGGTTTCATAAAGGACATGAGTCTGGAAAGACAGGGTAAGAGGAGTTAGTGAAGCAAAAAGTCAGGTCCAAGGGAGAAGGCATCCGACAGATAAAGAAACAGATGGCATGTGAAAGCCCAGCATCAACTCCACGTAGTTCTTCAGGGCCAGAGTGCAGCCAGGGTGGAGGTCCAGATTGCGAATCCCACAAGTGATGAGATGCCCTTGAATGGTTGTGAGGAGAAGAATGGCATGATTATATCTATATTTAGAAAGATGATCACAAAGTAGTGTGGAAAATGGATTAAAGAATGCTGAAGACAGTAAGCAGAGAGACAAGCTAGGACCCTGTTGCAGCAATTCAGGAAAGAAGTAAGGGGAACTGCAAATAACTAATCTGGTGAGGCTGGGGTGGAGACTTGAGGACAGTCATGATGTGCACACCACAACATGCCATTCAGATGCCCACCAGTGAAGGACTTGTTGCCCCAGTTACTGAGCATGCTGTGAGCAGGCGGTCTTCTGCTGCCAGTCCCATCAGGGATTGCCTGAGTCGCACAGAGCTGCCTGCCTGAGGTCACTTCCCATCCCAAAGCCCAGTGACAGTGACATTAGGGCATGAAGACTTGGTCAACTTGGTTCAATTCAGGGCCACTCTGAAGGGCCATCTAACTCCATTCCTCCCTGTGAAACCCCACAAGGCTGTCATTGTGTCCACATGAGCTCGACTTCTCCCTCTGTCTAATCCTGCCTCAATTCCCTCCCATACACAGGGATGATCCCAGGAGCGCATCCTAATAAGCCTGTTGCACACTAACTCTATCTATGTCAGCTTCTTGGATATTCCAAGCTGCAAGAGTAACCAACTTGATTCATAGGTAAGGAGGAGGGAAAAAATCAAGAATAATTCAAAGATTTCTAGCTTAGCTTATTAAGATAGGAAATAAAGGAAGAACAACTTTGGGAGGGGAGTGATGTATCCAGGTCTGAGCACTGTTACTTTGTTGATGACACCACAACTTTTAGGTGTCCTTAGCTGGAAACCTTACAATCATCTTGGCCCTTCCTTCCTTTCAAACCCAACTGGCAATAAGTCCTGTCAATTATTTTCTTCATATGGCTGTGGGGTTCATCTTTCATTGTATTCCCACTTCTTACTTCTATATATTCCAAATCTTACCATTTTATGCCTGAATTTGCCACAAGAGTCTCAGCTTTGGATTAGACCTTCTTGGCCTCTGTCCCTAACTTGGGGTTCTGGTCAGCGTTTCAAAATCATCATTACCTTTATTGTGCCACTACCACTTTAGCACATCTCAACATTTAGTGCTATGTGATAGATATTAGTAAATTTACTGTTCTACACTATTTAACTTGATTCAATTCAAGAAACTACGTTTGAGCTACTACTGTCATTCGGGCATGATATGAGAAGCTTGGAGGACCCAATATGAATGAGATATTTTCTGCTTTCCAGAAATCCTCAATTTATAGAGGAGACTAGCACTTAAATAATAGTGACACAACGTGACAAGAGCTCAACTGGGACACAGGTGTTTATAGAAGACAGAGAGTAGAATGGAATTATTTCCATCCCAACTCTTTCTTAGGGCTCTCCACTCTTTCTTGTGCACTGTTTCCTGGCTTCATGCTGCCAGCCCAATCTAATTCTCACTCTCCAAGTTGGTGTGTTTACTATGTGTGTGTGGTGACCAGCCTCCAGTGATTCTTGTTTTCAGATATTTATTTCTTTGGGTTATATCTCCTCAGTAATATCTCTTCTCCAATCAGTAGAATATGGTAGAAATAGCAAAATGTGACATCTGAGGCTAGGTCATAAAAGATGTATTCTCTGTGAATAAAATATGTGACATTCTGGTTTTCAAGACACTGGACATCAGTCATGAAGGACACTGTTTGCTTGGAGATAGGAAGCAAATGATGTGAGTCCTACAACTACTTGAGTTTACTGCCTGACCAAAGCTCCCAAGCCATAGTACAGAAAGAGGGGTACCAGCAGGAGCAGACTCTGGATTGAGAAGACAGGGCTGAGAGTCCAGGGAGAAGAAGGTGACTAGACTTTGCAGGCCAGAATATTAGAGGGGAAAGAGATATACTATGAGAGAGATCCCAGCGATCTGCAGAAAGTTCTTCAGTGTTCATCTGGGTACCGATCAGTGCATGTCTGTGCAGAATAAAACCACCAATGGGGAAACACACTGACTTATCTTAAAGGATAAGAAGGAATAGCACCCAATGCTTACAAGGCCAAGAACAGTACCTGTTCCCACGAGCCATGCACAGAGCACACAACATAAGGGTCTTGTCTCAGTAATGGGTGAAAATTAGCCCTTCTCTTGTCCTACCTAACAAATCTTAAGTGAAAGATTCAAAGGATCAAACTATTTACAAGTAACTTAATTATGTCCCAGAACAAAGTTCAAGAATACTTACAGCAATTCAAAACCATCCAGTAGCCGAAAAGGCAATATCACGCATCCAGTAAAAAATTAGCAGAAGAGGCAGGAAATATGATTCATAATAAAGAGAAAAACCATTCAGCTGAAACTGACCCAGAACTGACACATATGTTAGAATTAACAAACAAAGGCATTACAACATTATCATTATAAATTTATTCCATGTGTTCAAAAAGTTAAGTAGAGACCTAGAAGTACAAAATGACCAAATCCAACTTCTAGAGATAAAAACTAAAATGCCCGCAATGAAAATATACTGAATGGGATTAATGAGAGGTTGGACATTGCAAAGGAAAAGATCAGTGAACTTGAAGACATAGCAATAGAAACTATCCACACTAAAACATAAATAAGGATTTTTAAAACCGAAAAGATGGGCAGTGAGCTGTGAGACAACTTTGAGCACCTTAAGGTGGCACTGAAGTCCCCAAAGGAGAGCAGGGAAGAAAAAAAAATTGAAAGAAATAATGGCCAACAATTTTCCAAAATTGATGAAAACAGTAAACTCAGTGTCACAAGTAGTTCAATGAGCTCCAAGGCATAAAACTACACAAAGGCAAAGCAAACTGAAACTGCTCAAACTAGTGATAAAGAAAATTTAAAAATCAGCCAGAGAAAAAAGACATACATGAGAGTCACATAGTTAACAATGACAGCTGGTTTCTTGACAAAGGCAATATAAGTGAAAAGACGAGAAACAGTTAAAAAAAAAAAAAAAAAGGCATTCAGAATTCTATACCCAGTAAAAATATCTTTCAAAAGTGAAGGCAAAATATAAATATTTTTAGACACACAAAAGCTATAAGAATTCATTACTCCAGCATACCATACTATTAAAACATCTTAAAGGAAGTCCTTCAGACAGAAATCAGGAGCGCCAGAAATAATAACTAATGATTACACAGATGATTGCCTTTTCTTATTAAATAAGTTTAAAAGGTAATTGACTATTTAAACAAACATAACAATTATGTATTGTGGAGTCTCTAACATGTGGAAAGGTGAAATATATGACAGCATATGACAGCAGTAGCACAAAGGCTGGCAGAGGGAAATGGAATATACTGTTTTATATTCTTTTATAATATATGTGAAGTGGTGTCATACCACCTGAAAGGTAACCAGGGCAAGTTAGTGATGCATAGTAAAAATTCTAAGAGAATCACCCAAGTACAAAACAAGGAGTTAAAGCTCATAATTCAACTAACGCCATAAAATGAAAGAGTAAAATGTATTTAGTTAATGCAAGAGAAAGCAGAATAAGAAGAAAAAGAAAACAAATAAAAGGACCAATAGAAAATAAAATGCAAGAGAGTACATTTAAACCTAAGCATATCCATATTCACAGTAAATGTTAACAGACTAAAAATTCCAACTAAAAGTTTGAAATTGTCATATTGGATCAAAAGGCAAGACTATACTGCCTATAAAAATACAATTTTTTTAAATTTTTCTGTAGGTTATTGGGGTACAGGTGGTGTTTGGTTACATGAGTAAGTTCTTTAGTGATGCATTGTGAGATTTTGGTGTACTCATCATCCAAATAGTATACGCTGCACCCTATTTGTAGTCTTTTATTCCTTGCCCCCCTCCCATTCTTCCCCCAAAATCTCCAGAGTCTGTTTTATCATTCTTATGCCTTTGTGTCCTCATAGTTTAGCTTCCACATATCAGTGAGAACATACGGTGTTTGGTTTTCCATTCCTGAGTTACTTCACTTACAATCATAGTCTCCCATCTCGTTCAGGTCACTACAAGTGCCGTTAATTCATTCTTTTTTATGGCTGAGTAGTAGTCCATCATATATACATATCTATGTATACACGCACACACCACAGTTTTCTTATCCACTCGTTGATTGATGGGCATTTGGGTTGGTTCCACGATTTTGCAATTGTGATCAGTGCTGCTATAAACACGCGAAAAACACAGTTTAAATATAAAGACACAGATTAAAAATATATTCCACACTAACATGAATCAAAAGAAAGTTGAGTGGGTAGGCCGGGCACAGTGGCTCATGCCTGTAATCCCAGCACTTTGAGAGGCCGAGGTAGGTGGATCACAAAGTCAAGAGATCGAGACCATCCTGGTTAACACGGTGAAACTCCATCTCTACCGAAAATACAGAAACAAAATTAGCTGGGCATGGTGGCAGGTGCCTACAGTCCCAGCTACTTGGGAGGCTGAGGCAGGAGAATGGCATGAACCCAGGAGACAGAGCTTGCAGTGAGCCCAGATTGCGCCACTGTACTGGAGCCTGGGCAACAGAGCGAGACTCCATCTAAAAAAAAAAAAAAAGAGAAAGAAAATTGCAGTGGGTATATCAACCTCAAGCAAGGTAGATTTCAGAGCAAAGAATATTCCCAGGAATAAAGAAGGTCAGTTCTTAATGATAAAGAGGTAAATTCATCAGCAAGACGTAACAATCCTTAATATGCATCTAATAATAGAGTTTCAAAAGTACACCAAGCAACAACTGATAGAAGTGCAGGGGAAGATAAACAAATCCATAAATATAGTCCAAGATTTCAGGACCCCTCCCTCAATAATTGACAGCACAATTAGACCGAAAATCAGTAGAGTACAAAAGATCTGAATACAACTGTGAACCAAATGGGCTCGACTGATATTAATTCAAAAGAGATCGTATGTCTAAATGTAAAACCTAAAGCTATACAACTTCTCAAAGAAAAGGAGAAAAACTGTAAACTTAGGTTAGGCAAAGATTTCTTAAATATGACACCAAAAGCACGAGCCATAACAGAACAAATTAACTAATTAGACTTCATTAAACTTTAAAGTCTGCTATTTATACTGTTTAGAGAATAAAAAGTCAAGCCAAAGACTGAGAGAAAATATTTGCAAAGCATATGTCTGATAAAGTACTTGCATCCAGAAAAAACCCAAACATAATAATAAGAAAACCAACAACCCATAAAAAGCCAGCTAAAGATTTGAACAAACATTTCATCAATAGCCATCAGACAAATGCAAATTAAAACCACAATGATATACCACTACACACCTATTAAAATGACTAAAATTAGAAAAGACTGAACATATGGATGAGGATGTGAAGAAACTAGAACTCTCTCACACTTGTGGTAGGAATACAAAGTGATATAGCCAGTTCGGAAAACAGTTTGCAGTGTCTTAAAAAGGTGTACACATGGCTGGGCGCGGTGGCTCACACCTGTAATCCCAGCACTTTGGGAGGCTGAGGCAGGCAGATCATGAGGTCAGGAGATCGAGACCATCCTGGTTAACACGGTGAAACCCTGTCTCTAACAAAAAATACAAAAAATTAGCCGGGTGTGGTGGTGGGTACCTGTAGTCCCAGCTACTTGGGAGGCTGAGGCAGGAGAATGGTGTGAACCCAGGAGGCGGAGCTTGCAGCAAGCTGAGATAGTGCCACTGCACTCCAGCCTGGGCAACAAAGAAAGATTCCGTCTCAAAAAAAAAAAAAGTGTACATATACCTACCATTTGATCCAATCATTCCATTCCTAGGTATTCACCGAAGAGAAAAGAAAGCAAATATCCATGCAAAGTACCTGTACACAAATGTTCACAGCCACTTTATTTCCAAGAGCCTAGACAGGACACAATCCACATGTCTATCAATAGGTGACTGGGTAAACAAACTGCAGCATGTTTATACAGTGGAATACCACTCAGCAACAAAAAGAGAGGAAGCATGAACACACAGCCAGCAGCCTGGGCGAATCTCAGAATAATTACGATGAATGTAAAAAGCCAGCTACCTGATAGTGACAGAAAGCAGGTCAGTGGTTGCCTGCAGGTGGGGAGGAAGGACAGGAAAAAGGGATCACTAAGGGACAGGAGGAGAATGTGAGGGATGACGGCTATGTTTACTGCCTTCATTGTGGTATAACACATCAAATTTTACCATTGAAATATGTCTATTTTACTGTATATCAATTATACCTGAAGAAGTGGTTTTACAAAAGAGAGAAACTATGAAGCTCATTACTGACACTGTAATTGCAAAGAAATCTGACCTAGCTATGAAAGCAGCTTCCCTGCGGAGCATAAGTGACGGTTCCAGTTCTCCGCTAGAGAACGTGGCCGGGTAGATGGGTCGGCATCGGCACTTTTCCCGTTAGACTACACAACATGCCCTGGCCATAATTTCACCAGCAGAGCTGGACTTTGCTTGCAACCTTTTAACCTCAAGCCCAGCGTACATGTTTTGCTCAGACAGAGCCATCTTTCTCTGGATGTTGCAGGTCAGCGCTGGGTGATGGCAGAAATTCTCTGGAAAACCCACATCATCCCAAGAGTGGCCTCCTGTCCAGAGAGCCACTCATCTGCCTGCCCTGCAGACGGACAATCGTTCTGTTTTGTTTCAATGCTCAACCTGACCAGCCTCCAGCCACCACTCTATCTTTCTAATGATGCCAAGAGCCAGGTTGGACCATTTCCAGATACTCTAAGCTCCTGAAGGAAGCATTACCATCTGTGTGCCATCCATCTTGTACTCCCAGCACCGAACACAGTTCCTGGCTGGGAGTTGCCAGTGAATACATGTTTGTTTTACGAATGAATGAACAGATGAATGTTTAATGTAAAGAAGAGAAGGTTCAAGGTAATCTCGATACCTAAAACTGCCCACATTATGACCAGATTGTGATCTAAATCTTAATTTACAAGGAAGTTATTTAGAAATAGTAGCTTATTATCTTATATAATAAGGGTAGCTAAAGTTACTTGAGTGCTTACTATGCTAGGCATCATTCCAAGCATGTAACATGCATTGTCTCATGGAATCTTCAAAGGTACCAGCAGCAGTCTGCTAGGAATGCCATAGCAAAGCACCACAACAGTGCATTTTCTCACAATTTTAAAGGCTGGAAGTCTCAGATTAAGGTGTTGGTTTCTCCTGAAGCCTCTCTCCTTGGCTCCTGGGTGGCCTCTTCTCCTTGTGTCATCACATGGTCTTCTTTCTGTATGTGTCTGAGTCCTAACCTCCTCTTAAGGACACTAGGCATATTGAATGAGGGCCCACCTTAATGGCCAGAGTTAATTTTAACTCAATTACCTCATTAAAGACCCTATCTCCAAATATAGACACATTCCAAGTAGTGGGGATGAAGACTTCAACACATGAATTTTGAGAGGACACATTCAGCCCATAATAGTACAAATAAAGTTGGTTGTAACTATTGTTCTCATTTCATAGGGGAGAAAACTGAGGCAAAGAGCGGCCACCTTGTCCAAAGTCATGCCCTTAATAAGTGTCAGAACCTGGACACCAAGAATGGTAGTCTGCCTGTTCCAGAACCCCACTCTTAATTATCATTCTGTATTGACTTGCAATTGATCCACATATTCTTAGTGGAGGTCAGATTCTCAGGCTAGCCCCAAAAGCCTAATTCATCATAACACCGTTGGAATACTACTAAGGGTATTCCAAAACCTGAGTTCTGGAAGACTTAGGGATAAAGAGAAGAAGTTGAACTTAAAAATTAGCAGTGGGGGCTCCATGAGCAATGGCTCTGGGGTGCTGGCAGAGTGAGAGGCAGCCGGGACCCTTGGCATTGGTCACTCCTGTAGCATGATAAGGGGACAGTGGTCAGTGGCCATTTCTACACAAGGGCCACTTATTAGTCAAGTGGCATAATTCTGAGACTGTTTCTATTTACAAAAACAAAAAGACAAAATAAATAGAGTAGAAGGCATGATTAACACACCACAGGGATCTTTAAATATTATTTAAATTATTTTAAGGCTTTTAATTTACTTTACCTTTTTAATGTGCTACAATATACTACATAGCTACATGCAATATAATTTTAAATCCCCGGAGGTCTTCTTTTTGGATAGTAATTAATTTCATAGCACAGCAATAATTCTTAGACTGAATATCTCAGGCAGCAGACAGCACTGATTCCTTTCTTCTTCCACTTCAAAAGCACACAGGAGCCCATCTATTTCTCTAAATAATTTTTTTCTGGCCCATCCGTATCTTATGCAATGTCAAGGTTTGTCAACCTCAACATTTTTGTCTGTATTATGAAGGAATGCATGTTTAAAAATGTATCTCTAAAAGAGCCTACAGAAAAGCGGATCATGTCAATGGATAGCTCCTTGTCTGTGGGATTTCATTCTACAAATATTTAGGCACTATTCTAGGTGTTGGAAATGTGGCTGCATAAAAAAGCTCTTCCTGTGGTGGAGATCAAATTTTCGTCCTTTTCGGCAGGTGAAGGCTCAGGCGCTTGTGAGGACAGGCCTCTGACCTGATTCATCTGCACGATGTACTCTTGCCCACTCGGGGAATGCTGTCCTGATGGAGGAAAGGCTTGTACACAAAGAAGCCCGAGGGAAAAGTCTAGAATATGTGAAATCATGGAGTGCTGCAGAGCTCTCTGGTTATAGTTGTCTTAGCACCTGGCCCTCTAAGCCCAATGGTCCTGGGATGGCAGCTTTCAGCCTTTGTGGATGTGCAGCCCAAAACCCAGAAGCAGAAAGAATGCAGGCTTATTTCTCCTCCACCAAAGAGAAAAGAGTAACATTTAATATGTGTCACCCAAATGAGGCTGAACTTTCAAGTTCTCTGAACAGCATCACATTCAAAAGAAACACCATTAAGATATCAAATGAAGCGATTAAAAGCAATTTTAAAATATTAATGAAATTTCAAAAAGGACCAAGAAGGGATTTCATTCATAAATCTGAGCAAAGTTGTTAAAATTCTTCTTACCGGCAAGATGGCTGAATAGGAACAGCTCCAGTCTCCAACTCCCAGCGCGAGCGACACAGAAGACCCGTGATTTCTGCATTTTCAACTGAGGCACTGGGTTCATCTCACTAGGGAGTGCCGGACAATCCGTGCTGGTCAGCTGCTGCAGCCCGACCAGCAAGAGCTGAAGCAGGGCGAGGCATCGCCTCACCTGGGAAGCGCAAGGGGGAAGGGAATCCCTTTTCCTAGCCAGGGGAACTGAGACACACAACACCTGGAAAATTGGGTAACTCCCACCCCAATACTGCGCTTTAAGGAAACAGGCACACCAGGAGATTATATCCCACACCTGGCTGGGAGGGTCCCACGCCCACGGAGCCTCCCTCATTGCTAGCACAGCAGTCTGTGATCTACCGGCAAGGCTGCAGCGAGGCTGGGGGAGGGGCGCCTGCCATTGCTGAGGCTTAAGTAGGTAAACAAAGCCGCTGGGAAGCTCGAACTGGGTGGAGCTCACAGCAGCTCAAGGAAACCTGCCTGTCTCTGTAGACTCCACTTCTGGGGACAGAGCACAGATAAACAATAACAAACGTAGCAGAAACCTCTGCAGACGCAAACGACTCTGTCTGACAGCTTTGAAGAGAGCAGTGGATCTCCCAACACGGAGGTTGACATCTGAGAAGGGACAGACTGCCTGCTCAAGTGGGTCCCTGACCCCTGAGTAGCCTAACTGGGAGACATCCCCCACTAGGGGCAGTCTGACACCCCACACCTCACAGGGTGGAGTACACCCCTGACAGGAAGCTTCCAAAGCAAGAATCAGACAGGTACACTCGCTGTTCAGAAATATTCTATCTTCTGCAGCCTCTGCTGCTGATACCCAGGCAAACAGGGTCTGGAGTGGACCTCAAGCAATCTCCAACAGACCTACAGCTGAGGGTCCTGACTGTTAAAAGGAAAACTATCAAACAGGAAGGACACCTTCACCAAAACCCCATCAGTACGTCACCATCATCAAAGACCAGAGGCAGATAAAACCACAAAGATGGGGCAAAAGCAGGGCAGAAAAGCCGGAAATTCAAAAAATAAGAGCACATCTCCCCCGGCAAAGGAGCGCAGCTCATCGCCAGCAACGGATCAAAGCTGGACGGAGAATGACTTCGACGAGATGAGAGAAGAAGGCTTCAGTCCATCAAACTTCTCAGAGCTAAAGGAGGAATTACGTACCCAGCGCAAAGAAACTAAAAATCTTGAAAAAAAAGTGGAAGAATTGATGGCTAGAGTAATTAATGCAGAGAAGGTCATAAACAAAATGAAAGAGATGAAAACCATGATACGAGAAATACATGACAAATGCACAAGCTTCAGTAACCGACTCGATCAACTGGAAGAAAGAGTATCAGCGATTGAGGATCAAATGAATGAAATGAAGCGAGAAGAGAAACCAAAAGAAAAAAGAAGAAAAAGAAATGAACAAAGCCTGCAAGAAGTATGGGATTATGTAAAAAGACCAAATCTACGTCTGATTGGGGTGCCTGAAAGTGAGGGGGAAAATGGAACCAAGTTGGAAAACACTCTTCAGGATATCATCCAGGAGAACTTCCCCAATCTAGTAGGGCAGGCCAACATTCAAATCCAGGAAATACAGAGAACGCCACAAAGATACTCCTCGAGAAGAGCAACTCCAAGCACATAATTGCCAGATTCACCAAAGTTGAAATGAAGGAAAAAATCTTAAGGGCAGCCAGAGAGAAAGGTCGGGTTACCCACAAAGGGAAGCCCATCAGACTAACAGCAGATCTCTCGGCAGAAACTCTACAAGCCAGAAGAGAGTGGGGGCCAATATTCAACATTCTTAAAGAAAAGAATTTTAAACCCAGAATTTCATATCCAGCCAAACTAAGTTTCATAAGTGAAGGAGAAATAAAATCCTTTACAGATAAGCAAATGCTTAGAGATTTTGTCACCACTAGGCCTGCCTTACAAGAGACCCTGAAGGAAGCACTAAATGTGGAAAGGAACAACCAGTACCAGCCATTGCAAAAACATGCCAAAATGTAAAGACCATCAAGGCTAGGAAGAAACTGCATCAACTAACGAGCAAAATAACCAGTTAATATTATAATGGCAGGATCAAGTTCACACATAACAATATTAACCTTAAATGTAAATGGACTAAATGCTCCAATTAAAAGACACAGACTGGCAAACTGGATAAAGAGTCAAGACCCATCAGTCTGCTGTATTAAGGAGACCCATCTCACATGCAGAGACATACATAGGCTCAAAATAAAGGGATGGAGGAAGATTTACCAAGCAAATGGAGAACAAAAAAAAGCAGGGGTTGCAATACTAGTCTCTGATAAAACAGACTTTAAACCATCAAAGATCAAAAGAGACAAAGAAGGCCATTACATAATGGTAAAAGGATCAATTCAACAGGAAGAGCTAACTATCCTAAATATATATGCACCCAATACAGGAGCACCCAGATTCATAAAGCAAGTCCTTAGAGACTTACAAAGAGACTTAGACTCCCATACAATAATCATGGGAGACTTCAACACTCCACTGTCAACATTAGACAGATCAACGAGACAGAAAGTTAACAAGGATATCCAGGAATTGAACTCATCTCTGCAGCAAGCAGACCTAATAGACATCTATAAAACTCTCCACCCCAAATCAACAGAATACACGTTCTTCTCAGCACCACATCGTACTTACTCCAAAACTGACCACATAATTGGAAGTAAAGCACTCCTCAGCAAATGTACAAGAACAGAAATTATAACAAACTGTCTCTCAGACCACAGTGCAATCAAACTAGAACTCAGGACTAAGAAACTCAATCAAAACTGTTCAACTACATGGAAACTGAACAACCAGCTCCTGAATGACTACTGGGTACATAACGAAATGAAGGCAAAAATAAAGATGTTCTTTGAAACCAATGAGAACAAAGATACAACATACCAGAATCTCTGGGACACATTTAAAGCAGTGTGTAGAGGGAAATTTATAGCACTAAATGCCCACAAGAGAAAGCAGGAAAGATCTAAAATTGACACTCTAACATCGCAATTAAAAGAACTAGAGAAGCAAGAGCAAACACATTCGAAAGCTAGCAGAAGGCAAGAAATAACTAAGATCAGAGCAGAACTGAAGGAGATAGAAACACAAAAAACCCTCCAAAAAATCAATGAATCCAGGAGTTGGTTTTTTGAAAAGATCAACAAAATTGACAGACCGCTAGCAAGACTAATAAAGAAGAAAAGAGAGAAGAATCAAATTGACGCAATAAAAAATGATAAAGGGGATATCACCACCGACCCCACAGAAATACAAACTACCATCAGAGAATACTATAAACACCTCTATGCAAATAAACTGGAAAATCTAGAAGAAATGGATAATTTCCTGGACACTTACACTCTTCCAAGACTAAACCAGGAAGAAGTTGAATCCCTGAATAGACCAATAGCAGGCTCTGAAATTGAGGCAATAATTAATAACCTACCAACCAAAAAAAGTCCAGGACCAGATGGATTCACAGCTGAATTCTACCAGAGGTACAAGGAGGAGCTGGTACCATTCCTTCTGAAACTATTCCAATCAATAGAAAAAGAGGGAATCCTCCCTAACTCATTTTATGAGGCCAACATCATCCTGATACCAAAGCCTGGCAGAGACACAACAAAAAAAGAGAATTTTAGACCAATATCCCTGATGAACATCGATGCAAAAATCCTCAATAAAATACTGGCAAACCGGATTCAGCAACACATCAAAAAGCTTATCCACCATGATCAAGTGGGCTTCATCCCTGGGATGCAAGGCTGGTTCAACATTCGCAAATCAATAAACATAATCCAGCATATAAACAGAACCAAAGACAAGAACCACATGATTATCTCAATAGATGCAGAAAAGGCTTTTGACAAAATTCAACAGCCCTTCATGCTAAAAACGCTCAATAAATTCGGTATTGATGGAACGTACCTCAAAATAATAAGAGTGATTTATGACAAACCCACAGCCAATATCATACTGAATGGGCAAAAACTGGAAAAATTCCCTTTGAAAACTGGCACAAGACAGGGATGCCCTCTCTCACCACTCCTATTCAACATAGTGTTGGAAGTTCTGGCTAGGGCAATCAGGCAAGAGAAAGAAATCAAGGGTATTCAGTTAGGAAAAGAAGAAGTCAAATTGTCCCTCTTTGCAGATGACATGATTGTATATTTAGAAAATCCCATTGTCTCAGCCCAAAATCTCCTTAAGCTGATAAGCAACTTCAGCAAAGTCTCAGGATACAAAATTAATGTGCAAAAATCACAAGCATTCTTATACACCAGTAACAGACAAACAGAGAGCCAAATCATGAATGAACTTCCATTCACAATTGCTTCAAAGAGAATAAAATACCTAGGAGTACAACTTACAAGGGATGTAAAGGACCTCTTCAAGGAGAACTACAAACCACTGCTCAGTGAAATAAAAGAGGACACAAACAAATGGAAGAACATACCATGCTCATGGATAGGAAGAATCAATATTGTGAAAATGGCCATACTGCCCAAGGTTATATATAGATTCAATGCCATCCCCATCAAGCTACCAATGAGTTTCTTCACAAAATTGGAAAAAACTGCTTTAAAGTTCATATGGAACCAAAAAAGAGCCCGCATCTCCAAGACAATCCTAAGTCAAAAGGACAAAGCTGGAGGCATCACGCTACCTGACTTCAAACTATACTACAAGGCTACAGTAACCAAAACAGCATGGTACTGGTACCAAAACAGAGATATAGACCAATGGAACAGAACAGAGTCCTCAGAAATAATACCACACATCTACAGCCATCTGATCTTTGACAAACCTGAGAGAAACAAGAAATGGGGAAAGGATTCCCTATTTAATAAATGGTGCTGGGAAAATTGGCTAGCCATAAGTAGAAAGCTGAAACTGGATCCTTTCCTTACTCCTTATACGAAAATTAATTCAAGATGGATTAGGGACTTAAATGTTAGACCTAATACCATAAAAATCCTAGAGGAAAACCTAGGTACTACCATTCAGGACATAGGCATGGGCAAAGACTTCATGTCTAAAACACCAAAAGCAAAGGCAGCAAAAGCAAAAATTGACAAATGGGATCTCATTAAACTAAGGAGCTTCTGCACAGCAAAAGAAACTACCATCAGAATGAACAGGCAACCTACAGAATGGGAGAAAATTTTTGCAATCTACTCATCTGACAAAGGGCTAATATCCAGAACCTACAAAGAACTCAAACAAATTTACAAGAAAAAAACAAACAACCCCATCAAAAAGTGGGCAAAGGATATGAACAGACAGTTCTCAAAAGAAGACATTCATACAGCCAACAGACACATGAAAAAAATGCTCATCATCACTGGCCATCAGAGAAATGCAAATCAAAACCACAATGAGATACCATCTCACACCAGTTAGAATGGCAATCATTCAAAAGTCAGGAAACAACAGGTGCTGGAGAGGATGTGGAGAAATAGGAACACTTTTACACTATTGGTGGGATTGTAAACTAGTTCAACCATTATGGAAAACAGTATGGTGATTCCTCAAGGATCTAGAACTAGATGTACCATATGACCCAGCCATCCCATTACTGGGTATATACCCAAAGGATTATAAATCATGCTGCTATAAAGACACATGCACACGTATGTTTATTGTGGCACTATTCACAATAGCAAAGACTTGGAATCAACCCAAGTGTCCATCAGTGACAGACTGGATTAAGAAAATGTGGCACATATACACCATGGAATACTATGCAGCCATAAAAAAGGATGAGTTTGTGTCCTTTGTAGGGACATGGATGCAGCTGGAAACCATCATTCTCAGCAAACTATCACAAGAACAGAAAACCAAACACCGCATGTTCTCACTCATAGGTGGGAACTGAACAATGAGATCACTTGGACTCGGGAAGGGGAACATCACACACCGGGGCCTATCATGGGGAGGGGGGAGGGGGGAGGGATTGCATTGGGAGTTATACCTGATGTAAATGACGAGTTGATGGGTGCTGACGAGTTGATGGGTGCAGCACACCAACATGGCACAAGTATACATATGTAACAAACCTGCACATTATGCACATGTACCCTAGAACTCAAAGTATAAAAAAAAAAAAAAAAAATTCTTCTTACCATGTGTCTTCTCAAAGCTCCACTCATTATAGCTCAGCAGCTGCCCCAGTTGGTTCTCAGGTTGTAACAGAGATGGTGACAGAGAGTTGCACTTGAACTTCTCTCTTTTTTTTTTTTTTTTTGAGATGGAGTCTCACTCTGTCCCCCAGGCTGGAGTGCAGTGGCGCGATGTCGGCTCACTGCAAGCTCCACCTCCTGGGTTCACGTCATTCTCCTGCCTCAGCCTCCCAAGTAACTGGGACTACAGACACCCGCCACCACGCCCAGCCATTTTCTTTCTTTCTTTTTTTTTTTGTAATTTTAGTAGAGACGGGGTTTCACCATGTTAGCCAGGATGGTCTCAATCTCCTGACCTCATGATCCACCCGCCTCAGCCTCCCAAAGTGCTGGGATTACAGGCGTGAGCCATCGTGCCCGGCCAGAATTGCACTTGAGCTTCTTACCAGTGCTGAGGTTTGAATGGACATGTCCTTCCAACATTCTTAGATTCGAACTTAAACCCCAAGGTGATGGTGTTAAGAGGTGGGACCTTCAGGAGGTGATGAGGTAGTGAGGTCTCTGCCCTCATGAAGGGATTAGTGCCCTTATATAATGGCTCCAGGGAACTAGGTAGATCCTTTCTGCCCTTCCACTATGTGAGGACACAGCAACAAGGGGTCATCCTGGTAACAGACAGAACCCTCACCAGACACTGAATCTGCTGGCACCTTGATCTTGGACTTCCCGGCCTCCAGGATGGTAAGAAATCAATTTCCATTCTTTACAAATAAGCCAATCTCAGGTTATGTTGTTATAGCAGCACAAATGGACAAAGACACCAAGTTTAAGGGGCGCCTGCTAATGCAGGCTGGCTCAATACAAAACTAGAGCCTTGTGACTTCCATGCCCTCTTCCTGCTCTGGGGAATCTCTGTCTGGTCCCCAACCTGAGCCCTGCAGAGGTGCTGGCCCTGCCCTGTGCTCCAGGCTGTCCTTGCCATGGACCTGTAATGCACTGCTGTTCTCTCCCAGCAGAGTTCTTGTCAAGGGGATGATTGCCTGGTACATGGCCAGAAATGCTTTGGTTTGTATTTCCCATGTGTCCCCTGCCCCCATCCCATATACACCCCAGGAGGTACACTCAATAGGTAAACCCAAAGGTGAGCCTCAACTCCCTTTGTCTCACATATCCAATTACATCTTTTTAGGGGCTCTCACTTCTCCACTTTGGGAAATATAGGGGCAGGCAGGTGAACCTCCCACTTCCTTCCTTCCTTCCTCTATTTCTCCTTCCTTTAGGTCCATCTCTTCCTGCTTCCCTTCATTCCTTAGAGAGTAATAAGTTTTGCTTAATTGGAAGTTGACTTTTCCTTTCAATTACCTGTTTCTAATGTCTAATATAATCCCAGTAGGCCATGATGCATGTTGAGTTTTTCCCTGAGATATTGGCATTCCAGTGTTAGAGTTGGGCTTCTGTTGCACTCTTTATAGTGATGATTGCTCAGTGCATCTCAGGGCTTCCTTGTGGATTTATTTGTCTTTTTGGTGCTCATCATCCTTTGTCTCTGTAGCTTTGAAGTTATTTTGCTCTCACTCTTGGCTGACAATTTGGCTCTACGTGGAATTCAGGGTTGACAGTGTTTTCCATCAGCATATGGATGATGATACTCCATTCTCCTCCAGTCCCTGTTGTTCCGGATGAAAGGTATGCTCTCAATCTAACTGTTAGCCCTTTGTGGATAATCTGGGTTTTTTTTGAGCACCTTTTTCTTTTTTCTTGGTGACCTACAGTTACTTTCAACATGTGTTACCTTGTGTAGAACTTGATGTACACTTTCAGTCTCAGGACTTGTATCCTTTATTCTGAAAATTCTCAGCCATTCTCTCTTTAAATGCCTGGCCACCATTTCTTCTCCCCTGTACTGCTGAAAATACTCACAGATGGATGTATGATAGAATCTGTCTGTCTTCCATGTCTTTCAGTATTTTCCATTTTTGTTTCTTCTCTTGACCTCTGAGTGTTATATTCTGGGTGAATTCTTCAATATTTCATTCACTTTACTACATCTTCTGTTTGACGGTGTCTTGTATAGATTTGACAACATCGGTGGAGTTACTCTTTTTTATTTCAATACCTATATTTTTTACTTCCAGGTTCTTAACTGGTGCTTTTTCATAGCTACACATTACTAACTAATGTCTGCCAATTTTGTACTTTTTAAAAACTTTTTTCCTTTATTTACCCCTTCGAAAAATATTTACCATACTTATTGTAAATCCTTTCAGATTATTCTATTATTTTCATTTCTTCAGGAATGAATTCTTGTTGAATTTTTTGGCTATCTTTTATGACACTAATCTTTCTATGTGTTTTGAAATTTTGAGGGTGAGTCCTTTGTCTCCCACCCTCTCTTCTTATGTACAACTTTTCTGTCTGATCTTTTGAGGTTGTCACCTCCCAGCACTGCAGAGTCCCCAGTTATAATCAAGCTTTATGCTGACAGCTTAAACCTTTACATGCAAACCCAGACCCTGTGCCAGTACATAGTGAGGCCTGGTTTCAGGCTACCAAGAAATCTCTGTTCTTTTCTTCCACCCAAGCAAGAAGCCGACTTTCTACCCCAGCTCTGGTTAGTAGTTGTAGCTAATTTTAGTCTATGTTCTTCTGCAGGGAGCCCAGAGCATCCCCATCTGGATGTATATGGGGAACTTTCCATCCCCTTCCTCTCTGAGTAGAACGCCTGTACACCACTCCCTCTCTTTGACCCCGGTTTTCAGCAGGCCTGCACTCAGTCCCTGCTTCCTGTTCTGTGTTCCCCTTTTATTTCTTGTCTATGTGGATGATTCTGTTGTTTCTTGAAAACTGTGGATTTTATTGTCTACAAATTTTTGAACAAATACATATATTAAAAACATTATTGACTGGGCACAGTGGCTCATGCCTGCAATCCCAGCACTTCAGGAAGCTGAGGCAGGAGGATCATTTGAGACCAGGAGTTCAAGACCAGCATGGGCCAAAAAGTAAGATCTCTGTCTTTACCAAAAAAACCCCCAAAACATTAAATTTGCTGCGTGTGGTCATGCACAACTGTAGTCCTGGCTATTTGGGAGGTTGAGGCAGGAGAATTGCTTGTGCTCAGAAGTTTGAGGTTACATTGAGCTATAATTGCACCACTGCACTCCAGCCTGAGAAATAAAGCAAGACGCTATATCTCAAACAAAGTTTTTTAAATTTGTATTTATCATAGCCTTGTGTTTGAAGTGGGATGTGGATATTTCTGCAGGACTTTGCTCTCCCATTGTTGACCACCTTCCCCACAGCTCCACACCCTTCCACCTGTTCTCCAAAAAGACTCTTACAATGCATGGATTATACTTTGACTCAGTGTCATCCTCACAAAGTGTATACCTTTTCATTTACATTCATATCTACTCCTCTTAACCTTACTTGTGGAATGGAGGACTTTGCCCAAAGCTAAGGCAAATCCGGCCCATGGGGAGATGACATGGAGCAGCGTGGGTGTCAGCGCTTTGGCTTGCCCCGATGCCACGTGACATCTACACCCAGCCTTGGATGCCAGTGTCTTGCAGGCTTCCTAGGGTGCCCTCCAGTGCTGAGCCAGTGGGAGTGGGAGGATGCTGCTGAAAGCCTATCTCCTCCTCCCATTCTCACCCCATCCCCTGCAGCTTTCCTGCCACGGATTCATTATTTTGGAGGATTCAGACTTTCTTCTCCCTGTGTTCTTTCTCTTCCAAGCCACCAATCCCTATTTAGATCTTCCTGGCACCCCTAAATCTACAATCCATATCTTGGTAAGCAAAGACGGCTTTCGAGTAGAAGGTCATCCTCCCCTCACTCTCCCCAGGACACACAGGGAACTAGTCAGGCTGGGAAGTTTCCTTGAAAACCTTGGTTTCTTAGCAAGAAGAAGTGATATTATGTATATTAAGAACAAATATTCTATGATTCATTGTATTAGGAAAAAATGTTCACTTGATGTGGATTATAGATATTTGAAATGAACGAGTTAAGAAAAGAAGAAACTAAAATTTTTGTTTGTTTTGTTTGGGGCTTCTCAGCACTTATGCCCAAGGACTGCATAGCACGGTAATCACCGTATTTCTCATTGACTATGCCAAATTAACTTTGTTGTAAAGTTTCATTTCATTACAAAAGAAAATAAACCAGTATTTATACTTAGAGAGATCTAAGTCAATCCATCTCTACAATATTGCATTACATGTGTGTACTCCATGTATATATATTTTTTGTAATTTGTTTTAAATGTATTTAGGGTCTCTGATATTGCTTTTGTATCCTCTGCTCAAAACTATTAAAGGTGACAAGACCATGAGTTTTTTAATGGCTACTCAATAATTAATCTGATGAACTAATTTAAGCAATGGCTGTGATAGTTAATAATGGCTAAGAGCTTACCACACCCAGAGAATATGGTGCATTTTAACAAATTCCTTGAACATTTTATCCAAAGATAGAGCAGGGGAAGAAATTTAATTGCTTATATAGTATTAGGCTAATTTGGAGATATTTTGAATAGGTTTTTTGGTACTTTATAATAAGTCATACATTTAGAAGGTAGATGTATTTCCCTCTTTAGATGAAACTGGTTCTTGTCCTAAGGAAAACAGTTTATTATAGAATAGCATCCACAGAAAATTGTGATAAACAGGTGTGCTCTTAAATTTTTTTAATCTTTTGCTATTTGATGGATGAAAAATGAAAATAGGACCTTAATCCTTTTGTCTTGCATACCTTTGAGCATTAATGGAATTGAACATTTTAATATGTCTTTGGTTATCTGTTTTGTTTTGTAAATTGTCCTCTTTCCTTTTAGTGTTTTTGCCTTCTCTTGGATTTACATAAGCTCTCTTTATAATAAAAGCTATTATAATATTATAATCAATAAAATGTCCAAAGAAATAAATAAAAGGGGCTTATTTTTCTTACTTTATAATAACTCAAATTTCTAATTTTGTAAATTTGTAAGAATAGAGACTAGCTACAGTCAAATGCAATACCTCTCTCTGTTCATTCGGCATTTTGGTCTCTGTTGTTGAATTAGCTGTCTCCCACAAAGGACTGCACGTGGCATTTTTCTTTCTCTTTTTTGACATTTAAAATATTTCTAATTTGGCCAAGTTAAAAAGGCTAGAAAAGAAAACATATCAGTTTCCTATAATGAATCACTCACAAGAGATTTTTCTACTGTGTGACTGGCATTATATTTGCCAAAAGTGAGAGGTTAAGACATATGAAGGTTTGATTCATCAGCAGAAACAATTGCTAAATGTCACATTTAAGCTGTCGTTACTGTTAGTCAAATACGCAAGACAGTGGGACTCCACACTGGACAATCCTTTCTAAGGGAATCTTAGAATCCTTTTACATTCATTTTCCAGACTGTTTCCTCTGCTAAATCAATCTTTATTGCCTAACTCTCTCTTATTTGTTAGGAAGTATTTCAGACATCAAAACATGTAGAGAATAATCTAGCAAATACCAATTTGCCCCTACCCAGCTTAATCACCGAATATCACAAAAGCAGTGGAAACTTCCCGAATTATTCTTCATCCCAAACACCCTGTTCCCTCCCAATCTAGAGGTAACTACAATCCTAGATTTAGTTGTATTGATCCCATGCGTGACATTATATTTGTGTTCCATGTAAATGTACCTCTTAACAATATATAGAACTGACTGGTTTGCATGTTTTTCTGAGTTTATGTAAATGATATAGCATGTGACTTTTGCTTGACTTTGTATTTTACAGATTTATCCATGTGGCTACTTGAAGCTGTAGCTCATTTATTTTTCATTGCCATATAATATTCCATTGTATGACTTCCCACTTAACTTGTTCTCCTTGAAATTCATCTCCCTTGGCTGGACACAGTAGCTCATGCCTGTAATCCCAGCACTTTGGGAGGCCGAGACAGGTGGATCACGAGATCAGGAGTTTGAGACCAGCTTGGCCAACATAGTGAAACCCCATCTCTACTAAAAATACAAAAAATTAGCTGGGCGTGGGGGTGGGTGCCTATAATCCCAGCTACTTGGGAGGGTGAGGCAGGCAAATTGCTTGAAGCCAGGAGGTGGAGGTTGCTGTGAGCCAAGATCACACCACTGCACTCCAGCCCCAGCAACAGTGTGAGACTAGTCTCAAAATAAATAAATAAATAAATAAAATAAAAGAAATTCATCTCCCACATTTATTTTCCTGGATGAGGCTTCTAGGTGTTCAGTTTCCCCAACACATCTTCACTCCCATAACTCTGACGCATTTCAAGAGAGGAAATACTTTCTTAAATGTTCATCTCTCAAAACATTGCTCAGTGTGTGTTGCTTTTGTTGCTGTTATATATATACACACAGTTTTGTTTTTGTTTTTTTGAGACGGAGTCTCGCTCTGTCACCCAGGCTGGAGTGCAGTGGCGCAATCTCAGCTCACTGCAAGCTCCACCTCCTGGGTTCAAGCAATTCTCCTGCCTCAGCCTCCCGAGTAGCTGGGACTACAGGCGCCCGCCACCGCGCCCGGCTAATTTTTTGTATTTTTAGTAGACACAGGGTTTCACCGCATTAGCCAGGAAGGTCTCAATCTCCTGACCTCGTGATCCGCCTCCCTCGGCCTCCCAAAGTGTTGGGATTATAGGCGTGAGGCCACTGCACCCAGCCATATTATCTTTTTTTAATCTGCTATTTCTTCTTCTCATTCCATGCCTCTCTATACGTAGATATAGAATGAAATGGAAATGGTTTGCTCAGGAAGGTCATCACTGTTTGCTGATTTGCATTCAGTTCAGGGTTTACCTGCTAGCAGGGCTGCTAAGGTCCCAGGCTGGTTACCGCTTTATTCCCACACCATCACAATACCTGCACTGACCTTCTGACTTATTACTACCAGCCACAAACGTCTGAAATCAGTGAAGTCTGTCACCAGAAACGCAGGCTTTCCTGATTTAATGGAGTTTTAGGATGGGCTCAGTGGCTCACACCTGTAATCCCAGCACTTTGGGAGACTGAGGTGAGAGGATTACTTGAGCCCAGGAGTTTGAGACCAGCCTGGGCAATGCAGTGAGACCCCATCTGTACCAAAAAAAGAAGCTGAGCATGGTGGCACAGGCCTGTAGTCTCAGCTAATCGGGAAGCTGAGGCAGGAGGATTGCTTAAGCTCAGGAGTTTGAAACTGCAGTGAGCTATAATCAGTCCACTGCATTCCAGGCTGGGTGACAGAGTGAGACCCCATCTTAGAAATAAATAAAGAAATTGGGTCGGCTATGGTGATTCACGCCTATAATCACAGTGCTCTGGGAGGCTGAAGTGGGTGGATCACTTAAGGTCAGGAGTTCGAGACCAGCCTGGCCAACATGGTGAAACCTCATCTCTACTAAAAATACAAAAATTAGCTGGGTAAGGTGGCGTGTGCCTGTAATCCCAGCTACTCGGGAGGCCGAGGCAGGAGAATCACTTGAACCCTGGAGGTGGAGGTTGCAGTGAGCTGAGATCCCGCTATTGCACTCCAGTCGGGGCAACACAGTGGAACTCTGTCTCAAAAAAATAAATCAATAAAAAATAAAGAAATAAAGGAGTTTTGTTTTTTAACATAAACAAAAGCCTTTTGTGTTTAAGTTTCTATCATAGAACTTTGGACGTCTGCAAATGGGAGTGGGGACCAGAAGGGGTGCCTTTGACCTGGCAACACTGTACAGTGGAAAGTTCAGGAATGTGGGAATCAGACCAAGCCAGCCCCTATCCCAGCTCTGCTGCATGCTGGTGATAAGACGGTGGCCAGTTACCCCTTCTCCATCTATAAATCTCCTCATTTGTGAAGTAAACTTCCCTTCCAGGATCTTACAGATCATGCATATTACATATGCAGAGAGCAGACACCTAGGACAGAGTAGATACTAAATGCATGTTAGTTTCCTTGTTTCCTTTCTTCCCCTGATTGCACTTCGTGGGAGTCTGGTTCCCACACAGATAAGACTGATTGCTTCCCCGCCCCAGCATCTCAGAGGGGCTGGGAGAAGTGCGTGATAGCATCCTAACAACAATCTTCAGAAAGGACATCCTGGGTTTTAAACAATTGACTACAAAAATCAGAATAAAAAGTAAATTAAGATTAATGCACTGCATAGATTTAGTCTCATAGGATAGAAATCTCCTACATTATACCTTCTTCCCGGCATGACATAGAAAATAATCATTCCAATGCCGAGCTCCTTGAGTCACCAATAACTGCTCAAATTTGAGACTTCTGTGGGCATCCCCTCAGCCACCTCTCCCTAAATGTCTGCAGAGTCCCTAGAGAGCCACGGGGTCCAGTCCTCCAGCTCCTAATCCTACCCTGGCTGCTGGCAAACACCCAGGCCGAATCTATTTCCTCCACCTCTCCCATGGCTCCGGTTTCTCTCCTGTTCACAGCAGCACGCCAGCTTGCTCCTTCTCTAGATGACAAAGCTACATTTCTCCAGGAGGATTTTATAGATAGGAGTTCGTCAGATTTTTTCATTTGTAAGTGAAGGAAACTTGATTCAAACCAGCTCCAGGATAAACCAGTAGGAGGTTGAGTGGGTCTGGTAGCTGTGAGGGCCAAGGCTGGGCTGGATCAGATGTCAGATGTTGTTGGATCCAGACTCCCAACCATGACATCCTAGCGTCTCCTCCACCGCCCAGTGTGTGCGCACATGCGTCTGTCTCTCTGTCTTAGCTCTGCCTCCCTTTGCCCATTGCCCTTTATTCTCTCCCGCCATGTACAGGTTAATTCCATGGAGAGAGAAAGTGACCCTTGTCAACTCAAGCCCCTCTCCTTTCTGTTCATAACCTTTTTTTTTTTCTTTTTCTTTTCTTTTTTTTTTTTAGATGGAGTCTCGCTCTGTTGCCTGGGCTGGAGTGCAGTGGTGTGATCTCTGCTCATTGCAAACTTTGCCTCCTGGGTTCAAGTGATTCTCTTGCCCCAGCCTCCCGAGTAGCTGGGATTACAGAGGCCCAACCCCACATCCAGCTAATTTTTGTATTTTTAGTAGAGATGGGGTTTTACCATGTTGGCCAGGCTGGTCTTGAACTCCTGACCTCAGGTGATCCACCCAGCTCGGCCTCCCAAAGTGCAGGGATTACAGGAGTGAGCCATCGCACCCACTCTGTTCATAATCTTATAGAAACTGACACCTGCCCTCCCTTAGAAGCCAAAGAGGCTTTGCATTTTACATGAATGCAAATACATAGATAGTTCCACCAGTATTATAGGACGTGAGAGCAAGTGGGGGAGTCTAGAACAAAAAGAAGTGTTCTGGGTGGATGAAGAACATCAGATATCCTAGGGCCCAAAAGACTTTCAAGGTCCTGTATTCTGAAAAGAAAGAAAAAAAAAAAATATATATATATATATATATATATAAAAATATTTAAAAAAACATTGTAAGTGGCTGGCTGAGGTTGAGCCTGACCTGCATTCACAGGCCTCATTTCCCAGTCACTGCAGGGGTAGGAGTCCCTGACTCCTCTCTGATGAGACGTTAATGCTCACCAAGGTTTCCCCTGCCCTTCCTGGGTGTCTGGAAGATCACATTTGCTGCCTCTTGAATGAGTTGTGTTCAAGGGGCTTTGAGCAATGATGTGTGAGCAGAAGTGATGGGGGTCACCTCAGGGTGGAGGCATTTGAGGGTCATTGTGCAATTCTGCACACTCTTCCCCCCAAGCCAAGTCACAACCATGAAGAGTTTTTTTTTTTTTTTCAGACGAAGTCTTGCTCTGTCGCTAGGCTGGAGGGCAGTGACGCGATCCCAGCTCACTGCAATCTCCGCCTCCTGGGTTCCAGCAATTCTCCTGCCTCCACTTCCTGAGTAGCTGGAATTACAGGTGCACACCACCATGCTCAGCTAATTTTTGTATTTTTAGCAGAGATGGGGTTTCATCATGTTGGCCAGGATGGTCTCGATCTCTCGACCAAAGAGGCTCTTATGATGATAAATTCTAATGGTGGAGCTAAACGATCAAAGCAGCATGCAATGAGGAGCCAGATCATGGTGGGATCTGAAATGAGTAATGAACATTTGCATCTTAAGCCAACGTGATTTGGAGGTCTTTGTTGTAGCATTCATTACCTAACTGGTCCTGACTGATACAATTAGGCATTGGAGAAACTATATAGTTCTACTTTGTCAATAAAGTCTGTGAACTTGAACATGTCCTTTAATTTCTCTGAGCATAAATTTGTCTTTGCATGTTGCTTAACATTATTGGAGAGAAGAGCATTAGGTAACTCTTAGCAGAAGAGAATTTTTTTTTTTTTTTTTAAATACGAAGGGTGTCAGAGACTGGCCAGATGCTCACCAGTACCAGTACTCACTGGTCCCACACTCAAGAAAACTACATTTCCCAGCATGCCTTACAGTTGGGTTGGGACCGTGTGACTGAGTTCTGGCTGATGGATGTGGGCACAATCATATCCTCGCCTTCTGGGCCAGTCATAAAACATTCCATGTGTGATCTTTCTTGCTTCCTATTCTCTTTGTCATTGGTGAAGTTAAAAGCAAAGAACTCAGTGATGATGGAGCATACAATAACAGGAGTCCAATCCTTGAATCAGCATAGTAGGATAAACCTAGAGGAGTTCTGTCCCTGAAAATCATATACAACGTAGCCTCATCTACTCTAAATAGTACTCTATGTAAGAAATGTGTCAAGCCAGTGGTCCCAGAGTTCAGAGAAGGTAGGATGGGTGGTTCTGTGAGCCACCACCGTAACCTAAGTACCTGACACCTATAACCAATATTCCAAGCTTCTGGCTGTTACTTAATTGATGATGACTGAACTCAACTGAGTGGGTACCAACTTTGAGCAAGCTACTCTAAGATGGAGAATCTTCACAAACCACGTCAAGTTCATTTCTGTGTGCCTGCTGTGCCTTGTGTTTGAGGAGCATCTCTGCTTCTCTGGTCTGTGCCCTGAGGGCTGTGAGACTCTCTGCTCCTGGGGAGGGGTCTTTCCATCATCAACAAGGAGCTGAAACAGCAGGGGGGCTGGGGCCCTCCCTCCTGGCCACCCTATAGCCGCCATCTACATATGCAATCCTCTTTTGCTCCTCCGTGTTGTGTCTGGACACTGTGATTAACAACAATAGTGAATAGCATTGAAATAAAATAATAGTATTAAAATATAAAATTAAAATAACAGTACTAACATTTTTTTTTGAGATGGAGTTTTGCTCTTGCCACCCAAGCTGGAGTGCAATGGCATGGTCTCGGCTCACTGCAAGCTCCGCCTCCCTGGTTCAAGCGATTCTCCTGCCTCAGCCTCCCTAGTAGCTGGGATTACAGGCACCTGCAAGCACGCCAACTAATTTTTGTATTTTTAGTAGAGACAGGGTTTCACCATGTTGGCCAGGCTGGTCTCAAACTCCTGACCTTATGCGATCTGCCCACCTCGGCCTCCCAAAGTGCTGGGATTACAGGTGTGAGCCACAGTGCCAACCATATTAAACAATATTTTAAAGGCCATGGTATTTAATCATGTTCTAGATTTATCCTTAAGTATCCTTGGGTTGGGGGTGATGCCTGTTATGAAGGAAAGTTTAAATACTTTAATTCGGGTTTTGAAATTCAAATTCAAGATATGCTGGATATGTTCCATCTGAGATTTCAACAATCACATGTGTCTAAATTCGAAACCTTTGTTAGTTCCAATATGTCATGCTTTAGTTGAAACAGGATTCTCCTTTTAGCTTAATAGGTGCCGGACATTGTGGTAGGTGCTTTACACAGTGAAACAGATATTGCTAACCCCCAGAAACCTCCTTTCCAAGTGGCATAGTCAGTCTTTGAACTCTGAGTTCAGAGTTTGATTTTAACTATTTTGTACTACTATCTGCTTTTCCATTGTCCTGATTTTACACCCTTCAGAGGGTTGATGAAAACTACCAAGACTAGGGGAGTTACCTCCTTCTACAAACTAATCCCCATCTCCACAGGACAGGAGATGCCAGCATCCAGGGTAAAGCAAGATGCTGAGAGGGAGGGAAGGAATGAAAGGATGGATGAAACAGACAAGCAACCAAAAGTGCTTGAATCCACATTTATTATACTTTTGCTAGAGTAGAACTCAAGAATAATGAAGCATGCCTCTCATCAGGTTTATTGTAGAATAAGTAATTTAGTAAACCCAAAATAAAGCTGCTGAAAGATGACTTTAAAGCCGTTTGTTTCATGGAGCATAAAGGGTGATTTTGGTGCAAGCATTAAAACAGTTACCCTGAAGCAATTATAGATGTAAGTGACCTCAGAGAGACTCAGAGTTAGCAACGGACCTTGCCCAAGAAGCTTGAGGTGGGGAAGGGGCACAGGCTATTCTTTATTTCAACAATGCCTCTTTTGCCCTTTACATAGTAGAGGAGAAAGAAATGCTTCCAGGGCTACTTCTCACAACTGTGGCTGCATTTACATGCTTGCAATTGTGGGCGCTATTAAAGCCGACAATAGAGTGCTACTATGCAGCTGCAGTGTGCGAGAAAGGAGCTCTATGTGGATTTCCTTTGCAGGAAGGATGCTGAGTCAAAGACCTAATAATTGTGACCTCTACCAGGTATTGCCTCCATCTCCGCACCAGTCCTGGACAAAGTGCTTCCCAGGCTTGATTTCATGAGAGCCTCACAACCACCCTCTAGAGTGGTTTCATCTTCCTAAGTGCTTTCAGTTTTCCCCATCCTACAGGTGAGACACGGTAAGGAACTCATCTAAAGGCTCATAGTTAATAAGAGGCAGAGCCAGGATTTGAACCCACACCATTTGGCTCCTGAGCCTGCACATAGAACCACAGCACCGCCCACCCGGAACTGTGCACCAACAGCCTGAGCTGTACAGACCCTAAGCTGCCGCCCCCTCTGGGTTATCCCAGCAGCCTGTCTGACGCCCAGCTTAGCCACCATGTGCCATTTGTATCCCCATGGGAAGATCAGGGTAGCCACCAACAGGGTAGCTCCTGGCAGCAACTCAAGAAAGGTGCAGGAGCTAACAGGCTGTGGCGACCAGCAGGCCCCATGCCATGCCCCTCGGCCCCTGTTTCAGTTGCTGCTGTGTCTGGCACGACTTGCCACGCCGCCAGTGGTGCCACTCCAAGTGCCCTCTGCATCTTTTACTCCTTTTAGCCCCAAGGCTTTCTTCAACGCCCCCAGAGCTCACTCAGCCCAAAAAGACAGCCCTGAAGTGGAGAGAGAGAAGGAGAGGGAGCCCTCCACCAGAAAGGGTTGGGAGTCGTTGACTAGAAGGAAATAGAAGGAAACCCTGAGGCACATCTATAATTTCCTTAGCGGGACCGAGCCCCAGTTAGCCACGGGTCAGGCAGTTCAGCAACATCTGCCCACCATGTGAATTTTTCCATCCCCCTTGTCTCTCCTGACTTCTTTCTCTTGCTTCCTGGAGTTACCTAACAAATAAACTACCCGTGCACAAGTTCTTGTTTTCTGTGGAGGAAACCAAACTCAGGTCTGCAGGCACTCCTGGACAATAGCAGTACTGGCAGAAATAACCAAGTCACTAGAACGGGCTCCGAGTGGCTCCCTGAGTGCCTGCATCCACTCAGACACCTCGATGTCCCCGCTTGCCCCTCTGCTGGATGGCTGTCAGGCTCTCTGGAAGTAGAAGCTTCTTTGGAGTTTGGGGGACAAGATGGGTTCTACAGATGGGCACCTGTTTTCAAAAGGAGAGGACAAAGCAGGATTGGGAGAAAAAGTCCAAATGCAACGCAGGCCCTACCAAGCCAGCAGGGGGCGTCTGGAGCACAAATCACCCTCAGTGTCATCCTGGGTGGGGCCAAAATGGCCAAACGGCTGGGCCTTTATACCCTCTCCTTGCTAGGTAACTGACTGCAAGCTGCCCAAGCAGGGTGAGACCCTGGTAAGATGGCTCTCTGCAAGCTCTTTCCTGAGGGGACCTGGGCGGCACAGCTGTGTGTAGTGCACTGTAGGACAATGCTGTTTGCTGGTGGACGCGTCTGTGCCCTCCTCTCCTGTTGAGGGCGGAGACCGGATGTTTTGTCTTCAACAACTGGAACATCCCCTCGCATGAGTGAACAGCCAACAGGAGTCAAATGATTTAATACCTAGTATTAACAATGGAAAAGTCCGGCTGGGCGCGGCGGCTCGTGCCTGTAATCCCAGCACTTTGGGAGGCTGAAGCTGGTAGATCACAATGTCAGGAGTTCAAGATCAGCCTGACCAAGATGGTGAAACCACATCTCTATCAAAAATACAAAAAATTAGGCGGGTGTGGTGGTGGGCGCCTGTAATCCCAGCTACTCTGGAGGAGGCTAAGGCAGAGAATTGCTCGAACCCGGGAGATGGAGGCTGCAGTGAGCTGAGATCGTGCCACTTTTTTCTTTTTTGACAGTCTCAAAATAATAATAATAATAGCAATAGTAATAGTAATGGAAAAGTCCCCATTCTACAAGAAACTTCTACAGGAAGAAAGCTTCATTCTACAGGAAGAAAATATTGGAGCCCAGAGGGATTAAGGAACCTGCCTGAGGTCACACAGCTAGGAAGGGCAATGCAGCATCTAAAGTACTTCTTTGGCCCCCAAGTCCTTAATCCTTCCTCCGCTCTCAGAAACCAACCTGAACCAATAGTATTAAACATGTTCTCATTTTGATTCTCTGCTGGATACCTGCAGTCTGCCAGATTTCCAGCCATATTAAAAACAATAATAAAAAAAAATCCAGACCCATTAATCAGCTCTGTTCCCCAGGGCTTGGAAGGACACAATTTCAATGCTCTGCACCCAGTCAGGAGGGAGGAGGCTGAGCTGTCACCGTGCAACTTTCAAGAACTATAGTGACTGGAGGGAGCCAATCACCACAGTTCTTGAAAGTTGATCCCAAGCTCTGGTTTTTAGAAAGACTATTTAGATCAAGTTCACATGCTCATGCCTCTGGCTTGATGAAATGATCAGCCCATACAATTCCTAAGCAACCCTCCCCACTCTGGGGAGTCACATTCAAAGGCAGGAAGGTCCTTTGGGACAAAACTATCGTAAAGCCAGGGACACCCAAGGAACAAAAAGGGTTACATATTTATCTGCCTGCCGTGCTCCATGGTGGGCTCCAAGAGGCCTGCTCTTGTTCTTGCCAAGACCAGAGGGACGTGCCATGTTACCTTGACCATTTAGAGATGGAAACCACACTGTGATTAGAGACCTGGTCTCTCACAGATTCTGTCCAGCCCCAACCCCAAACACTGACTGATCAAGCCACCAGCTGCCATTCCAGGGGAGTCAGATGACGAGTTCCTAAGTTTGGCCATCTGCAGGATGTAAGAAGAATAGAAGGAAGCTGGGTTTTGGCGGCCTGTGTTTATAATTAGCAGTGTAATGGTTTCAGGGCACTCGCTGAACGGAGCGTGCATATTCCTGCTGCACCACTGTATTGCAACCAGGGCGCCTGATTATTACAGATGTGTGTAGGAGCCAAGCACCCACTCCTATGAGGAAAGCTCCATAGGTGTCCTATTTAAGTCATGCCCATCAGGTTCAGTGGAGTTACCATAACAGGCAGGCAGAAAAGCCCTTAGTCCAAGGCATGAAGGGCCTGGGTGTATTTACAGCACTCCCATCTCAGGTCCCTTGTTATTAATATTTACTCTGCGCCACTGCTTGGACCCCATTTCCCTGAAATATTTCTGAATCAATGAAAAACAAAAAGTTAGAGCACAGCTGGGTTCTTTGACCTACCTGGAAAGCAACTCCCAGGAAAGCCTTCACCGTCTCCCATTCCAGCGTGCAGGAGCCGCTGTGCTGTGCTGGGCAGGACTCTACACACAGGTGCTGAGGAAGATGCGACTGTCAACAAGGCTGCTACCCTCCAAGTGAGGGGGGTCCCCCACCACAGCAAGCCATGGCCCCTCATCTGCCTGGCTGACCCTGTGCCCCTTCTCACTTGTGTGGTCTCTTAGGTGGATTTTGCAGGCAGTGTGGGGTATGGGCTCCACTGGAGGAGCACAGTGGCTGCTGAGAACACCTTTTCAGGAAGCATCCATCTAGATGTGGGGACAGAGGGCATAAGGGTCGCAGGCAAACACGGGCTTGCACACAAACGCAGGTTGCCTTCTCCTTTTATCTGCAAGACACAAGGAAATGATCAGGAAGGTCAGAGGACTCTGGGGTCTCAGGATACTGAGGATGGGCGAGACACAAAAGGAGGGTGTTGAAAGGAACTCAAGCTATTAAAGACCCATCCACTTCCCCTCCCCAGCCAGGTGTCTGAGTCACTCAAGACTCACAACCTGAGGACCTGGCCCGAGTCCATACTCTGCCCTGCTCTCCTCCCTCTCCTCTTCCTCTGCCACAGCTTGCCCCGCCATCCCTCCTTCCCTGGCCTTATTAATGACATGTAAATATCACTCTGAAGACTTTCCTGGTATAATCGGTTACCAGCATATTCTGCAAAGGCTTCAATTAAAATGGAACCAGAGATCAGAGAGGCCTGGGAAGATGGGGAGCTACTGCCAAGTTCTTCTGACTAGGGGAAAGCAGCATTCCCCACCTGTGCCACCCAGAAACGGTGGCTGGCCTGGTGACAGCAGCCAGGGCAGCTTGAGCAGGACACAGTAACCACCCTCAGAAACCCCCCGGCACTGCTGCTGGTGGGAGAGTGTCTGAGAAGAGCAGGAAAGTCATCTGCTTTCAGGAGAAGACGTCATTTTCTCCCAGCTGCCGATGGGAGGGGCGGGGGAGGGACTCACAAAAGCAGGCACAGCCAGATATGGCCAGCGTTTTGAACAAACATCTTATGCCTTGTTTAAATCAGAGACAGTGGCAGATAAAGATGTATTTCATCCAGCTATTTGCTCAGGCTTTAGCCCTAATTCTATCGCCAACAATGTTCATTGTTTAATGTCTTTATATTCAGAAGTTGTTCCCATGCATATCTGCAAGGGAAGAAGCAGAATGCTGATAGCATTTGTGAGCCGTGCTGGCCCGGCAGGTTTCAGGAAGAAGAATGAGATCAACGCTGGAGTGGGAGGGCCCCACTCAGGGACCGGATTCTGTGCAGAGGCCAGACCTCAAGTGACACGGACAGCTCCACGCTGCCTGCCCCTAGGTCCCACAGAGCAGAGATGGAGCAGCTAGGACCACAGAGGCCTCTTCCAGAGCCAAGTCCTGGCAGGGAGGCCAGGTGGAGGAAGAGGAAGGGGCGCGGCTTCCTGTCTGTGTGTGATTCCTCCAAAGTAGGGCCCTGGCCTGGGCAGGAAAAAGATGGCCTTCTCTGATAGGAATGCTATGTAATTGTTTGAAACAATAGATCAGGGTCTTGGTAAAGGCATTATTTGAACTCAAATGTTTTGCCGAGTTATGAAAAAGGTTATTATGTGATCTTGATCCGATTAGGGTGGAATGGAGCTAAATGATGGATGAAGCAATTGCTTTTTTGAAATACCAAAATTACAACAAGGTCCGGCTTAATCTTTGCAGCTATTCACTGAGATTTCTGAAACAGTTCAGGGTAGGGTGCCAATAGTATATTAAGAAGAAAAGAATAAAATATATTTGCAGTGGAACCTTATTGCTACCTATCCAAGACGGGGTGCACTCAGGAGGCCCTTGGGCAGCTGGCCCGGGTGTGAGAGAGAGAAGCATGGCCTGTGGTGAAGCCCAGAGTAGGGCAATGGAGGCAAATGTGGGAGACAGAATGTGGCACTGGACGTGGCCCAGGAATCAGGCCTCTCCTTAAGTTTCCAGACGAGGAAACAGAGGTAAAGCATCTTGCTGCAAGGCTGTCGATACATTGGTGGCACCACCAGTCCCGGGCCCAGTTCTTCTAACTCCTAGTACGGGGATCACAGAGAACTGGGCAGAGCACCGGGGGCTCCTGGAGTAGGGCTCCATTCCCAGGGTGGTGCCAGGTGGGTGAGGCCTAGCTTGGAGACAGAGAGAGAGAGAGGCAGAAACTAAATTAGTGATGAAATTCAAAAGGTGAGATTGGCGATAAAAGAAGATCGAACGCAAGAATACAGGGAGGAAGGAAGGAAGATAGGTGAGGTGAGACAGAATGCAGAGCTGGAAGACACGTGCCGGCAGCATGAGGGTGGACAGTGGTTTCCTAGGGTGACAGTCACAGGTCCTAAATGCTCTCCCACCATGGTATGGCCACAGTGATGCCACTGTACCCCTTAGAAATTTGAAAGTAAGGCTAGGTGCGGTGGCTCATGCCAGTAATCCCAGCACTTTGGGAGGCTGAAGCGGGTGGATCACCTGAGGTCAGGAGTTTGAGACCAGCCTGGCCAACATGGTAAAACCCCATCTCTATTAAGAATACAAAAATTAGCCAGGCGTGGTGGTGCACACCTGTAATCCCATCTACTAGGGAGGCCAAGGCAGGAGAATCGCTTGAACCTGGGAGGTGGAGGTTGCAGTGAGCAAAGATCGCGCCACTGCACTCCAGCCTGGGTGACAGAGTGTGAGAATCCGTATCAAAAAAAAAAAAAAAAAAAAGAAAAGAAAAGAAAAGAAAGAAATTCTAGAGTGGAACAGCCTCACTTAACTTCCTTTGAAAGTCTTTTAGGAACGTGAAGGAAATCCAGTTATTAAAATAGAAAAAACTGAATTAACATGGCCTGATATACATTGCACACCTCTTTGCAGGGCACAGGCAGGACTCAGACACTCATTTGCATATCTCTGAGGTGGAGAAAGGTTAGGAAGAGCTATAGAGGGTTCCTCTTTCCCCAGGAAAAAAGGTTTGGCCAACAGAAACCAGCTGAATATGTGTGTGTGCACTGCGAACACTCCTGATGGGTAAGTGCTAGTTGAGGTAGGTGTGTGATATCAGTCTCTTACAGAACTTACAGAACTCTAAGGTGAGAGGTCCCAGGCTCACAACCTATGGGTCCAGGCCAGAAAGTAATAAGTAAAATAAGTAAAATAAAGGAGTATTGCATAATGGAGTCTGTATGGATTATCAATTGCTGCATGACAAAATATGCCCATTCTTAAAGGCTGCAAACAGCAGTTGATTATGATGGCTCATGTTTCGTGGGTTGACTGGACTCAAATGGGACCTAGCCCTAGAAATTCCAGAATGTTACTTCCACAACTCATTGATCAAGCAAGTCACTAAAGTCAGCCCAGATTCAAGTGTCTTTGTTTCCTATTATACATTCTTGTACCTGGTCTTTTTTTTTCTTTTTTTTTTTTTTTTTTTTTTGAGATGGAGTTTCGCTCTGTCGCCCAGGCTGGAGTGCAGTGGCATGATCTCAGCTCACTGCAAACTCCGCCTCCTGGGTTCACACCATTCTCCTGCCTCAGCCTTCCAAGTAGCTGGGACTACAGGCGCCCACTACCACGCCCGGCTAATTTTTGTGTATTTTTAGTAGAGACGGGATTTCACTGTGTTAGCCAGGATGGTCTCGATTTCCTGACCTCGTGATCCACCCGCCTCGACCTCCCAAAGTGCTGGGATTACAGGGGTGAGCCACCGCGCCTGGCCGTACCTGGTCTTACTTTTATCTGCCCTATTGAATTCAAACGCCAATTCAGTTTCTCTCTCTCTTTTTCTGTCTCTCTCTCTTTCCTCCTCCACAAACTTGCCCTTACCCACCAGGCACCACCCTAGAAATGGCGTCAGCTTCTAGGACTCTCTGTTGCTCAGCCTACTGTCTTGTGAGCACTGTACTGGGAGTAAGAGGTTGTGGGCCTGTGACCTGGTGCCTCTGAGCAAGACACCTTGCCTCTATTTCCTCCCCGTGAGCCCACTTTGCCTCTGTTTCCCGCCTGTCACTGAGGGGCAGCTGGTCACATCACAACAGAGCATATGGAGTGAGAGGCATCTTTGGAAACACAGTCCACTATGGTGCCTTAAATAGTATTCTTTCCAAATGAACCCACTTTGCTTTGCATATTAATTGCATAGATACAGCCTTTAAAATCATAACTATACTCTCTCCATTTTATTTCAAAACATGCAACCTTTCCAGGTCCATTTTTTTATTTTCCTGTTTTTGATAGAGACATAGTACAATAAATATTCCACTTTCCTTTTTACACATCTGTGAGAAAAGTGACAAAGCAAACGTGATGACAAATGGCAACTGATGTACAGGGAGGTTCCGGGGCACGCTAGGGACTGCGGTGCAGTGGAGTGTGTGTGCCCGTCTAACAGAGGCGGCTGCCTCTCGCTGCAGCTGATTATTGTCACGTGAGAAAGACTGTTGATTATATGGCCTACAATTTACTTTAAAACACTTCAGCATATTCAGTGTGATACATATGTGGATATAATTTAATTTTAATCTACTCCCTAGATGCAGTTAACATTTGAAGTACTCTTCAAATTAGAAATCCATACTCCAGGGATGGTTAGTTATCATTTGAAAGACCCTAATCAGAAGTCTGCATTCCAGATGCAAACGCTTCAAACATTGCTATCTGAATCTGCCATAAATGGTTCATCAATAATCCTAAGAAGGGAGGCTATACTACTGGTACCTCTGGTTAACACCTGCCATGCACAGTAGGTGTACCCACCCTGTCTTCAGGTGAGTGCTGCCACTTAATCACTGCAACTCCAGGCTCCCATCAGCCCCACTGAAATCAGGAGACCATTGGAATGGCCAAATCTTCTACAGTCAAACCTGGCCTACCACAGAGAGCAACCACAGAGTTTCCACAAATTCAGGTTGTATTAGTCCATTTTCACACTGCTGATAAAGACATACCCAAGACTGGGTAATTTACAAAGAAAAAGAGGTTAAATGGACTCATAGTCCCATGTAGCTGGGGAGACCTCACAATCATGGTGGAAGGTGAAAGGCACGTCTTACATGGCAGCAGACAAGAGAGAAATGAGAATCAAGCCAAAGGGGCTTGGTTATAAGCTTACATAACTTGTAAGTTTTATAAGGTTGTAACCTTATAAAACTATCAGACCTCGTGAGAGTTAGTCACTACCACAAGAACAGTATAGGGGAAACCGCCCCCATGATTCAATTAACTCCCACTGGGTCCCTCCCACAACACATGGGAATTAATGGAAGCTACAATTCTAGATGAGATTTGGGTGGAGACATAGCACAGGTGCTCCCCTCATTAATGTATTTCTCAATGCCTTAGTAAAGAAAGGGTCTACAGGGTTGGGCACAGTGGCTCACATCTGTAATCCCAGCATTTTGGGAGGCTGAGGTGGGTGGATCTCCTGAAGTCAGGAGTTCGAGACCAGTCTGGCCAACATGGCGAAACCCCATTTCTACTAAAAATACAAAAATTAACCAGGCATGGTGGTATACCTAGAATCACAGCTACTCGGGAGGCTGAGGCAGGAGAATTGCTTGAACCCTGGAGGTGGAGATTGCGGTGAGCCACAACTGCACCACTCCACTCCTGCACTCCAGCCTGGGTGACAGAGTAAGACTCTGTCTCATTCCTATCTCCCTAAATCCTTCGATTCTCTCCTCTACATTGTGCCAGGGAAACTCAGGCATCTCAGCATCATTAAATGTAGGCCACTGTGGAGTCCCAGTTTTAGTCAAGCAAACAAGTAAACTGTTAGAGCCACCTCCAATGGCACAAGCTCACATACAATATCCAAAATCTGTAGTAAATGCTGATCCATTAATTTGGTCCGATCTACTGTTTTCTTCCTCCACCCCCAGGCTGGCACCCCTAGAAACCACTCCCACAAATGCTTCTCAGGTTTCTAAGTATATACATCAGTGAAGGCTTGCATTCCTTTTAGTGTGTAACTTATTTCTTTCTGGGCCATAAGGTGTACCTGGACCCCTGAGATTGAGCCTAGTTTTGGGTCTAGAGGGATCCTGGGGTGGTTACGGAGGGTCATGAAGATAATAGTCATCTGTTTTCAAAGTATCTGCCCCAGGTGATGTTACCACAGAGTTTTCAAGCAAACAAGCCTAGGTTCCCTAGACACTGGAGGGCAAGCCACTTCTACTGGCAATTGAGACTAGGATGTTAGTTTCATCTGACAATCCATCCAACCAGATGTTCCCTTTCTGTTTCAGGAGCCTATTTCCCCCATCAATGCCCTGGTTTCTACATAAGAAACTTCGAAAGACTGTGAGTTCAACTGTTGTAATTGGGCAACCTACACAAATTAAATTTTGTGTTTAATTTTCAGCAATGTGAGCACTACGGCAAAAAGAAACACGGGATTATTCTAGGGCTGGCGTGGAAGCTTTCCGTTTTTAGACCCAGGCTTGGGCTAAAGGTTAAATGACTTGGGCTTGTCATTTTCTTTCTGTATGTGCTAAAATGCATTCAAAAGAATCCATCCCACATCATAGGTCTTATAGTAATCATTATTACCAGAATGGACAAGGGCAGCAGACCCTCGGGCTCCCAAAGCACATGTCTAAATTGATGCTTCATCTAAATTTCCCACAGGTAATGGCTTGATTAACTGTGATGCACATCATGGCTTACTAGTGTCCCATTTTCTGTTGTTAATGATCTTGGCATTGGGCTCAAACCAAAGTGTACCACTAACCAATTCCCAGATCCCATCATTACAAGTCTGTCCTGGGGCCACTCCAGGTACCAACTGTGTATCAGTCAGCATCCAATCAGACCACAGAGAATACACAGTAACTTGCTTTTTTTCTTTTTTTTTTTTTGAGACGGAGTCTTGCTCTGTTGCTCAGGCTGGAGCACAGTGACACGATCTGGCTCACTGCAAGCTCCGCCTCCTGGGTTCACGCCATTCTACTGCCTCGGCCTCCCTGGTAGCTGGGACTACAGGTGCCCACCACCATGCACAGCTAATTTTTTTGTGTTTTTTCATAGATATGGGGTTTCACCATGTTAGCCAGGATGGTCTCCATCTCCTGACCTCGTGATCCACCCGCTTCAGCCTTCCAAAGTGCTGGGATTACAGGCATGAGCCACCGTGCCTGGCCAATACACAGTAAATTGTACAGGCAAAGTTTGATATAAAGAATTAGTCATAGAAGGAGGTGGAACTTGTAGTGAGCTGAGATCTCTCCACTGCACTCCAGCCTGGGCAACACAGGGAGACTCTCTGTCTCAAAAAAAAAAAAAAAGAATTAGTCATAGGAGATGAAAATAATAGGGAAATTGGTGAGCGTTAAAGAGAATTCTAAAGAATTACAGAATTCAGATATAAGGAGCAGCCCTGGTCCCTAAGGCTGAAATATCCCAGGGACAAGACTGGATCAGGTTTAAATTCTAGGCCTTTTGGAGAGGGCTCAGCTGTGACCCACCAGATGGCACAGAAATCCTTTGCTGTAGTGCTGTGCAGGTGGAGGAAGCTGTCCACAAGGAGGTACTGAGCCTGAGAACTTTGCTGCAAAGCCACGAGTGGGCATCCAGGAAAAGCCATTCACAGAAAGGTGCCTCCTTGGTGCTCTCAGTGGCAAAGCTGCTCAAGGGGGTCCTGAGAGAAGCTGCTGGCTTCTGGGCATTGCCAGCCCTCGTGTACCTTCAGAACCAAGTGCCAGAGAAACCACATGCTGACAAAGCCTGGAGAGGAGCACAGAATAAGGAAGAGAAAATCCTTCCTCCTCCCATATCCCTCCAACATCCCCTCCTGAAAAAGCATCACCACATTCCAGCTGGCAAAGGAGGAATATTCACAGGGCTCATCTGTATTGTAGCAGAGCAGGCAATGAAGGGTGCATTTAAAAATGAGATGCAATAAACTGGGAAGTTGAATACCTACTTTTACACTTACAAGTGTTCTAGTTTAGACAGTGAATTATATAGTTTCCCTGATCATATGAGTACTTAAAAAATAATTTCTTATTAGTATAATCAGTAAGTGTTACTCATGTACTTTCACTCTTGCATGAATGGCATTTGGGAATTTTGCAAGCCCAGTAGGCCAACATCTTGGGAGTAGCACCTTTGGTCTGAAGCCCTGTTTGCTTTTTTTGTCTCACCATTTATTGGATTATAATATTGTCTAATTCCACCAAAATAAGAGTTGACTCTGCTATTAAAACACTGTCTTATTTTCATCTCAGAGTGAATCTTTCATACACATTGTTTTTCAGAGTGCCTGTAGAGACAAGAGTTAGGGCCTCACAGATTGTATGACTTTTTATCCATGCTCATCAATAAATGTTTACATTTTACAGCTTAGTTCTGCTTGGCACAGAGCCCAGGCAGATCAGTCATCAAGCCATCAGATCAAGTCATCAGATCTTCCAGTTTTTACAGAAACAACACAAATGTGGATTTTCATACACAGTCTTACAATTTGTAAATGTTGGCAAATAAATTTGGCCGATGTTGAAGGCCAAATACAAACCACATCTCTGTAACCTTGGGCAGGTTCCTGAACCTCTCTGTGCTTCCACTTCCTTATCCATCAAAGGGAAATCATGATAATGAATAGTACTTCATAGGGTTGTTATGGGCTAAACTGAATATCTAGAGACCGGACACAGAAGTACTGTGTGTACTGATCATTTAAAAATAAATAAGTAAATTTCTGCCAGCTGTCTGCCCACGGGCTGCCCCACTTTTGACATCTCCCTGCCAGGCTTCAAGTTGCCCATTTGCATGTGCTATTAGCCCCACTAGCTCATCTATGGAGAGGAAGAAGTAATAGTTACAACAAAAGTACACCAAATGAAGCAGCTTTGCCTATAAGCTGTAAGAGTGGTCGTACTGGAAGAAATCTTCCAGACACATTTCTCAACAAGAGTGCCTTCTCTTCCCTTCTGCTGTGCTGCTGTCACCAGGCTAGAGGCAAACATATGTATCCCTGCTGTCAAACACTCAAAGTGGATTCAGTCAAGTTCTGGGCACAGGGTAGGTGCTCAGTAAAGTTGTTGACTTATCTGGACACAGTAAACACATATGCTCGTGTGTGCTCAGACACCAGATGCCTCATTTGGAAGCCATCTTTCCCTGGTAGAAATATCGGCCCCATACTTTGGCATTTAAAGCTCCAGAAATCAGTCTGGTAGTTTCTATTTAAGTTGGACCCACTGATTAAAATTTTGAAATTCCAATCAAGACTTTTAATCTTTCCTCCAGAGCAGTCAGAGTTGTTACCTCGGGAGTAGGGAGGTCTCAACCTTGAGCACAGACAGAAGGTTGTGGCTTTTTTTTTTTTTTTTTTTTTTCTGAGATAGATGTTGCCTAGGCTGGAGTGCAATGGCATCATCTCGGCTCACTGCAACCTCTGTCTCCCAGGTTCAAGTGATTCTTGTGCCTCAGCTTCCTGAGTAGCTGGGATTACAGGCATGCACCACCATGCCCGGCTAATTTTTGAATTTTTAGTGGAGACACTGTTTTGCCATATTGGCCAGGCTGGTCTCAAACTCCTGACCTCAGGTGATCTGCCTGCTTCGGCCTCCCAAAATGCTGGGATTACAGGTGTGAGCCACTGTGCTTGGCCTGGTTGTGGCTTCTTTAGGAAGCCTGCTTGCTTCCTCCTTTCCTCATACCTCACGTCTCTGAGCACCAAAGAAACGAAGAGGGAGGAAGAGAGAAAAGTAGCCTGGTATTGGTGAAGGAAGGGATTGTTAGAGGAGGCAGGACATCTCCATGCCAGGCTTTCAGCTCACAGGCAGATGGCCAGGCAGCAGAACTCCCCAGCAATCTCCAGGTGGAAGTCATGCAGAGAGCACTCCCACTTGGAGTGACCTGCTCAGCGCCTCTGTACCCTCACATGAGTGTGGCTGTGGCAGCCAGAAGACTGGACTCACTGTGACGCCCTCTCCATCCTCCCCTGCGGTCACCCACCCCTGGTAGCCTGGTCTCTGAGTGTTTCTGGCAGTTTTTCTTGGGTTACTGTCTCACATCCCAACTTGTGCTTAGCATGTTGAGCTAATGCCTTTGGTGGTAAATAGATAAATTCTCACTTCTATCTTCATACCCAATAAACTACACTTACAATACTTACACAGTACTCCCGGACTAGAGATGAAGCCCGTTGGAAGGGTTGCGGCCAGAAAGAGTGAGAGCCCTTTCCACTCTGGCGGACGCCCATCCTGGATGCACCTGAGAAGGCTTTGTTTATGGGAGACACCTGGCTCTCCGGTTCCTGAGTCCTTGGAGGAAAGTGAAAATTTCCCCAAGAGGGAGAAATCCTTGAAACCCAGTGCATCTTATACATTGTTAATAACACAGGTCCAGTGGGACTATTTGATTGTCACTAGAAAAATTTCCCGGGAGGAAACATTCACAACATCGTATTTTAGCTCAATTTCAACTCAGCAAAACAGAGCTTAATGATTAAAAGTCTGATTCTAAAGTCAGTCTGCCTGGGCTTGCGTCCTAACTCTACCACTTCCTAGTTATGGAATAAACTTCACTCAACTACACCTTGGTTAACTTATCTTCGAAATTAAGGCATTAATAGTACCTCCTCCATAGGGTTCTGGTGATAATTAAGTGAACTGACACACGTAAGCTTAGGACACCGGATGGCATACAGTAAGCTTAGGACACTGGATGGCATACAGCAAGTGCTCAACAAACATTGACTATCCACTGTTGTTGTTAATATTACTGCCCCAACTGCATTAGCAACTTATTTTCTTGTTAAGCAAGGTGAATCACAGTTTTGTTCAGGGTACAAAACTGTGGGCCTATGCAGATGCATTTACTTGAACAGCAAAATACTGTGTTTAGAATAACATAGGAAAAATAGAGGAAGGGAAACAGTACTGTTGAAAACCATTGAAGTGGGTGTAAAAAGACTCATGTATGTTTTTATAAAACAAGCAAGGGAATACTGACTAGTTGCTTGAAACTTTATGTTGAGAATAAAATAACAGTGTCTACTACTCTCAAGAAAGTCATCATCTGGGAGACCCACGAGTCAATAGGCAGTCCCAGCCCAGCCCAGCCCAGCCCAGCCCAGCCCAGCCCAGCCCAGCACAGCACAGCTGTGTGAGGTAAAGCACGAGGCGTCTTGGGAGTGTAATGGAGGGGTATTTTGCTCAATCTTTGGGCAAAATTAGCTTCTTGAAGGAGGTAGCATCTAAGCCAAGAAGTGAATGCTGAATTAGAATTATGGATAGAGAGGGGGAAATTATTCTGAATAGAAAGAGAAACACGCACAATGGCCCATAGAAGAGAGAGTGGTCTGGGAACTACAAGTAATTCAAAATGGCACATGGCTGGTGCATTGGTGCTTACAGGAGAAAGTGGCAGGAAACAGACCACAGAGGTCCTTCTAGATCATGTAATCCAGTCTGACCCTTTTTGAAGGTGATGGGGAGCTGATGAAGGCGGTATTATGCCTAAGGGCCATTCTTTATTGCACAAGGTAAATGGATAGGGGGTCCAGGTTAGAGACAAGCACACCCTTTAGGGGACTTTTGTAGTAATCCAGGTTAGGAGAAAATCATAGCCTGAGATGGGGTGGTGGCAACTGGAACAGAGAACAGCAGAAGGATTTGAGAGGAGATTTGTAAGTCAAAATCCAAATGCCGTGGTGATTTAATGGATGTGAGCTGAGGAAAAGGGGAGACGAGGACATAAGACAAACATCGATGTTTCTGGTTTGGACAAATGAGCATATGGTTTTCTGAAAAAAGGGAAAGGAAGAACAGATTTAAAGGAAAACAACACGGAATGGGTTTTGAGGTTATCGTGCTGACGGTGCTTACGGACGCTCCAGTAGGGAGGAGGTGTAGGCTGTTAGATACACGGCAGAAAAGAGCTCTGGCTGAGAAATCTCACACACCGGCACACACATGCACACATATGCATGTGCACACACCTACACACGTGTACACATGCACAGGCAGGTGCACACACCCATACACACATGCACACATGCACACAAGTCCATATAACATACACACGTGCACACCGGCACACAAACATGCACAGACACGCATGCCTTGGCCCTGTCCCTGTGATTCTATGAAATATTGTTATTAAGAGCATTGGGAGTAGTCAGTCAGGATTTCGATTACTAGCTGAGTACCTCATCCTTCCAAAACTGCCTCTTCAAATGACTCACATAGTCCTAAGGATCAAATCAACCTCATTCAGGAATCCAGTCTTTGATCCCCACACCTTGCCTGGCACTACTCTGACCAAGAGCCCAATGAAGCCCTCGCACCACAGCTGGTCAGCACTCTACACAGAGACCTGCCTCCCTAGGACAAGAAGAGGATGTGTCTATCACTCAGCAGGGGATGGGCACTGATAGTGGCTTTGTGGGGTGTTGGTTTGTGCACACCCCCATGCACTTGGCCCCTCTCGGCTTTGGGATTTGTCTTTGCAGCGCCGTCATTGCTCTTGGAGAATAGATGCCCAGAAACAGCCTGTGGAAGACAGCACAGAAACCCCGCTGCAGCAGGCCTCCCCTTCCGCCCCCCGTAAGGCACAGGCAGGGATGATTACCTTCCTCAGCCAACATCAAAGCACGTTAAATGTTGGAGGTAATGCTGTCTTTGGTGCTGAAAAGTCACTCCCCCCAAACACTCACCAGGGCATCTGGGGAAAAATGAGCCTCTTGCCATCTACCAGATGTGTTTATTGTGGGGAAAAAAAAGCCTAAGCAAATCTCCCCAATAGGTCAGAATCTTAACAAGGATAGTAATTCCCTTAACATTCAGATGCAGCATTAACCACATCCATAAACTAAATTTACAAACAGCAGAAATAATAATAAAAAAAGCTATTTATGGAGGCAATGTATGAGAGGTGATAGTAAAGAGACTCCCTTCCCATCGCTGTCAGCCCCTGAGCTCTGCGATTCTGAATAGCTGACAGCCTTCCAACCTCATAAATTCCAAGAACCGCAGCCACTGGGAGCAGCACAGCCTCCGGCCCCTCTGTCCCTTGGGTTTCTTACAGAAAGGTAAAATGACCAGCACGCATACATTGTAATGAGACATAAGGTGAAGGAGGTCTTTTGCTTTCATTCTAAAGCAGAAATTGTCCCAGTATTTATGGGAAATCACTAACTCTGTGTGTGTTTTCAAGTTTTCATGTATTAATGAGCAAAATTCTCGGTGCAGCTAACTAGGCTGTGTCCATGCTATACGGACAGTCTCCTTCTGAGACACTGGAAGCCGGAGGCTGAGCCGTTTGGGTGTTGTCAGACAGCAGCAACAGTTTCCGAAGGAAACCCTGGAGAAGATTCTATAGCAGAGAACAATAGAGTACAGGCAGAAGTGGGTGCAAAATACTAACAATGCTTCATGATCAAATTATCCCTTTCGTTCTTGATTTCAAAGCCCTGAACACAGAAATTCAATCTCAAAGATTTGTCTGCGGTCAGCATCCTGGCCCCATTTCACAGATGGGGAGACAGGTCCAGAGAGTGAAAAGAGCAGCCCACACCAGCAGCAGGGCTATGAAGAGAACCTTTTTGCTCCCACCCAGGCTGTGGCCCACCCTTCTGAGTTGAGTCAGAGCAAAGCCTCTGACTGGAACAGAAACAAAATCAACTCAGCCTTTCCTCCTTCAGAGGGGGTCAGGGCTAATCCCCAGATGCTGGAAGTGAGAGGCCTTTGGAGGAAGAACTCTGAGAAGCAAGGCTCCCATCTGCTCTTTGTGGACATTTAATATCTCAGGGCGATTTCTGCAGAGCAAAGTTTATCCCAGGCTCTGGGCTGGATGTTTCCTTCCTCACAGGCATGCAGGGGCTGTGAGCTATTGGTGTCCCTGGCCATTACGCTTCCACCCCTGAAGAGACTCGAATCAGAAGCAGATCAAGTGGTTTCTGTATGATGATGGCTTAGAAATGATGAGCGGTGGTAGAAACATGAGATAGGATCATCATCTTTAATCCTGCACCAGCGCCAGCACAGTTGGTCATTTGCTTGTGTGGAACATCGGTTTCAGAGGGGGCGATTCCATTTACGAAGGATGTGGTGTTTTCCCATCAGGCGGATGAAATTGACTTCCGTTGATGATAGGATGCCTGCACATTTGAAAACAGGAAAGCATTTGCTTTGATACAGTTCACTTTTTGGTTAAATAATATTGAAAGAGGTAGGGTGATAAAACTCCTTTTGTCACTTTTCAGCCCTGAGGGAAAAAGCGGGGCGTAGCAAAATATAGAAAAGAAAGCAATTATAAGATAGAACCCAAAGAAATGCTAATCTTGGCTACCTTTTTCTTTTTTTTTTAGATGAAATCTTGCTCTGTCGCTTAGGCTGGAGTGCAATGATGCGACCTCGGCTCACTGCAACCTCCGCCTCCCGGGTTCAAGCGATTCTCCTGCCTCAGCCTCCTGAGATGCTGGAATTACAGGCGCCCACCAACAAGGCCAGCTATTTTGTGTATTTTTAGTACAGACAGGGTTTCACCGTGTTGGCCAGGCTGGTCTCGAACTCCTGACCTCAGGTGATTCACCTGCCTCGGCATCCCAAAGTGCTGGGATTACAGGCGTGAGCTACTGCGCCCGGCCAGCTACCTCTCATTTTCAAGGAAACTTCAGGCAACCACTTAATAAACCCAGAGTCAAAACAGTCTCTAATTTTGACATTATCAACCTGTGTGAAATGTGATAAGAAACAAAAGCCATCGTGCAGCTATGAGGGCAGTAATTATTGTAACACTTGAAGTGCCCTGGGGATGAAGCATGAGGCTCCACACAGAGTCTTGGACTGCCATCCATTCTGCTTTGGGGAAATTTGATTGTCTATGCCTTTTCCTCTTTCGCTTTTGTTTTCCAAACACAGAGACCAAATGCAGAAGAGCAAAGCAGAGAGAAAACTGGGTTTTTTGGTCCTATCTCCTGCTCGTCTCTCTCTTCCTCGTTTGTCGGCTTTCCTCCTACCCTCTGCAAACTTTGCCTCCTGCTAACCCTTCAATCATTTCTGTCTTCAGATGCCTGCCTTCTTCCTTGATTTAACTGATGTTAACACAGTACATCTCAGTTTTTCTCTAGACTGACACCATTCTGGTTAAAAAATATATCAATGTGTCCTGGAATATTTCAGTGTCGCTTCTTAAACCCAGCAGAATTTTTTCCCATCATAGAAGATGTGTAGACGTGTACGGAGAGATGTGTCCTCAGACCACTGGCATCTCAGGGAAGGTAACCTCAAGACTGATTTCATTTGTGAGCAAATCACAAAACAATAACACTCTTAATGATTTTGCCTCTCAAGCTATTACAACCTGAAGACGAAGGGCACTAAAAACAAACCCACTGAAACCCTTCATAATCAGACCACCCTGGACTCTCAAAACAGTGTATCAAAAATGAAATTCAGAATCTCAGCACTGTGGGGGGCCAAAGTAGGCAGATCACTTGAGGTCAGGAGTTTGAGACCAGCCTGGCCAACATGGTGAAACCCCGTCTCTACTAAAAATACAAAAATTAGACAGGCGTGGTGGCAGGTGCCTGTAATCCCAGCTACTCAGGAAGTTGGGGCAGGAGAATCACTTGAACCGGGGAAGCAGAGGTTGCAGTGAGCCAAGATCGTGCCACTGCCCTTAAAGAATGAAATGAGTTAATAAAGACACAGGAAAGTCAAGTTTTGGTGGGAGTCATTGAGAATAAAAGCTTCTAAAAGGCAAATCTACATCTCTTTAGGGTGCTTGGTCTTTGTTTAAAGTAAGACATGATGCTTTCTGCAAGAAAGACAAGGTCTTTCATGGAACAGAGCTGCCTGTGATGGCCACGTGAGTGAATAGGGCTGATGCAAACAACACAAGAACCCCATCAAGCTGCTAGAATACGAATACTCAGACTGTGCCCCAAGTCTTAGTTTGGGTGCCCCAGAAATAATCCCCAGGACTAGGATTTAAGTGCAATTAGTTTATTTGATATGAGATCCAGAGAGCACTTGTAGGACAGAGAGCAAGACAGAAACAGAATGACAGACAAGAAAGGGTTCCTTGTCAAATGAGTTACAACTATAGGTACCTGCAGCTCTAACCTGCTGTGGAAATCCAGGAGCCGGTGTAGCAGATGCACTTCCGAGGGTCCCGCCATCTGTAATTGGCTGAGTCGTCCCAGGAGTCATGGATCCCATGGCAGCCAGAGAACACTTATGGGAGAAGAAATGTACATGCTGGCAGCTGGAAATCCAGGGCTCCAAAGTGGTGAGGGGAGAAAGATATGGATGGGGCACTGACAGCCCTGACACAGGCTCCCAGGACCCCTCATGGCCTCTTATTTCCGTATTACAACAGCATATTAAACAACACTCAGAAGCACGTGGCTCTTTGGTTAGTGATGATTGTAAAGGGTGGCCCTGAGTTGTGTCAATTGGGAGTACTAATGGTTTAGATAAATTAGTAGCTGAGTGCTCCATGGAGGTGTGAGCCCTGCCTGAGAGGAGTTTGGAGCAAAAGTATTTCTAGGCAGTATTCCTATAAATCCTACAGCCAAAAAATTACATATATCCATTGCACATTTATTCCTCCACAGGCAGGAAAGCAGGAGATGGCAGCTCCTTAACCCACCAGCTGGAGAATCCTCTACAGCAGTGTTCTCTGCAGCAGTGTTCTTGGGCATCCCTGTACCCTCAACATACCTTGACCCAGCATTTGACGCATAGTAAATGTGCCAAATAAATGTGTGAAAAATGAATTAATGGATGGATGAACGGATGATGAGCGCTATGGTTTGGATACAGTTTGGTCCTACCAAGTCTCATGTTGACATGCAGTCCCCCATGGTGGAGATGGGGCCTGGTGGAGGGGCTTTGATCATGGGGGTAAATCCCACATGAACATCTTGGTGCCATCCTCCCAGTAGTGAGTGAGTTCTCACTCTAATAGTTCCTAGGAGAATTGATAGTTTTAAAAAAGCCTGGTACCTCCTCCCTTTTATCTCTTGCTTCTTCTCTTGCCTGGTGATGCCTGATCTCCTTCCCCCTCTGCTGTGCATGGAAGCTTCTGAAGCCCTCACCAGAAGTAGACGCTGGTGCCACGCTTCTTGTATAGTCTGCAAAACTGTGTGTCAAATAAACCTCTTTTCCTTACAAATTGTCCAGCTGCAGGTAATCCCTTATAGCAACACAAAAACAGACTAAGACAATGAGTCACATTTGCAATGAAAAGTGTAGTCTTTGAAAATTTGGCAGTGACTTACCTGGAGGTTTACAATAGTTTGATCTACACAGGGTGACACAAGACAGCAACCACCTGTATAGCATTGGGCTATTATATCCATCAGACTTGAGGATAATCTTCTGAGGGCAGGGACAGTGTCCATTTCTTGCCATCGAGTTTCCAGTGCTCACAACAAAGATCCATTGGATGGGCTGGGCATGGTGGCTCATGCCTGTAATCCCAGCACTTTGGGACGCTGAGGTGGGCAAATCACGAGGTCAGCAGTTCGAGACCAGCCTGGCCAACATGGTGAAACCTTGTCTCTACTAAAAATAAAAAATAAAAAATAAATTAGCCAGGCGTGGTGGCACGCGACTGTAGTCCCAGCCACTCGGGAGGCTGAGGCAGGAGAATCTCTTGAACCCAGGAAGTGGAAGTTGCAGTGAGCCAAGATTATGCCATTGCACTCCAACCTGGACGACTGAGCAAGACTCAGTCTCAAAAAAGAAAAGAAAACAAAACAAAAAGTTTCATTGGATGAATGAATGAATAAATAACCAATGTAAAAGCAGAGGATGGTATAGTTGTTAAGTGCATGGACTTGGAAGCTATGTTGCTTAGGTTCAAATACAAGCGCCACAGCCTTGAGCAAGTTATTTAAACCCACTGTGGCTCAGTTTCCTCATCTATAAAATGAGGATCATGATAGTGTCTATCTCATAGCACTGTTGTGAGGATTAAATGAGAACTCACTTAAAAAACTTAGAACAGTCCCTACAGAATAGTAAGCAATATAGAAATGTTTGCTCTTATTATGGAATCTCAGAGTGTCCTCAATATCAATAAAATTATTTTTTCCAAAAAAATGGAAATACAGCCATTGTGAGAGGTGAGGCCATCTGGACTTCCTGGGTAGAGAGGGGACTTGGGCAACTTTTCTTACAAGAGAATTGTTAAATGCACCAATCAGGAACTTTCCTGCCTTACAAGAGGGTTGTAAAATGCACCAATCAGCACTCTGTAAAATGCACCAATCAGTGCTCTGTAAAATGCACCAATGAGTGCTCTGTAAAATGCACCAATCAGCAGGATTCTAAAAGTAGCCAATCGTGGGGAGGATTGAAAAAAAGCCACTGACAGGACAGAAACAGAACATGGGAGAGGACAACAAGGGAATAAAAGCTGGCCACCACTAGCCTGCAGCAGCAGTATGCTCGGGTGCCACGGAAGCTCTGTACTTTGGCTGTTTGCAACTTCACAACAACCTTGCTACTGCTCACTCTTTGGGTCCGTGCCATATTTAAGAGCTGTAGTACTCACCACCAAGGTCTGGGGCTTCTTTCTTGAAGTCAGCCAGACCACGAACCCACCGTCAGGAGCCAACTCCGGACACAATTGGACCAAAATGGCCTTTTAACTAAGTTCTAAGTCCCACGTTCATTATCTGCAGAACTTTGGGATTTCAGGACATAAATCTAGGCAAATGAGTTTCTACAGCCTCAATATATTTGGAAAAAAAAAAAAAAACCAAAAAAAAAGTTAAATCAATGAAAATCTAGACCAGGGATCAAGAAATTTGGGTTCCTGTCCTGATTCTGGCTAATGCATGTCTTAGCTTGACTTAGTTAAAAGGTAAAGAGAAGCAACATTAGAGAAGCATTTTGAGCATTTTTTAAAGGGGAATATTGTTACTAAAGAAAGACCATTGGTATAATTGCGTTGTTGAAATACTGCACTATGGAAACACAACTTTTTCCCTGACAAACCTTACGCAAAAACAGATGACAGAAAAGCAATCCAGTCAGCTCAGATTAACACCCTAATAGAAGAAAGAGGGCAAATCTGAAAAAATGCAGTCATTTACTTAAAAGCAATTTCAAAAGTAAAAAAAAAAAAATTAATAATAACTAAATCTGTGATACAGACTTCATTTGCTATTAGGAATGAATTTGGATGGATCTCTGAGCCTTACACCATGCATCAAACCTAATTTGAGCTTGGATGATTTTCTTTTTCATATGGTATATTTAACTCTTATCAGATGGATATACGGACAAATAAGTAATGACATGTGCACAGTGAATTAAGCTAAAGCCATTTTTCTCCTTTAAGGACTTAACATGGGGAAAGCATTATTCAGGGATGATTTCTTCAGACACCCGCCCCTGTAAGAGCTTGTCATGGACCTGGGTTATTAACATAGTATAAAAGAAGAAATTTGGTGCTGTTGCCCACGTGTTCTTCCTGAGCCCTGTTAAACTGGACTGCACTGTGCCCTGCACGATGGGCTTGTTGCTAGGTAACAGTCACAGGAACCCCGAAAGCCTTTCCTCAGGGCTGCAGATATGTTCTAGTAAAGCCCTGGCTTCTGCAGTCGGAAACTGTGTTTCCATTACTCATTGTCTCTGTTGCTCTTCCTCCCATTTGTTTTTGTTTACAGATCCCAATTTAACAAATGAGTTCATCCATCTCATGTGGTTAAACAGCTGTGTAAAATAGAGACCCCACTTTAATGGTATTGATTTACTGCAACAGGTAATTTAATAGAGAGCATTCGACCACTGGTGTTTGTCTCTACTTTGTAGAAAGAGAAGCGTCAGGAAAAGCATGCAACCATATTAAGATGCTTCACAACAGGATGCTCTTTAAAATACAGGTTTGAGACAAAATCTGTTTCAAACCACAACTGACTGGGAGACAAGTGGAGATATTTGAAAATGAACTAGATATTAGATGACATTAAGAAATATGTTAAAATGTCAGATGTGGAAATCGCATGGTGGTTATGTAAGAGAATGTACTCATTCTTTGAAGATGATGCTAAGAGTACAGTGTCATAGTATCTATAAAAATACAGATGAAGCAAATACAAAATATTAGTATTACTAGATCTGGATGGTATGTTGTGTATTCATTGTTCTATTCATATTTTTATATGTTGAAATTTTTCACAATAAAAAGTAATTCATAATTAAAAAAAAAAACACTAAAAAACTACCATCTTCAGAGGAAGATCTTGTAACATGGACGGGCCATTTATTCTGCTTCTGGAAAGAATGAGAATTTTAAAGGCAAGTGGAGTAGCAATCGAGGAAGGAGATTGGGAAGGCAGAGAGAGAAAAAGTGTGTAAAGTTGAGGACCCTATAGAGGGAAGTGGTCATTTAGAAAACCTCAGTGGTAAGTGGATGGAGAATGACTCGTAGTGCTCAATTTGAAATCATTTGTGTCTCTGCAATATAAAGTCCTTCTCTATGAAACACAATTATTCAGTAAGTTGTGCTATACTTTAAATGGTTCGTGAGAATGAAAAATGAATCAGATGTCAACTTTAATGTTGTCGAAAGGGTCAAAAGGCACACGATGGTAAAACCATCCATAGACTTAGCCATTTCCGTAGAAGCTGGAGTTGACAGTGACCATGAGACTAGGTCCTTGGGAATTTGTGGAAAACTTTGGAACGGCATTGAACCTCTAACCAAGAATGAAATTAGACTTCAAACAATCTCATCTTGATCTGAAGGGCTCAGGCTACAACCGGATCTCAAGTCTAATAATGAGAAATGACAATGTGCTAGCAGCCCTCACTCTCAGCACCCCCTCTGGCCTCGGTTTCCACTCTGGCGGTGCTTGAGGAGCCCTTCAGCCCGCCATGGCACCGTGGGAGCCCCTCTCTGGGCTGAGTGAGGCCAGAGCCTCCTTCCTCTGCTTGCCAGGAGGTGTGGAGGGGGAGGCGTGGGTGGGAACAGGGGCTGTGCGCCGTGCTCATGGACCAGTGTGAGTTCTGGCGGGCACGGCCGTGGGTGTGGGATTGGCGGGTCCTGCACACAGAGTAGCCAGTGGGCATCGCCGGCCCAGGGCAGTGAGGGGCTTAGTACCCAGGCCAGGAGCTGTGAAGGTAGCCCTGGGTACCCCAGCAGTGCTGGCCTGCCAGTGTTGCACTCAAATTCTCACAGGGTTTAGCTGCCTCTGGGTGGGGCAGGGTTCAGGACCTACAGCCCGCCATGTCTGAGCCCCTCCCGCTGAGGAGGGCTCAGGCGTGGCCTGAGCCTCCCCAACTGGCGCTGCCCTCTGCTTTGTGGTGCCCGGTCCCATTGACAGCCCAAGGGCTGAGGAGTGCAGGCACGACTGGGCTCCACCTGCAGCCCTGGTGCAGGATCCACTGGGTGAAGCCAACTGGGCTCCTGAACTGGATGGGGACTTGAAGAACTTTTATATCTAGCTGAAGGATCCTAGGTGCACCAATCAGCACTCTGTATCTAGCTAACCAAGTGGAGACTTGGAGGACTAGCACTCTGTGACTCTGTGTCTAGCTCAAGGTTTGTAAATGCACCAATCAGCACTCTATGTCTAGCTCAGGGTTTGTAAATACACCAATCAGCACTCTGTGTCTAGCTCAGGGTTTGTAAATACACCAATCAGCACTCTGTCTAGCTCAGGGTTTGCGAATACACCAATTGATACTCTGTATCTGGCTAACATAGTGGAGACTTGGAGGACTAGCACTCTGTGACTGTGTCTAGCTCAAGGATTGTAAATGCACCAATCAGCACTCTGTGTCTAGCTCAAGGTTTGTAAATACACCAATTGGTACTCTGTATCTAGCTAACTCTGTATCTAGCTAACTAGCACTCTGTGACTCTGTGTCTAGCTCAAGGATTGTAAATACACCAATCAGCACTTTGTCAAAATGGACCAATCAGCCCTCTGTAAAGTGGACCAATCAGTTCTCTGTAAAATGGACCTATCAGCAGGATGTGGGTGGGGCCAGAGAAGGGAATAAAAGCAGGCTGCCAGAGCCAGCCAGGGACAATGTGTTTAGGTCCCCTTGCACAGTGTGGAAGCTTTGTTCTTTCGCTCTTTGCAATAAATCTTGCTGCTGCTCACTGTTTGGGTTCACGCTGCCGTTATGAGCTGTAACACTCACCGCAAAAGTCTGCAGCTTCACTCCTGAAGCCAGCGAGACCACAAACCCACCGGGAAGAATGAATAACTCCAGACACGCTGCTTTTAAGAGTTGTAACACTCACCACAAAGGTCTGCAGCTTCACTCCTGACAGCGAGACCACGAACCCACCAGAAGGAAGAAGCTCTAGACACGTTTGAACGTCTGAAGAAACAAAATCCGGATACACCATCTTTAAGAACTGTAACACTCACCTGGAGGGTCCACGACTTCATTCTTGAAGTCAGTGAGACCAAGAACCCACCAATTCCAGACACAATAAAATTGAAGTAAAGTATAATATTATCTCATCTGTAACAAAGTAGGACATGCATTAATTTATCACTTAATGAGATCATAAAATGAATAGATACATTTACTGTGAAAGTCATCCAATAAATGTTTATTGAGCATATGCAGTGTTCCAGGTCCATTTTTATTGGCTGAAGACTGACATAGCAACAGTGGGTTATATTTTGGTATGGCATTGTAAAAGAAGGATGGGTCTTAGATATCACTTGAAGGCAGAGCAAAAAAACAACAAAAAAAATTGCAGATGGCTTAGAGGTACAGGAGAACGAGAAGAGTAAATGATGACATCCTTCTTTTGGACTGAGCAACAGGAAAGATTGAGTTATCATTAAGTGACATGGGAAAGACTGCAGGAGGAGTGGGTTTGGCGGGAACAGTGGACGATCAGGGACTGGATATGTTAAGTTTGAGATACTTGAATATAGTGGAGATGTTCTGCAGGCAGGTGGATATAGGCATCAGGAGTGTACGGAAGTCTGGGACAGAAATGTAAGTTTAAAGTGTGTGTGGTGTGTTTATTGTTTTAAGGTACCTGAGATTTGTTTTAATTAGTCATGGTAAGATACACAGGCGTGCACAGGACTGTCATGAAGGAAGAAGCGTATTATACTCAGAGATCCCTAGAAACAGGCGGCATGGCAGGCCAAGCAGGGCCACACGGGGAAGCACCAAAGTGAGATGGGAGGGCAGAGCAGAGAGAGGGGGAAATCGTAGGCAAGAGCCTTCATTGTGGTTTCCCTGAGAAAGAATGGGTGAGGCAGAGTGAGCATTTCGATTGGCTAGTTAGTGTAATTTCAGTGGGCTCTGGGTGTAGGGGCTGTCCCTCATTGTCTGGTATCTGGTCCTGGGGTGGTTAAAGCAGATAGACAGTGGCCCAGGTGTGACAGCTCAGATGAGGAAATGGTGGAGAATATGGGCTCTGGCTTGGTTTGGTTTGCATTTGAGAGAGTTGTTTACTACCTCCAGGAATTGGCTAATCCTGGGAGAAGCAGTCCCTCCAGGGTCAGCCAGGCCCCAGATGTCAAAGCGTCAGCATATAGAAAATAAAAACCACCACAGTTAATACAATAATATTTAAAGTTATGACCGTGGATGAGATCATCCGGGGTTGAAGCTATGGGCACTCCAAGCAAGAGGTCAGCAAGATGAGATGGATATAGAAAATAAAACAGATTAAAGGGAGGAAAGCAGCAGAGAAAACCAGAAGAATGTGGTACCCCCAAAGTCAAGCGAATAGTTTCCCAGAGGCAGGAGTGAGAAACTGCCAAATGCTACCCATAGGTCAAGTAAACCACATGGGGGTCATTGGTGACATTTGCAAGAGTAATTCTGGTGAAGTTTCGGGATCAAAAGCTCACACACATCATATTTAAGAGAACAGAAAGCAGGATTTGGGAAGACTACTAACTACTCTTTCTAGATATTTTGCTATAAAGGGAGCACAGAAATGAAGTAAAACCCAGAGTAGGGTCAATCTAATTTTTTTTTTTTTTAAGATGGAAGGAAAGACTGAGCAAAGGAATGGCACAAGGAAGAGCCTAGAGAAGTGCCCGTGAATAGACAAGCAGGACCCAAGAGGAGGGTCCAGCCTTGGATAGGGGGATAGACACTTCAACCATAGTGTAATGGTCTGAATGTTGGTTCAAATTCAAATCTAATCCCCAGGGTGATACTATCAGAAAGTAGGGGCTGGCCAGGTGCGGTGGCTCATGGTTGTAATCTCAGCACTTTGGGAGGCCGAGGCGGGCAGATCATAAGGTCAGCAGTTGACGACCAGCCTGGACAACATGGTGAAACCCCGTCTCTACTAACAATAAAAAAAAAAAAAAAAAAATTAGCCAGGCATGGTGTCAGGCGCCTGTAATCCTAGCTATTCCGGAGGCTGAGGCAGGAGAATTGCTTGAACCCAGGAGGTGGAGCTTGCAGTGAGCCGAGACCATGCCATTGCACTCCAGTCTGGGCGACAGAGCGAGACTCCATCTCAAAAATAAATAAGTAAATAAAAGAAAGTGGGAGCTTTGGAGGGTGATTAGGCCGTAAATGGGATTCAGGCCCTTATAAAAGAGATGCCAGAGAGCTAGGTAGTCCCTTCCACCATGTGAAAACACAGCAAAAAAGTACCATCAATAAGAAAGCAAACCCCCACTAGACATGGAATCTGCTGGTGCCTTGGTCTTGGACTTCCCAGTCTGTAGAACTGTAAGAAATAAAGAGCTGTTGTTTGTAAGCCACCTGGTCTATGCCTTTTTATTATAGCAGCCCAAACAGACTAAGACGTAGTGATGGGTGGGGAACAGGCACAGGTGCTGGTCTTCTTGAGCATAGGGTGGTGGGTGTACTGGAAGTGCGTTCATGGCTTTGGTTTTCTCAGTGCAGTGCTGCTTTTAGCTTGAAGCCTGTTCTTTTATCTGACGCTGACTTTGATGGTATTGACTGGATAGGATACAACAATGTGATTCATGTGAAGGGAAAGAGACTCCGCCATCTCCTTTTTTATTTTGGCATAGCATTGTAAAAGAAAGAAACTGAAAGAAAGAAATGCTCATCTAAAAATACAGTCACATAAACCGGAGGAGTATGATCCTGATTAAACTGCTCACACCATCTTGGGAACAAGTGGATGTGGGAAGAGAAAGAATTGAATGTGATAACAATAAACATTTTGATGCCACTTCCAAGAAGCAAAAAGTTAGTTACTTCCCAGAGTATCCCAAAGGTAAAAGAAGAAGAAAAATAAAATCTCACATACACAAAATGTGGATTCAGCATTTGACTGCATCAGGAAAGGCTTGATAGCCTCCGAGGGAGTCCCTAAGAAAATAGTTTAGGAGGGAGATGTGCAGGCACACACACAGCCCCCTATACACTTAACGCTCTTAACCTCTCAGATCCCTGACAGATCACAGTCCGGGGAGTTATGCTTCTGGGACTGGGACGCCTGCATTCAAGCAGCTTATTCTTTTGACCTTGTGGTTGTTATGTGCCAGTTGCAATGAGATGTCCCCTGCTCTCGTCTTATAAATAAAGGCAATTTACTCATCACTGTCAAACAGTGCCCTAAAGGCACCTATTTTTTTTTTTTTTTTCATGTTCGTAACAATCCTCTAGGTGGGTGGGGTAGCCTTCATGGAAGTGATGGGCCTCTGAGCCTGATGAGAAATCATAAAGTGCTCCCACGGCACGGAAAAGGTCATCTCTGACATTCAGTCTGGCTGGACTTTGAGCCGCCAGTCCAGTCTTAAGACAGGCTTGTCCTCCCCACAGAGCTGGCCCTGCTTCCCCTGTAGGTGTGGCCGGCAGTGTGTCCTGGGCACCACAGTCCACAGCATCGCCAGCTGAGTCTCCGAGATGCCTTGCCAGGAGCTGGGCCCCCTCAGTGTAGCACTGCAACTCACCCGAGGGCGTAAAGGCACAGCCGGGAGCAATGGCTTTCCCGCCTCCCTGAATGAATTCCTCCTACCCTGTCCAGGGGGCTGTATGCTGCTCGGATGCCCTGCGAGCCTTTATTCACTTCCCTTGGGTGTGCATTTGGCGTGTTTAGATTCTAGCTGACTCACTCTGGGCCTTAAAAACCATTTTACCTTTAATTCACCCATCTGCTGCCCAGGAGGGAATCATTTTCAAGCCAAAGTTTCTCACCTGGGTCATGCCTATCTCTTGCAGAGATAAATCACAGTTTGCCCTCTCACCAGAAAAGATCCGGCAGACAGAAGGTTTCATTTGTACCAAGGCCCCCGTGTTATCTTTTATGCTAGTCACAATTCCTTTCCCAGCCTTTCTTCTCCATCATGAAAATGTATCACAGTTAAGGAAAAGAAAGCTCCCGCATCTAGGGTCCTCTGAGGTCCTAACTGATTTAAACCACAGGCAGATTTTCTGTTTGCTCTTTCTTCCCATGGACACAGAATTCACACTGCACGGGCTGTGTTCAGGGAAGGGAATGACTGGCATTTACCGTAGGGATAGCCAGTGCTGCTTCCCAGTTCTCCTTTTCCTGGGTATGGGTTACAAAGTCATCTTTATTCAGGCTCAGAAACTCTTGATTTATGTCACTAATAAGTATGTGCTTTGTGCTCCAGCCAGTATGAACTGCTCAGAATACGTGATGCGCTGGTTATAAATTGATAACCATCTATTGTAGATCACAGGGAGCTCAGAAGAAGACAATCATGTGCGTCAATTCACAGTATATGGACCTGGCCCCAGTGTGCACATCCCAGCCTGCATGGTCAGAGCATCTTAGCCTAACCCAAACTACCCTGCACAGCATCTACAGCCATTTATCAATTTCACTAAGAACACGGAGATCCTCTTTCAACTTGGTCATGAGTCTGGGTTATGAATCTAACTCTCCACTAAGAAGCCTGATCTCCCAAGTAAAAATCTGGTCTGTTAACTCTCTGCCTTATGAGGAAATGAAGGTCCCACAGCAGTGAGAGGTAAATTTCAAACACAACAGGAATATACTTGGACTCTGTACAGAAGGGTGCGACGCCCAGCATTTTCACAGAAAAGCAAATCATTTCCACATAAGAAGCAACAAGGATAACAGAAGTTTATGTCAGCCATGCAGACATTGTCAAACTCCCTGCCCAGTCTCCTCTCCTACCTCACTTGCTTTCACCAATAAAGACTTAGAAGAAATATGTAGAGTTCAAGCTTCAGTTTTGTTAATTGCTTAACCGGGTTGCTTTTCAGAAAGCATCTGTAATAGTCCTTGAAACTGATCCCAATGAATGGGAATTCACAAAAAACATTAGTAACGTTGAGATGCTTTTGTATGCCTTTTGGGATGCTCAGGCCCTCTGGAACTGCATTTAGTCCAGGCGGGAAGGTAACTGAGCTTTACACAAGTAATGGTATGAGATGGGCACTGTGGGCTCTGACAAGGGATGCTGTCAAAAGGAAAATCCTTGGATTGATTATACCCTTAAAAATGTACATGATTGGGCTGGGCGCAGTGGCTCACACCTGTAATCCCGGCACTTTGGGAGGCCGAGGCAGGTGGATAGGAGGCTGAGGCAGGTGGATCACCTGAGGTCAGGAGTTAGAGACCAGCCTGGCCAACATGGTGAAACACCGTCTCTACTAAAAGTAAAATAAAATTAGCTGGGTGTGGTGGCATACGCCTGTAGTCCCAGCTACTCTGGAGGCTGAGGCAGGAGAATAACTTGAACCCGGGAGGTGGAGGTTGCAGTGAGCCAAGAGCGTGCCATTGCACTCCAGCCTGTGCAACAGAGTGAGACTCCGTCTCAAAAAAAAAAAAAAAAAAAAAGTGCGTGATTGTTAGAGTCTCCCGGGAACCGTTTTTAAAGTTCGTATCCATAATTGTTTTCTCTAGAAAAATTAGGACATTGAAAACCTGGTTATCTTTTTACATTGTGCACCATGAAGAGATGACGATACTTTCTCTAAGTTCTGAATCATGACATTAAATAGGACAAGAAAATAAAAGCATGGCACTCCACCAGGACTGTCAGCTGAGACAGAAAACCTGATTAACAGCAAATTTGGCACCTGAGACTTCTGCAAATGGAATGAATTGCCAAAGGCGTGTCTCACTGAGAGAACATTGCCTTTCCTTTCAGTTTTAGTGGAAAGTGTGTGTTATTCAATATGGTGCATTAATTGTTTTCTTAGGAAGCTGCGATCTAAATATAATTTTTAATACATGGATTTGTAAGAAGCATTTTATGTAGCTGGATCTATATATCATAGTTGTCTATTTTATTAAGTGCTTTAACTTTTTTAAAAATTGTGCCATATTTACAAATTATCTATACTAGCAAAAAACCTTATAGGGCAAGCTTAGGTTAATTACTGCCAGAATGATTTTGGAGGTCTTGACATGTTTTCAATTTTGGTAAGAAAAACTGAGCATTGCTAAGAATGTTATGCCAATAACTAATTCCTATAGATGAAAATATATTGCTGTATAAAATTCAGCTGTCAAGATAGACGCTATAATGACACAGCTTAGGAAAGTGGGAATTTTAAATGAAAAGTTCCAGAAGAAACAGAAAAGGTCAGCTAATTCATTCTCCTGCCTCTGTTAATCACCACAGCAACTGCGTTTCAAGCATTTATGTTTCCCATTTCCAATTAAGTCAAGGTGATTACCACATCTGGTGAAGGGTAAGGATAGAGTTTAGGGCAATTAAACGTTCAGCATTGAATATATTTGATAGAGCATTTTTGTTACGGTTTTTTCAAATGGATATGATTTTCAAACCGCATGCCTAGAGCCTTAAGGTCTGCTAGAGATACGACAAGGACCATGATAGAGAAACACTGGGGCAGACAGATCATCACCCGCTTCCTGCTCTCCACTCTATAAAGAGCAGCTCCTCCTTTCTCTGTCTCGTAATATCAGGGTTTAAGAAAGAGGTGTTCTGCTAAAGAAATTGAAATAGCATTGTTTTCATCTGTCTAATGCCAATAAGATATGAAAGGTTATTGTAGAAAATATTTAAACAGGGAAATCTGCTCATGACCTGTTATTAAATTTTAAAAGTGGTGACAAAGAAGTATGAACATTATAAGCCCTTTTTGTAAATATACTCAGACGCAAAAAGAAAAAGATGAATAAATGTTTAACAAATAATATTGAGAGCTGAATACTAGGGAATACAGATAATTTTAATTTTTTTATTTTTGCTTCTCAGCGTATTTTGGTGGTGTTCTGAAACAATTCTGGATTAACAGAAAATTGTAAAAATAGTGTGAAGAGGTCCTATTTTCCTTTCACCCAATTCCTCCAATGGTAACATCAGTAGTAACACAATCATAGCACAATATCCAAAGCAAAAAATTAGCATTGGTACAAACCACAGATCTTACTCAGATTCCTCCCACTTCACACGCGTGTGTGTGTGTGTGTGCATGCATGTGCACATAGTTCTATGCAATTTTACCTTGTTGATTTGTGCAACCACCACCACAATTCCATCACCACGAAGATCCCTTACATTGGTATCTTTTTTGGGGGGTGGGGGGGGGTACGGAATCTCGCTCCGTCGCCAGACTGGAGTGCAGTAGCGCGATCTCGGCTCACTGCCTCCTTCACCTCCCAGGTTCAAGCGATTCTCCTGCCTCAGCCTCCTCACTAGCTGGGACTACAGGCATGCGCCACCACGCCCAGGTAATTTTTGTATTTCTTTTAGTACAGACAGGGTTTCATCATGTTGGCCAGGATGGTCTTGATTTTTGACCTCGTGATCTGCTTGTCTCGGCCTCCCAAAGTGCTGGGGGTACAGGCATGAGCCACCGCGCCCAGCCTACGTTGTTCTCTTTATGAATTGCTCCATTTTATTGCTGGTGAGTGTTCCATGGTGTGGCCGTAGCACAGTTTGTTTGGCCATTTACTCAATGTAGAACATTTGGATTATTTCCAAATGTTGACTATTACAAATAAAGCTGCTATGAACTTTCATGTACACATTTTTCTGTGGAGGTAAGTTTTCATTTCTCTGGGATAAATGCTCAGGAGTGTGACTGCTGGTGCATGTGGTAAGTGTGGTTCGTTGTTAGAGAGTTTGCCAAACTGTTTTCTAGAGTGACTGTGCCATTTCACATTCCTGCCAGCAATGAGTGAGAGATCCAGTTTCTCTGCACCCTCCTCAGCATTTGGGATTGTTGCTATTTTCATTTTAGCTGTTCTAGTAGGTGCTGTATATAGTGATGTCTCATGATGGTTTTAATTTGCATTTCCCTAGTGGTTAATGCTGTTGAACATAAGTCCATAACTCCATGTGCTTATTTGATAGGATATTCTCTATCGTGAAGTCTCTGATCACGTATCTTGCCCATTTTCTAATTGGACTGTGATTTTTTTTACTGTTAAGTTTTGAGCATTCTTTATATAGTCTACGTATGTGTCCTTTGTCAGATCATGGTTTCCAAATGTTTCCTCCAGGTCTGTAGCTTATTATTTTATCCACTTAACAACATTTTTCACTGAGCAAGTTTTCATTTTGGTGAAATCCGATTGATGATTTATTAAAAACAGATCATGCTTTTGGCATCATGTCTAAGAAGTCTTTACCAAACCCTGAGTCCCAGAGATTTTCTATGTTATCTCTAAAAGTACTGTAGTTTTACATTTTACACTTACATCTATGATCCATGTTGAGTTAAATTTTGTGTAAGGCTTAGGTCTAGACGATGATGGTGGTGGTGATGACGATTGCCTGTGGGTGTCCAACTGCTCCAGCACCATCTGTTGAAAAAACAGTCCTTCCTCCATTGAATTGCTCTTGTGCCTTTGCCAAAATCAGCTGGCTGTACTTGTGAGTCTCTTTCTGGGTTCTCTATTCTGCTCTAGTGATCTACATATGTCCGTCCCTTCACCAATACCACACAGTATTGATTACTGTGACTATATACTAACAGTAAGTTATATAATCAAATAGAGTGATTCCTACCACTTCATTCTTCTTTTTCAAAATTGTTTTTGGTCCTTTGATTCCATTGATTTTCTACGTATACTTTAGAATAAGCTGATCTATATCTGCAAAAAATATTGCTCTGATTTTGATATGAATTGCATTAAACCTACAGATTAATTAGAGAGAAATGTTAACTCTATTGTGTTGAATATTCCAATCCTTTATAAACATGGTACATATCTTTATTTATGTAGATTTTTGGTTTCCTTTATCAGTATTTTGTAGGGTTTTTTTTTTTTTTTTTTTTGAGATGGAGTCTCGCTCAGTCGCCCAGGCTGGAGTGCAGTAGCACGATCTCAGCTCACTGCAACCTTCGCCTCCAGGGTTCAAGCGATTCTCCTGCCTCAGTCTCCTGAGTAGCTGGGATTACAGGCACGTGCCACCGAGCCCAGCTAATTTTTGCATTTTTAGTAGAGATAGTTTCACCCTGTTTGTTGGTCAGGCAGGTGTCTTTTTTTTTTTTTTTCCAGACGGAGTGTCGCTTTGTCACCCAGGCTGGAGTGCAGTGGCACCATCTCAGCTCACTGCAACTTCTGCCTCCCGGATTCCAGCAATTCTCCTGCCTCAACTTCCCAAGTAGCTGGGACTACAGGCACGTGCCACCGAGCCCAGCTAATTTTTGCATTTTTTGGTAGAGATGGGGTTTCACCATATTGGCCAGGCTGGTCTCGAACTCCTGACCTCGTGATCTGCCTGCCTTGGCCTTCCAAAGTGCTGGGATTATAGGTGTAAGCCACCACACCCAGCTTATTTTGTAGTTGTCAACATAAAAGTTCTGTGCGTGTTTTCTAAGTTTCATACCTGCTACTTTCTTCTCTTTTTCTCCTTCATTTTTCTTCTCTCTCTTTTTTTTTCCCTCTTCTCTTTTTAGGTGGAATCTCACTCTGTTGCCCAGGCTGGAGTACAGTGGTGCAATCTCAGTTCACCAAAACCTTCACCTCCCATGTTCCAACAATTCTTTTGCTTCAGCCTCCCGAGTAGCTGGGATTTACAGGTACCTACCATCACGCCTGGCTATTATTTTTTTTTTTATTTTTATTTTTTTGGTATTTTTAGTAGAAATGGGGTTTCACCATTTTGGCTAGGTTGATCTCCAGCTCCTGACCTTAGGTGATCTGCCTGCCTTGGCCTCCCAAAGTGCTGAGATTACAGGTGTGAGCCACCATGCCCGGTCTCTTTTTTCTTTTAGCTACTGTAAATGGTATTGCTTTGTATTCTGTTTTCCATGTGTTCATTGCTTGTATATGGAAAGGCACTTGATTTTTGTGTATTGATCCTGTCTCCTGCGACCTTACTAAATTCATTCATTAGTTCCAGATTTTTGCTTTGTTTGTATTTTTAATTCTTTGGGATCTTCTATGTAGATTATCCTGTCATCTGCAAATAGGAAAAGTTTTATCTTTTCTGTTTTAATCTGTATGTCTTTTATTTCATTTTCTAACCATATTGTGCTGGCTAGGGCTTCTAGTATTACATTGAGTGAGAGTGGTGAGAGCAGCCATTCTTACCTTGTTCCCAATTTCAGGAAGAAAGCATTTGGTCTTTCACCATTAGGTACTGTGCTAGCGGTCTGTTTTTTGTTGATGATCTTCATCGTGTTGAGGAAATTTTCATCTACTCATAGTTTGCTGAGAGCCTTTATTGTAAAAACGTGACATTGAGCATTTTTTCATTTTCCTGTTGGCCATTTGTATGCCTTATTCTGAAAAAATGTCTGTTCAGGTCCTTTGCCTGTTTTTAAAATTGGGTTATTTGTTTTCCTGCAATTGAATTGTTTTAATTGCTTATATATTTTGAACAGTAATGATTTATCAGATATCAGTTTTGCAAGTATTTTCCCCGATTGTGTAAATTGTCTCTTTATTCTGTTGGTTGTTTACTTTTCTGTGCAGAAGTTTTTAAGTGTGATGTATTCCCATCTGTCTATTTTGGGTTTTGTTGCCATCTTTTTTCTTTGTCAATATAGCTACAGGATTGTCAATTTTATTGATTTTTTCAAATAAATAGCTTTTGTTGCATTGATTTTCTCTATGACTTTTCTGTTTTCAATTTCATCGATTTCTGTTCCTACCTTTATAATTTCCTTCCTCCTGCTTGCTTTGGGGTTATGTTGCTCTATTTTTTCTAGTTTCTTTAGGTAGGAACAGAAATGATTGATTTAGAATCTTTCCTCTTTTGTAATGTAAACAATTAGTGCTATAAACGTCCCTCTTGGCAGCATTTTAGCTGCATCCCACAAATGTCGGTAAGTTGTTTTTCAAATTTACATTAGGTTCAATTTTTTTTTTTTTTTTTTTTTTTTTTTTTTAAAGGAGACACAGTCAGCCAGGCACGGTGGCTCACGCCTGTAATCCCAGCAGTTTGGGAGGCCGAAGCAGGCGGATTACCTGAGGTCAGGAGTTCGAGACCAGCCTGGCCAACATGGTGAAACTCTGTCTCTACTAAAAATACAAAAATGAGTCAGGCGTGGCAGCACACCCCTGTAATCCAAGCTACTCGGGAGGCTGAGGCAGAAGGAAAAAAAGAAAATTAGCCAGGCGTGGTGGCTGGCTCCTGTAATCCCAGCTACTGGGGAGGCTGAGGCAGGAGAATGGCCTCCTCAGTAGCTAAGATTACAGGCACCCAGCTAACTGAAAGCTCCGCCTCCCGGGTTCTCACCACTGCACTCCAGCCTGACTGACAGAGCGAGACTCTGTCTCAAAAAAAAAAAAAAAAAAAAAGAGTCTAACTCTGTCACTCCTGCTGGAGTGCAGCAACACGATTATAGCTCACTGCAGCCTCAAACTCCTAGGCTCAAGGGGTCCTCCCACCTCAGTGTCCCCCGTAACTGGGACTGTAGGCGGTACCACCACACCTGGCTAATTTTTTTATAGAGATAAGTTCTCCCTATGTTGCCCAGGCTGGTCTCTGACTCCTGGGGTCAAGTGATCCTCCTCCCTTGACCTCCCAAAACAGTGGGATTCCAGGCTTAAGCTACTGTGCCCAACCTCATTCAGCTCAATGTATTTTTAAAAATTTGCCTTAAGGCATCTTCTTTGATACATGGATTATTGAGAATTATGCTAATTTCCAAGTGTTTAGAGATTTTCCTGTTGCCTGTTTCTGATTTCTAGTTTGATTCATTTGTACTCAGAGAACACATTTTTGTTCAATTTTAATTATTTGAAATTTGTTGGAGTTTACTTTATGTCCCAGGATATGGTCTATCTAAATGAATATTCCTTGATTGAAAAGAATATATATTCTGTTGTTGGTGGGGTGTTCCATAAAGGCCAATTAGATCCTGTTGGGTGTGGTTAAATTCCTCTATATCCTTGCTGTGGGTCTGTCTAGTAGCTCTATCAAATGTTGACAAAAAGGTGTTTAAGTCTCCAACTATAATTGCAGATTTGTCTCTTTCTGTCACTTCTTGTTTTTTATTTATTTATTTATTTATTTATTTTTGAGACAGAGTTGCACTCTGTCACCCAGGCTGAAGTGCAGTGACACGATCTCGGCTCACTGCAACCTCTGCCTCCTGGGTTCAAGCTATTCTCTTGCCTCAGCCTCCTGAGTAGCTGAGATTACAGGCCTGCACCACCACACCTGGCTAATTTTTGTATTTTTAGTAGAGACAGCGTTTCACCACGTCGTCAGGTTGGTCTCAAACTCCTGACATCGTGATCCACCTGCTTCAGCCTCCCAAAGTGCTGGGATTACAGGCATGAGCCACGGCACCCGGCCTCTTTCTGTCACTTCTAACAGTTTTTTTTTTTTTAAGATGGAGTCTCGCTCTGTTGCCCAGACTGGAGTGCAGTGGTGCAATCTCCGCTCACTGCAAGCTCCACCTCCTGTGTTCACGCCATTCTCCTGCCTCAGCCTCTCCAGTAGCTGGGACTACAGGCGCCAGCCACCATGCCTGGCTATTTTTTTTTTGTATTTTTAGACGAGACTGGGTTTCACCTGTTAGCCAGGATGATCTCGATCTCCTGACCTCGTGATCCACTTGCCTTGGCCTCCCAAAGTGCTGGGATTACAGACGTGAGCCACCGCACCTGGCCTATTTATCCTTATTTTTTATTGTTCTTTCTTCATTTCTAATACTCCATATTTCCTTCTTTTATTATTTCCTTTCTGTGTGTTTGTCTCCAATAGGCATTCAGTGCATTTCTGGACGTACAACAGGGCTACGCCTGGATCAACCCACTGAAGGCTGAAAATACTGGTAGTTGAAAATGCACTTTCTGACTTACAGTATTTTCAACTGACTATATACACTATACAGTTTTATAGATACATAGTTTTATAGATATATATAATATATAATCTACATTGAATTGCAAATTGTAATTATTTTTATTTTGTGGATTTTATTTTTAAAAAATTTTATTCATTATCCAAACATATTATTATTTTTTTACTTGACAAGTAAAAATTGTATATACTTACGGTTATGACACACTGTTTTGGTATATGTATACACTGTGCAATCGTTAAATCTGGCTATTTAACATATGCATTATCTCACGTACTTTTTTGTGGCGAGAACACTTCAAATCTGCTGTCCTAACAGTTGTCAATGTACAACGTGTTGTTATTCACTGTAGTCATCCTGATGTATGTCAAATCTCTTGAACTTACTCCTCCTGTCTAACTGAAATTGTGTGTCCTTTGACCAACATCTCTCCAATCCACTCCCTGCCCCAGCCATTCTACTCTCCTCCTATGAGTCCAATTTTTTTTAGATTCCACATATAGTGAGATCATGCAGTGTTTGTCTTGCTGTGCCTGTCTTATTTCTGTCAGCACAATATCCCAAAGCATTCTTGATGCCTGTTTTGTGCCCAGCACTGGGATGAATGCTAGAGCTACTGCCGTACTTGCTGGTCAGAAGTCCTGGAGCTGCATTCAGGTTCATCCTTTGCAGTAAGAAGACAGCGTAACAGGCACAGTGCTATGAACAAAACAAACCGGTGACCTGGCAGAGCACAGGGAGGAGGGGGCTGCTCTGGACTGAGGGATCCAGGAAGGCCCTACTGAACTCTTAAGGTGGTGACTGTTAGCCAGGACCTAGCAGATGACAGGAAGTTCGTCTTGTGACGAGAATTCCAAGCAAAGGGAACAGCATGTGCCAAGGTTCTCAACTGCAAAAGAACAGAGAGAAGCCAGAGAAGCGGGTGGGACAAGCAGGCCCAAGCCAGAGTCTCACAGCCTTCCAGGCACCGGCAGACAATCCGGATTCACAGCAACCGTCAGCAGATGAACTCCAGTGGCAGAATACAACTGTACATTACTGCAAAATTGGCAGTGCACGAATTGAAAATGGCCCTGCTCCTTTTTGCCGCCACTGGTAAAGTGCTTCAACCTAGAGAATGCGCAGAGAAAGACAAGAAGGGAAGAAGAGAGAATAACAACAACAAAAAGGAAGGAGGAGGACAGAAGATGGCCAGAGAAGTGGGAAGTGATAAAGAAATGGAAGCCCCCAAATGCTGGAGCCTGCTCTCCTGAGCCACAACTTCAGAACCCCAGACAATTGTCTGCTTTGCATGGGGAAGTACCCGCTGGCATCTTGGAGCTGCTACTTAAGCTAGGGTTACCCAAGGGCTCCCGAGGGGGTGGGGGGAACCTCAAAAGTATTCTAGTGCTTCCTGGCCTAAACCAGATCAAGACCAAAGGACTTCCTCCTCAGGGGCGGTGTCAGTATTAAAGCCACAGATAACCCTCTCTGCAAAAAGGACAGCTCAGAAACAGGCCAGAGGCTTCACCCAGGAGGCAGCCAAGTGGTGGGAGGGGGACGGAATTTTAAGATCAAAAGATCCAAGTTCAACTCCCGCTCTGAAGCAATGAGTGATCTAGTGTAAGTTACTTTACCTCTTTGAGTCTAAGTCTGCATGTTTCCCTCTCTTTTTTGTTTCTTTCTTTCTTTTTTTTTTTTTTTTTAAGAAACTGGATCTCACTCTATTGCCCAGGCTGGAGGGCAGTGGTGTGATCTCAGCTCACTGTACCCTCGAACTCCAGGGCTCAACTGAACCTCTCACCTCAGCTTTCCAAGTAGCTGGGACTATAGGCATGCACCATCGTGCCCGGCTAATTTTTGTATTCTTTGTAGAGAGGGGATTTCAGCCTTGTTGCCCAGGCTGGCTTCAAATTCCTGGGCTCAAGCAATCTACCTGCCTCCCACAGTGCTGGAATTACAGGCGTGAGCCACTATGCCTGGCCTGCATCTTCCCATCATTAAAATGGAAACAATAGTACCAGTTTACAGGGTTGTTGTGAGCTCAGCCTGGTCAATACCTCTGGGGCCTAATTTCTGTGTCTGTAAAATTGAGTTAATAATGCCCACCTTTCCTAACTCACAGGCTTATTGTGAGCCCAAAACACTTTGGACTTTAGAACAAATGCTTGACAAAGGAGGAATGGCATTATGATCTTCACTTTCCATACTAACTCAAAGGTCAAGAGAGTCAGAGTCCTGAAATTATCATTGTCCAGAGCAGGTTCAGCAGACTATTCCTGTAAGGGACCAGAGGATAAATATTTTAGCCTTTGAGAGGCATACAAACTCTGCCACAATTACACAGCTCTGCCGTGGCGTGAAAGCAGCCACAGACAATGAATAAATCAATGAACGTGGCTGAATTCCAGTAGAACTTTATTTATATGCTCACTGAAATTTGAATTTCATACAATTTTCACATCAAAAATGTTTTTTCCAGGCTAACACGGTGAAACCCCATCTCTACTAAAAATACAAAAAAAATTAGCTGGATGTGGTGGCGGGAGCCTGTAGTCCCAGCTGCTAGGGAGACTGAGGCAGGAGAATGGCGTGAACCCGGGAGGCAGTTTGCAGTGAGCCGAGATTGTGCCACTGCACTCCAGCCTGGGCGACAGAGCAAGACTCTGTCTCAAATAAAAAACAAACAAACAAACAAACAAAAACTATTTTTTTCCCCCAGCATTTAAAACTGCAAAAAGAAAAACATTTCAACTGGTGAACCATACAAAAGCAGGCAGCAAAGTAGAGTAACCCATGGGCCATAATTTGCCAAATACCTGTTGTAGAAGAATTCCACCATTACTGGCCACATCTCTAGTACAGCAAAAACTCCCTGGAGGTTCATTTAGTGAGACAGATGTGAAAATCGAGATTTCTATCATTTCATGGGAAGAACAGTTTTAGAATTTGTCCAATAGGGTTACCTTCAGTGAGATGGTATGCAGGCAACCATTAATTCAACATTTGAAGATATCGACCAAACAGCACACCTAGATCCAAGCATCATGATGAGGGAAGAATGTTCACTGAAAATCCCGTCTGTCTGAAAATAGAGACTTGGGATGTCACCAGTTGCTTTAAGGGGAAAAATATCTGTGGCAGGAACCTCAAGTAAGTCACTAGGAGCATGCTGATATGCATTGTTAAGACACACTGCTGTTGAATTTGTTCACAGCCACCTTGGTTATTTTGGTTAAGAACACTAACCACTGGCCAGAATCTCTTCTATGCCTGCACCTTTGAAAAATGTGTCCTTGGTTTACAGCCACTGCTGAACTTACTCTGCTACAGTTCTCAACAAGACCCTTGGACTTGGAGGCTCATATTAAGGAGACTTTGTTAAGGAAAAAACAGTGGGAGGCTAAAGCGGGCAGATCACGAGGTCAAGAGATTGAGACCATCCTGGCCAACGTGGTGAAACCATGTCTCTACTAAAAATACAAAAATTAGCTGGGCATGGTGGCACATGCCTGTAGTCCCAGCTACTCGGGAGGCTGAGGCAGCCAAATCACTTGAACCCGGGAGGCACGGGTTGCAGTGAGTTGAGATTGCGCCACTGCACTCCAGCCTGGTGACAGAGTGAGACTCCGTCTCAAAAAAAAAAAAAAAAAAAAAAAAAGCATCTTAGTATAAAACAAAATATATAATATAAAAAAAAGTAGTTGTATCTGCCCAGATTTTAATCATTAATTTATTTTTTTATTATTTATTTTTGTCAAAAGGTAGTTGCAATATAGACCATATCTGTTAGTAAATTACCTGAAGATGCTCTGTCTCTGCTCAGGACTTGTTTTTGTCAGTGGTCCATGAAGCAATCTTTTTGGTATACGTCTTTGTGAGATGACATTTACAAAGCTTGCCAACGTCCCCAGTGACCTCCACACTAATAAATCCAGGGATGTTTAGAGTCCTCAGTTCACTTGGCCTGTCACCTGCATTTTCCAATTTGGACCATTCCCTCTCCCCTTTGTCCCTCATGATACCACACTTTTTTCTGGGTCTCCTTGCGCGCTTGCCTTCCTCCACCCAATTGTTCACGTGGGAGTTTCTCGGGCTAAGCTCCTCCTTGTGTCACTTTATCTCCTCCTAAACAATCTCACTTATACTTTGGGCTCCAGTCTAAGGCAAGAGGAGTGGTCTGGCCTGGGGATACACAATTGTGACTCACTTCAGCAACTAAGCACCAGTGACTCACAATTGTGTATCCCCAGGCCAGACCACTCCTCTTGCCCTAGACGTAGGTATCAAAAGCACCTGAAATTCAATGTGTCCAAAACTACAATCCCCAACTTTATCTTCTTGCAATTGCCTCTGCCAGTAAATAATATGACCACCCATCCACTTATGAGGAAACCAAAAACTTAGGAGTCATCTTTGACATCTCCTTTTCTCCTGTTTCCCCATAGCTAATCTAATGTCGACTAATACTAACTTTACATTCGAAATATCACTGAAACCCTTCATCTCCTCTCCATTTCCACTGTGATCAACCCAGGCCAAACCACCGGGACCCTTACCACAGACCCCAGACTGGCCTCTCACCTCTGCGCTTGCCCTTCCCTAATCCATTCCCCTATGCAGCAGCAAGTGATCTTTAAAAATGCAAACCTGATCCAATCAACCCCCTGTCCCCAAATAAAACCCTTTGGTAGTTTCTCGTCCCTCTTAGCATTGCACCAAAATCCTTAATGTGGCCTCAGAATCCTGCATGACCTGCCTGCTGCCTGCCTTCCCAGGCTCTTCTCAGCGGCCATGACCCTCACCTCCTCTTGCCTGAGTCCTTCTCACTCGCTGGGGTCTCTGCCTACGGGGCTCTTCTCCACTGCTCTTTTTTGTTTGTTTTTGAGACGGAGTCTTGCTCTGTCACCCAGGCTGGAGTGCAGTGGTGCAATCTCAGCTCACTGCAGTCTCCACCTCCTGGGTTCAAGCAATTCTCCTGCCTCAGCCTCCTGAGTAGCTGGGATTACAGGCACATGCCACCACACCCAGCTAATTTTTGTATTTTTAGTAGAGAAGGGATTTCACCATCTTTGTCAGGGTGGTCTTGAACTCCTGACCTTGTGATCCACCTGCCTCGGCCTCCCAAAGTGCTGGGATTACAGGCATGAGCCACTGTACCCAGCCCTACACTACTTTCTTTACCTACTTGATTCCTCCCCCATTTTTTTTTTTTTTTTTTTAGACGGAGTCTTGCTCAGTCGCCCAGGCTGGAGTGCAGTGGCGCGATCTCAGCTCACCGCAAGCTCCGCCTCCCGGGTTCATGCCATTCTCCTGCCTCAGCCTCCCGAGTAGCTGGGACTACAGGCACCCGCCACCTCGCCCGGCTAATTTCTTTTTGTATTTTTAGTAGAGACGGGGTTTCACCGTGTTAGCCAGGATGGTCTCTATCTCCTGACCTGGTGATCCGCCTGCCTCAGCCTCCCAAAGTGCTGGGATTACAGGCGTGAGCCACCACGCCCAACCGATTCCTCCCCATTTTTATGGTCTTACTTCAAACAGCAACATCGCAGGAAAACCTCGGCAGATTCCCCGGTTTGGGTCTTCTACAGTTCTCTGTATCGCTTCTCTCAGCAGTTGTCACGTTTGTGGTTACATTTTAATTTGTGTGATCATTTGGTTAATTTCTGTTCCTTCGTTAGACTGGAAGCTCCATGACAGCAGAGCAGTGGCCACTTCGCTCCCCATTACACTCTAGCACAGGGCAGGGCCGGCAGGAGGCACTTGGTAAATACCTGATGAAGAGAAGGAGGGGCCAAAGGAGAAAGGGAAAATGGTGGCAGGGCATGGGTGGGGGCAAAAGAACGGAGGGAAAAAAGGAGAGAAAGATAGAGCAGAATAAAGAGGGAAGAAGCATCTATCCCTAGAAATGGTACCTGGGAAGTTACAAAATCACCCACATGCCATATGAAGTATCTTCTTTATGTTACAAAAAGGAGTTTCAACACATGCCCGCTGTGAAAACACTCCCCATCTGAAGCCAAGGGCCTGGAGAGGGTTGTCTCTCTCATCGTGTAATGCCCTCAGAGATCCAACTACTAGAATCGTGCTCATGGCATTTCTGAGCCCTTTTCCTCGTGTCATTTTTGGTTGAGACAGAAAGTGCAAGCTACACACCCCTTTACAGAAAACGTGGTGTTCCCGAGACTCTGGAAACATGGAAGATGAATAGACACGTCATGGCTTCCCACCACGAGAGTTATCCGGAGGCCTAAGGAAAGTTCTCATTAGAAAATGTCAGACAGCAGAGACAAGGAGTGATTTACAGTACATGAAAAATGCTGAGGAAATCCTCAGACAAGAGGCTTCACAAAGATTGCTTAGAATTGGAAGATAGAAAATACATACTTTCCGGTGGGGAGGAGATCATTTTATCGTGCCTGGTAAATGAAGTTTGCTGTTGTGCTTGGATGGTGTGATAGGTAGCCCACTTGCCTTGGAAGATTTGTTGTAAACTGTAGACCCACATGTATGCATGAAACTGGGGACCTTGTGGGGCTGAGCACAGCCTTCCCTTTTTCTCTTGATCAGTTTTTCTGATTCGGAGTTGAAAAATTGAATTCATTTTCTGGCCTTATGCATGTTGCGATGCCGTTTTTAAATAGAACCTGAGACTTCCTTCATCCCCGCCCTTCCATGGGTTTATGCATTTTCTACATTCAGCTACTGCCCCGGTTTCTTGCATAAAGATTACGAAGGACATCCAAACAGGGGTACAAAAGTTTACCAACGAAGAGCTTCTAGGAAAAAAAGAAATGAGCTTAAAGGTTAGATTATCTCTGGCTAAGCACGGTGGCCTGTAGTCCCACCACTTCGGGAGGTTGAGGTGGGCAGATCACCTGAGGTCAGGAGTTCGAGACCAGCCTGGCCAACATGGCAAAGCCTTATCTCTACTAAAGAAAAAAAAAAAATTAGCCAGATATGATGGTGCATCCCTGTAATCCCAGCTACTAGAGGGGCTGAGGCTGAGGCAGGAGAATCGCTTGAACTCGGGAAGCGGAGGTTGCAGTAAGCCAAAATCGTGCCACTGCACTCCAGCCTAGGCAACAGAGCAAGACAAAATAATAATAATAAAAAGGTTAGATAATCTCACAAGAGCAGTATAAAAACCTGAGTGTGCAGCTTTGAGACACTTAGGGAGAAACTGGGGCCAAAAGAAGCTGAGAGGGAGGCTGAAATAGCCGGAATGAAGGGCTAGCTGAAATAGCTGCTGTGAAGGAGGCCACCAAGCCAGACAGGACAGGCATGGCAGGGGAGGCAGGTCGAGAGGGACTCTTCACCAGCCTTGCTTAGGTTTGTTACCTTTTCGAGTCAAAACTGGACCCTCAATAGATCTCACAGAATAATTGGTTCACTAATTAAATAATAATGAATTTAATTTCATTTTCCTTCTACAGAAATGTATCTCCAAGATAATTTTTTTCTTTTTTTGACGCCGAAACATAAAGCAATATGACCCTAAACAACTCACTATTTTGCTAGCTGAATTTTCCAATTAAACATCTGTATTTGGAAAAGCAAGGCATATCAAGTGGCCTTTTGCATTTGGGAGGAACATGTCTTTGCTTTCATCATCTTACTCGAAACTTTATAATTGTCAACAACGGCATCTAAATCCCCAAGTGGATTTCATCTCATTTCTTAATCTATGTTGTAAAGCTGCAATATTGAGCTTTTGCTGCCAGCTATGTTTTATGTCTTCAGAAATGCCTGAATTGTAAAATTAAACTTAGACCATGCTATTCTGAACCTCCTTCCATGGCATTTGGTCTGTGGTTAGTTTGCTTTAATAATTAATTTAATAGGCCAGGCGCAGTGGCTCACGCCTGTAATCCCAGCATTTTGGGAGGCTGAGGTGGGTGGATCACGAAGTCAGGAGATCAAGACCATCCTGGCTGACACAGTGAAACCCCATCTCTACTAAAAATACAAAAACAATTAGCCAGGAGTAGTGGCGGGTGCCTGTACTCCCAGCTACTCGGGAGATTGAGGCAGGAGAATGACATGAACCTGGGAGGTGGAGCTTGCAGCGAGACTCTGTCTTAAAAAAATAATAATTATTATTATTAATTTAATAAACCAGAGCCACTGGAAGCAAGACTGAATTGCACCTGTTGCACTGACTTGGTAACTATTATTCATAGAATTAAATAAAGATATTAATTTCCTTTTAAAACTCATAATTGGCCAAATGAACTTCATTCCTGAAGTCCTGAAATGCAAACATGTTCAATATAATAAAACTATTAATACAATTTCCCATGTTATTTAGTAAAAAATGAAAAATGATTATTTTAATAGATGACCAAAAAAATCTTCTAAATTCTTTATCATTTGTGAAAAATTATTGTTTTGTTTTGTTTTTTAGAGACAAGGTCTTGCTGTGTTGCCCAGGCTGGAGTGCAGTGGCGCCAACACAGCCTTAAACTCCTGGGCTCAAGCAACCCTCCCATCTGAGCCTCCCAAGTAGCTGGGACCACAGGCACATACCACCACACTTGGTAAGTAGTTGGGACCACAGGCACATACCACCACACTTGGTTACGTTTTTCTATTTTGTAGACACAGGGTCTCACTATGTTGCCCAAGCTTGTCTTGAACTCCTGGCCTCAAGCAATCTTCCTGCCTCAGCCTCTAAAGCACTGGGACTACAGGTATGAGCCACTGCACCCAGCCTCTTTTCTGAAAAACTATTGTTACAGCAAGCAAAATGGTAAAAACAAGACAAAACCAAAATGCTTTGAATTAATGTTAGAATCAGTTTAAGTTTCATTTAGCACAACTTGTTTTAACATTAATGTGGACATACTGACATAAAATTAACCAAAAAAAAATGCAATAAGAGGTTTCAATACTGAAAGGAAAGAAACAAAGTTAGTATAATTTTCTGATGGCATGCTTTTACTTATTGAAAATCCAGGATTGACAAATAAATGAACAAAAATCAGGAACAATAAGACAGCTTATAAGGTGGCCAATTATAAAATAAATATTGAAAAAGAAGATACTGAGAGAAAAAATACCATTTTTCCCTAAATTAACGTGTAAATTCAATTGTTTCTGTGTAATTCCCAACCAAATGACCTTACCAAACAAAATGATTCCATATTTTATCTGAAAGAACAGACATGTGACAATAACCATAACATTTCTGAAAATAAAAGGCAATGTTAGGGACACACTATTTGGTATTAAAATATATTATAAAACTATAATATTTAAGGCAATGTGGTGATGAATTGGGAATAAATAGAATGAAAGGCTTAAATGTAAACCCAGGATATATGGTAATTATAACAAATATATATACAAATGTCAAGTTGACATTTGTACCAGTGGAAGAAAACTTGATTATGCAACAGAGAACAATGAATGTCCAATAAATATGTTTTAAAAGTTCAAATTCAGTACTAATTGAAGAAATACAAATACAAACAGTTGGTGAGAGTGTAAACTGATTTTTTTTTTTTTTTTTTTTTTTGAGACGGAGTCTCACTGTCACCCAGGCGGGAGTACAGTGGCACGATCTCAGCTCACCACAACCTCCGCCTCCCGGGTTCAAGGGATTCTCCTGCCTCAGCCTCCAGAGTAGCTGGGATTACTGGCATGCGCCACCACTCCTGGCTAATTTTGTATTTCTAATAGAGACAGGATTTTTCCATGTTGGTCAGGCTGGTCTCGAACTCCCAACCTCAAGTGATCCGCCCGCCTTGGTCTCCCAAAGTGCTGGGATTACAGGCATAAGCCATCACACCCAGCCAATTGATATTTCTAAAGGACACTTCAGCAACATAACTTAAATATATTATTTTAATTTCAATAGCTTTTAGGGTACAAGTAGTTTTTGGCAACATGAATGAATTACATCGTGGTGAATTCTGAGATTTTTAGTGCACCCATCACCTGCACATTATAACTAATGTATAGTTTTTTATCCCCATAAATAACCTAAAGATTTTAAGGGACCATACTTTAAGTGGACCATACTTTGAAGAAGCTACATCCATGAGAAGTACACTGTCATGTCAGCTTGGCATAGTCCCTGACTCCTCACTGTCTGTCATGCCACATATTATTTCATCACCCAGGTATTAAGCCCAGTACCCTGTCAAGTAGACCCAGTGTCTGTTGCTTCCTTCTTTGTGTTCATAAGTTCTTATCATTTAGCTGCCACTTACAAGCGAGAACATGTGGTATTTGGTCTTCTGCTCCTGCATTAGTCTGCTAAGGATAATATCCTCCTGCTCCATCCATGTTCCCGGAAAAGACGTGATCTCATTCTTTTTTATGGCTGCATAGCATTCCATGGTGTATATGCACCACATTTTGTTTATCCAATCTGTCACTGATGGACATTGAGGTTGATTCCGTGGCTTTTCTATTGTGAATACTGCTGCAGTGAACTTTCGTGTGCATGTGTCTTTATGGTAGAATGATTTACATTCCTCTGGGTATATACCCAGTAATGAGGATGCAGGGTGGAATGGTAGTTCTGCTTTTAGCTCTTTGAGGAATCACCATACTATTTTCCCCAATGGTTGAACTAATTTACACTCCCACCAACAGTGTATAAGCATTCCCTTTCTTCTGCAACCTTGACAGCAGCTGTTATTTTTTGACTTTTTAATAATACCCATTCTGACTAGTGTGAGACGGTATCTCATTGTGGTGTTGATATGCATTTCTCTAGTTATCAGTGATACTCAGCTTTTCTTCATATGCTTGTTCACTGCATCCAGGTCTTCTTTTGAGAAGTGTCTGTTCATGTCCTTTGTCCACTTTTTAGTGGGATTGTTTTTTTCTTGTAAATTGGTTTAAGTTCCTTATAGATGCTGGGTGCTAGACCTTTGTCAGATGCAGAGTTTGCAAATATTTTCTCCTATTCTGTTTACCCTGTCGATTTTTCTGTGCAGTTCTTAAGTTTAATTAGATCCCACTTGCCAATGTTTGCTTTTGTTGTGATTACTTCTGATGTCTTTGTTGTGAAATCTTTGCCGATTTTATGTCCAAGATGGTATTGCCTAGGTTGTCTTCCAGGGTTTTTATGGTTTTGGGTTTTACATTTAAGTCTTTAATCCATCTCGAGTTGATTTTTGTCTATGGTGTAAAGAAGGGATCCAGCTTCAGTCTTCTGCATATGGCTAGCCAGTTATCCCAGCACCATTTGCTGAATAGGGAATCTTTTCCCTCTTGGTTGTTTTTGCCAGCTTTGTTGAAGATCAGATAGTTGTAGATGTGTGACCTTATTCCTGGACTCTCTATTCTGTTCCATTGGTCTATGTGCTTGTTTTTGTACCAGTACCATGTTGTTTTGGTTACTGTAGCCTTGTAGTATAGTTAGAATTCAGGTAACATGATGCCTCCAGCTTAGTCATTTTTGCTTAGGATTGCCTTGGCTATTTGGGCTCTTTTTTGGTTTCATACGAATTTTAAAATAGCTTTTTTTCTGGTTCTGTGAAAAATGTCATTGGTAGTTTAATAGGAATACCATTGAATCTGTAAATTGCTTTGGGCAGTATAGCCATTTTGATGATATTGATTCTTCCTGTCCATGAGCATGGGATGTTTTTCCATTTGTTTGTGTCATCTCTGATTTCTCTGAGCAATGTTTTGTAATCTCCTTGTAGAGATCTTTCACCTCTCTGGTTAGCCATATCCCTAGCTATTTTATTCTTTATGTGGCAATTATGAATGGGATTGCCTTTCTGATTTGGCTCTCGGCTTGGCTTTTGCTGGTGTATAGGACTCAGGAGGCTGAGGCAGGAGAATCGCTTGAATCCAGGAGGCCAGGGTTGCAGTGAGCTGAGATCATGCCACTAATGTACCCCAACCTGGGCAACAGAGTGAGATTCTGTCAAAAAAAAAAAAAAAAAAAAAAGGAATGCGTAGTGATTTTTATACATTGATTTTTTATCCTGTAACTTTGCTGAAGTTGTTTATCAACTGGAGCAGTTTTTTGGCTGAGACTATGGGGTTTTCTAGATCTAGCTGACTTCCTCTCTTCCTATTTGGATGCTCTTATTGCTCTTGCCTGATTGGTCCAGCTAGGACAAGGCAGAGATTTTCATCTGTTTCATCCATATATGACTGGGGCCTAGCATGCTACCAGTAATGTATATTGAATGAATTTCTGAGCAATATTTGCCATAAACCTTCCTGCCTGATAATATTTAAGTAAAGCATTAGAATGATAAAATGGAACTCAAAGAAGCATGGTGCTACCTGCCATGAGACTCTTTGAAAAGCTAGGAAAGGCACTAAGAAAATTATTGGTGTTTTTATGTTCAGTCCTAATGGTGGTCTGCTATTTCTTACAGAAAAGTCTCTAGCTGATGACAGACTCACACCAAACTCCTAGCCACAATAATAATAAATGAGGCAATAATAACTGTAATAATGAAAGCAGTCCCTTACATTTGTATACAATTTCACAATACGTAGGTACTTACCTATCAGTTATCTTATTGAATCCTCATGAAGATCCCATAAGTTTGGGAGACAGGTAGATATCACTTATTTGATGGATTCAAAACACTACTTTTTGCTGTGAGAGGCTACTTCTTAAAAAAGGATTTTCATTTAGATTTTCTGAACTTCCCTCAGCATGGAAAGTTAAAAAAAAAAAAAAAAGAGAAAGAAAAGACAAGAAAGAAATGGAGAAAGTGGAAATGAGCTATGATTTTTCTTTTCTTTTCTTTTCTTTTCTTTTTTTTGAGACAGAGTCTCGCTCTGTGGCCCAGGCTGCAGTGCAGTGGCGCGATCTCGGCTCACTGCAAGCTCCGCCTCCTGGGTTCATGCCATTCTCCTGCCTCAGTCTCCCGTGTAGCTGGGACTACAGGCGCCCGCCACCACGCCCAGCCGATTTTTTTCGTATTTTTAGTAAAGACTGGGTTTCACCGTGTTAGCCAAGATGGTCTAGATCTCCTGACCTCGTGATCCGCCCACCTCGGCCTCCCAAAGTGCTGGGATTACAGGCGTGTGCCACTGTGCCCAGCCAGAAATGAACTGATTTTAAGAAACAATTGAAGTGACAAACTTGGGAGGAAATTATCCTCTTTAGGGCCTAGTATGTAAAATGCCAATGTGTGCCTGTGTGTGTGTGTGTGTGTACATGTCTGTGTATGTGTGTGCATCTCTGTGATTTTGAGTTTTGAGGGTCTTATCTAGGCAAATGTGGCTACTAAGTCTTTTACTTGAATAATCTTCAGAATCAGCTGATTAATCACAAATGATCTGTTGAGAACCTCTGAGCAAAATATTTGGTATTAATTATACATACTTAACATTTACTAAAACTCTCAAGCTAACTGCGTTTAATTTTAGAGAAATAAATGTAGCTAAATTCCTGTGTAATGAATAATGGTTGTGTATGTCTCTGTGGCCTACAGCACAATGGGCGGGGTGCGGTTTAACAGGGCCCATCCCAACCAGGAGCCAGCTGGGGACATGGCCACACCATGCCCTGACCATTTTCAGCTTAGAATGCAGTTCACTCACACAGCCTTCACAAAACACCATGTCAGAGGCCCTCCAGGCCTCCAGAATGTTGACCTAGCAGAAAAATGAGACTTTGCATAAAACAAGAAAATAGAGGGTCCCTGCTGGAGTGGGACAGGCAGCGTTGAAGGACACAGATGAGGGTGGTAAGGAAAGTAGGCAATCAGCATTTTGCAGTGCATACTCAAGAAGCCAGATCTTCAGGAAGCCAGACACAGAGCCAAGGGAGATCCGGGAAACGCATAAGCTTACACAAACCACGAGGGCACTAAGACAAGGAAGGGACTACTTCCAAGGTAGTGTTTCATGGAGCCTGAGGTGCTTTGGGCACACAGACGCATGGGGGAACTCAGGTGGGACCACAGAAGTGACCCTGAAGTCCCAGAAACCCTACAATCCCTCCCTGAGATGTCTCCACAGAAGCAGGACTCCAAGGAACTCAGTTTGAAATCCTCTCTGAAAGTTCCTTCTGGTTGTCTGCACACCGGTGAAAATTTAAACATTACTCTCTAACTGTTCAATATAGTTCTTAAGTGTGTTAAAAGGAACAACATCTAAATGAATGAATGGTACGGCCTTTTCTATTTCTCATGCCTTTCCATAAAACATAAAAACCTAGACTTTATCGACTCTCCTGATTGTCTGCCTAATGGCTATCAAAACACAAGACAGATGATAAAAACCAAATACTGTCGAGACTTTGCATTTTGGAGGCAGTGAAACAAAAATATTTTCTGTGCTCACAGCTTTTAAACGTATTTTCACAGCCTTCGTCGTATTACTTCCATACATAATCATTATCACCATGATAAACAACTCCTACATTTGGCGTCTCCCTTAATCCTCCAGTGGCTGTCTGAGGAAGGTCACAGCATGTTTCCCGTGTCACAGACGCTGAGTGTGAGGCACCGGAGAGTGGAGTCACTTGCTCCAGGGCTGCAGCTGGAAGGGGCTGGAGCTGAACACTGAGGTCCTCCGAGCCTGCTGCCTGGGACCATCTTGCCGCCCTATCCCACTCCTTGGGTCACAGTCTTATTTCTCAAGTTCGAAAGTATTTCCTGAGTCCAGAACTCTTTAACCTAGACAAGTAAACATTGACTAAAACAAATCTCTTGTTGAGCTGACATCCGCCCAAAATCACGAGAGCTTTAAGATAAGAGGAGGCCATTTCCAAGATAGTTTGTTATAGAGCCTGAGGTGTCTGGGGCACACAGAAGGATGGGGAAAAACAGATGGAACCACAGCAGTGACACTGAAGTCCCAGAGACCCTACAGCCCTCCCTGAGACATTTCCACATAACCAGGACTCCAAGAAACCCAGTTTGAAATGTCCCCGCTTAGATTCTCTGATAGTTCTTTCTGGCTGCTACTGTATTTTATAAGTAGTATTATCTGATTATTAAACATAGTTCGTAAATATGTTAAAATGTAAAAAGAAGCAACATCTAAGTGAATGACATGGCCCTTTCCACCTCTAATGTTTTCCTGTAAAGCGTGTAAGTTAGGCTTGATTGACTCACTTGGTTATTTGCCTAATGGTGATCAAAATTCAAGCCAGAAGATTAAAAACCAAGTATTCATTAGTGTTTTGCATCTTGGAAGCAATAAAACCAAAAGATACTATGGGGTCACGGATTTCTCCTACAGTTGTGTTTTTCAACAAATGAGAATCATAACCTTCCAGTGTTTGGGGCCCTCTGGATAAATAAATGATGGATCTTCAAGAACATTTACAAGATGCCTACCACATACCACATGCTGTTTTAGAGTCTGGGTCTACAAGGATGATTTACTTCCGCCCTTGAAGACTTTAGTTGAGGAAATGGTGGCTGAGCAGGCCAGGTGATGTCAGCATTTCATAGCAGGTGCTATGGTAAGGTGCTCTGGGCTTATAAAACGAAATGCCAAGCCCACATGATGAGAGGACAAGAGGGGGAAACTCGTGGAAGGTTTTCTGAGGAGGTGACACTTGTCTGGAGTATAGACAGGAAGAGCTACAGAAGGAAACGTTAGAATGCGGCAGCGTGGGTGATGGGTGAGTCAAGGAGGTTCTAGACCAAGGGAACGCAGTGAACAAAAGGACCCAGGCAGGAAACACCGTGCCCTTTTCCAGGAATTATGAACACGTCGATGTTGCTGGAGGTTAAAGGTTTTTCAAATGTCATCTCAAATGTTACTTTTTCAGAGGAGCGTTTCCAGACCACCAGGAAGGCTAAATTAGGTTCTCCTGCTATTTGATCTCAGCACTGTGGTGTTTGGCTTCATAGCAGTTACCACTATTGATGATGATGTGTATATTGCTGTGTGCTGTGTGTTGGTGTGGCTCCCTCCCACTGGACTGCAAAACCTCTGATGGCAGAGACAAGGTCCTTTTTGTGCACCACTGGAGGCCCGTGCCTGCCTGCCCTGACACCTGCCAACAGCAGGCATTTGCTAAGGGCTGAGCAGTACTATGGCTGGAAATGCATTTGAAGAGGTTGGCAGGCAGAAAATGCTTTCAGGCTGTGGTGGTAGCATGAACAAAGGCACAGAGATTGATGCAGTGGGAGTTTGAGGGGGAAAAGAAACCTAATCAGGGTGACTTGAATGTGGGGTATGACCCAGTGGGGATATGGCTGGCAGCTCTATTGCTGTCTGATTATAGAGTCCTCAAACACTGAGCTGGGGAGGTTGGTCTTCCCTGAGATGATGGAACGTCTCTGTCTGCTCAGTCATTTTTAAAGTAGCACTAGGTGAGGTGAAAGTACAGGTGCAGTCTTGAGTTCGGCAGAGTGCTGCTGCAACCACTGCCCTTGAAGAGCTTGTGATCCCCGAGAACAAATCAAAATAATGCACCAACATGGCACCGATGCATCGAATGTCAAAGTCCCAAACTCAAGAATCTCTGTCTTGAGTTGAACGTTAGCAAAATGGGTATCTTTGTGGAAAGCAAATCTGGAACACATCTAACTTTGTTCAAAAATGAATTAAAACATTTAATTTGGGCCAGGCATGATGGCTCACACTTGTAATGCCAGCACTTTGGGAGATCGAGGTAAGAGGGTCATGTGGGCCAAAGAGTTCAAGCCCAGCCTGGGCAACGTAGTGAAATCTTGTCTCTATAAAAAGTAATCAGTCAGACACAGTGGTGCACGCCTGTAGTCCCAGCCACTTGGGACGCTGAGGTGGGAGGATAGCTGGAGCACAGAGGTTCGAGGCTGCAGTGAGCTGTGATTGCACCACTGCACTACAGCCTGGGCAACAAAGTTAGACTGTGTCTCAAAAAAACTTAATTTGAAGGAAGAACTTATAAAATCTTCCAAGTGAGTGGTGGAGCACATAGAGGAATCCTCTTATCTGGAATGAGAAACTCTGAACTCCTGGTTCCTCATACTCTGTGTGATGTTGGGCAATTTCTGTCACCTGCTGGCCTCATTTTCTCATCTGTGAATCAAGAAATAGGTTCACCTGAACTTTCAGGCCCTTTCTAGGTGTAATAAAGACCCTACACTGACACCAGATTTTCTAGCATTGTGCCTTTGAGCTTGCAGTCCTTTCATTAAACATCATAATCTGAGATCACATCATTTGGTAATATTATGTGAAATTTATAGTCGCAATTCTGCTGAAATACAGCATGTGCACAGAAGCAACACTCTTGTGTTAGAGCTGGTTTGTCTTTTATTAAACACTAAATTCTACATCTTTACACTCTCAGCCATCTCATAGAATCACTGGTAAATGCAGTTAAAACTCAGAAATACGAGTCTGAGCTTATAAAAGAACTCATAAAAAATGGTCCTGAAATAATTCCAAAAGGAAATACAAAATTGTCTCCTAATGACTCAGAAAAGTGAGGCCTCCAAGCCTAACCTATTGAAATCTCTTTCTTCAACTACATATTTCTCTCTATCCACATCTGTAGGGCCCACCATACACGTCAGGAAGATGGAAACTCCTCTGCGACCTTGAACCGGTTCCTTCCTGCTTCTGTTGGAAGCATCCCACCCTGTCTCCCGGATGTATCTTCTTCTCTGTCTGCCTCACCATGTCTTTAACTCAATCTGTAAGCATCTCCAACACTCATTTTCTGAATGTGCTGTATTTCATCAATTCTAAGACATATATTTTTCATATTGAGCATCTCTGAGACCAGCATGTTTTTTGCAATGAAGTCCCCTTACCATTCTATTGCAAGGGTTTTTTCTCTCGGTATATAACAGTAGTGTGCCTTACAACTCATGGAATCTTAGGTTTGGCACAATGCAATGCAAAGCCCTTCTCAGTCCCCTCATACCATCTGCCTTCAGTTAGGCTCTTTGAGAGGGCTGGAAAAGGAGGATACCTTTTAGATATTTAGTTAATAAGGATGTCATATGAGACTTCACAGACAGAGAGGAAATGCTCTCAGCAGCTCTCAGACAGGCCAAGGAAAACCGGAAGGCGGCAGCTCCTTGGTGACTGGCTGGAGCTCTGATGATCCAACCCAGCTCTGATGACCCGAGAGCAACTCTGGTGCCAGCTCGGGCTCAGCTGCCCATCTCTCCTTCTGCAAAGTCAGCCTCACATTCAAGCTCCCCCAAAGGAAAGACCAGGTTTGTCTGGCTGGCCACCCCCATGCCATCAGCAAGACCCTCCTGCCAGGCACTGACTGCTTCTGTAGACCAGACACCAGCCCATTCAATATCAAATTAGCTGTGGCCAGAGCTGGGACAAACATGGCCACTTGCCGGTAAAGGTCCACTAGGAAGAGGCTGTGGTGTAGCAGGTATTCATAACAGAATCGATTTTTCTTTACATGTCCCTCTAGCAGACACCTGATTTTTTTAGCTTCCCCTTTCCATCCAAGTTTGCTAGAAGAGTGGTCTATACTTGCTGTCCGCACCTGTATTATTCAACCTAACTCCATGAGCCTTCCATCCCTCCACCTCCCTCCAGCTCGGCAGGCGCTGCTCTGACTGTACTCGCCTCGGCATGACTGTATTATTCAACCTAACTCCATGAGCCTTCCATCCCTCCACCTCCCTGCAGCTCGGCAGGCGCTGCTCTGACTGTACTCGCCTTGGCATGACTGCAGGTGTGATGGCTCCAATGACCACTTTCCAGTCCCTGTCTTCGCAGTCTTAGCCGCAAATGTCATTATCATACTGTGATGCCCCTGGGAATCCCTTCATCAGATGGTACCCCATCCTCCAGGTGTTCCCCGAATGGACTGTGAGGACCCTTCTCCGGAGAATTGCCTCAGCTGATGGGAACTCTCTCAGTGGATCACTCAGGGGTCCGTCTGCTCACCCTGGAGCTGCTGCAGGCAAGGCTTAGCTGGTGAGGGTGCCATCAGACCTGACAGCCCTTCTTGTGTGTGTGGAGACTAAATAAATGTTCACTGCATATGTTTATTATTAGTCTCTCAGAACCACTTGTATTTCTTTTATAACTTTAATTTTGGATCATTTTAGATTCGAAGAAAAATTGCAAAAACAGTACAAAGAATTCCCTCATCTTCTTCATACCATTTCTCCTAATATTAGTGTATTTCATAACCTCAGTATAATTATCAAGGTTAGGAAATTAATAGTGGTACAATATTATTAACCCAACTATAGACCTTCTTCAATTGTTAACAGTTTTTCTCCCAGTATCTTCTCTGTCCCAGAACCTCACATTGCTTTCAGAAGTTATTTCTCCTTAGTCTCCACTAACCTGAAACATTTCAGTCTTACCTTTTCTTTCATGACAGCAAGTATTTAATAATGCTGCCTTTACTACACTGAAGTGAAATCCATAGATAATATTAGTGCCTTCTACAAGGCTCATTTGCTGAAACTGTAGGTATACATGTACATATATGTAAATGTGAAATAAAATTTGAACGTAAACTATAATTTCATCAATTCATTATTATGGTTCAGAAAATACTTCTAAATTTGAAAAATGGAAAAGCAAATTAGGAAGACAGAATAATATGTAGTGAAGAAGGTAGGCTCTGGGATCATACTGCTAGGGTTAGAATAGCTGTGTGATCTTGTGTAGGTTACCTAAGCTCTCTGTGCTTCAATTTCTTCATTGGCCTACTTGATTGTGCTGTCATAAGGATAAAATTTCTTAAAGAATTCCTGTATCAGCTCAGTGCCTGGCATATAGTGAGTTTTAACTTATGCTTTAAAGACAATACATTATATTTTCTTTTGTTCTGACATGGGCTGACAAACTTTTCCTTCAGAGGGGCCTGATAGTAAATATTTTAGGCTTTTCAGCCACATACAGTCTCTGTTACATATTCTTCTTCTTCTATTTATTTATTTATTTATTTATTTATTTATTTATTTAATCCTTTAAAAACATAAAAACTGTTGTTGGCTTGTGAGCCTTAGTTCGCCAGCCCAGTTTTAGCTTGAGACCACAGGCAGGTTCATAGGTAGCCCTAAGAAAAGGTTCACGTTTCCCCCCTTTTGGTCTTTTTAAAAACTAAAACATTTAAACACAAAGAAAAGTACAGAGTGTGCCATGATACACATGTGCCCTTCATACAACTTCAAAAAATACGACATTTGGCATATTTCCTTTAGCTTTCCTTCCCCCCGCCCCCCACTACACGTGGCAACTAGCCAGAGGTTCATGTGCATCCTCTCAAAACCCTGTGAGTTCACCAGGATCAGTGATCTTTCCTCTTGAGTGGGAGGTTAAAATATAGTTCCCAGTCTCCTGTGCAGTCAGGTGTGGTGTGTCACGGCGTGCTGCCCACGGGAACCTGGACGGAGGTGATAACGTCCTTCTCTGGACAAGCCGTGATGAAGAAGACATGCTTTTCCCTTGTCCTTATCCCCAGTTGCCCCTGGGAAACAAAAGACCCCACGATGGAATCAGCCAGGGTTCTTGGGTTTCCACGTGGAGCCAGAAACATCCATTAGGCTGTGATATAAATGAGAATAAATAAGCATTTTTGTGTCCAAGCTATTAAAATTTCAGGGCTTATCTGGTAGAGCAGCTGGTGTTAAATAAACTTCAACATCCTCCACGGTTTTACAATTTCACTAAATGTGTATTTATCCATATATAATATATAGTACCACTTTATATTTCCGACATTTGAACAAATTGCAAAAAATGGTGCATGGCATCCCATGACTTGCTTTTTTTTTTTCCTCAACAGTGTGTTTTTGAGATCCATCTACATTGGTGAATGTTCACACTTTAACAATGTTAGTTACTTGTTTGATTAGGCCTATAAAATATACTAAATATATATATGTGCATATATATAACATATACATATATTTTTTGAGAGGGAGTCTTGCTCTGTTGCCCATGCTGGAGTGTAGTGGTGCGATCTTGGCTCACTGCAACCTCCACCTCCCAGGTTCAAGCAATTCTCCTGCCTCAGCCTCCCGAGTAGCTGGGATTACAGGTGCTCATCACCACGCCCAGCTAATTTTTGTATTTTTAGTAGAGATGGGGTTTCACCAGGTTGGCCAGGCTAGTCTTGAACTCCTGACCTCAGGTGATCCACTCACCTCGGCCTCCCAAAGTGCTGGGATTACAGGCATGAGGCACTGTACCCAGCAACTATTTTAATTAATATTTAAATATGATAATATTGTCCAATTTCCAAAAGGTTTAAAATTGTTTTCGGTGGCCAGATGCGGTGGCTCACGCCTGTAATCACAGCACTTTGGGAGGCCAAAGTGGGTGGATCACAAAGTCAGGAGATCAAGACCATCCTGGCTAACATAGTGAAACCCTGTCTCTACTAAAAATACAGAAAATTAACCGGGCATGGTGGCGGGTGCCTGTAGTCCCAGCTACTTGAAGGGTGGGGCGGGAGATTGGTGTGAACCTGGGAGGCAGAGCTTGCAGTGAGCCGAGATTGCGCCACTGCACTCCAGCCTGGGCGACAGTGCAAGAGTCCATCTCAAAAAAGAAAAAAAAATTGTTTTCTGTTAGCATATAATTAGCATTTAGTCAGCTCAATGATACGTATTGGTAAGGTGGCTTATGTTTTACATTACATTTTCACTTATCTCCTTCTGTCTGACCCTCCTCCAAAACCCTGTGAGTTAGAAAGGACTGGCATTATCATCTCTGGTTTGGCAATGAGCTCAAATCCCAAACACCTTCTAGTTGTGTGATTTCAGGTGAATTATTGGCCACTCTGTCACTCAACAATATTCCCTTCTAAAATGCAAATAAAACTTGAACTCATATCTTGAGTTCTCATGAGGATTAAATGAACTTTTGCTTTGCCCAGTGCAGATCACACAGTAAGCAATCAATAACTGTTAACTAACAGCAGAAAGACATGACTGTGTGATATGTGCTTAATCTAAAACTGCAGCCCTTAGCGCAACAGGCTCATGGAAGGAAACCACGCTCCTTCGCTTGCGTAGCTGTTTCCCGAGTCCACCACGTGTGTCTCTCCCTTGTTCATTGTTCTGTGACCACTGGGACTGTTTGCAGCCACACAGTATTGTTGGGTTTAGTTTTTCTATTGTGAAGCAAAATTTTAAAATTCCAAGCTTTCAGCCAATTTGCTAATGTTTTTTCTAGTAATAAGAAAAAAGTCTCTCATTAGTGAATTTCACCAGTTGTGCCACTGGGCCCAGCTCCACAGGCCTCCCCCTTGTCCTGCTCAACCACAGACTTTTTTGCCCTCTGACGAATCCTTGTCTATTGTCCCCAATTTTTTATTACAAATGCCTCACACACCGTCACTTTTCTTTATCAATGACAAACATTTTTCTACTTCTTTTCTTCTCCGCTCCTTAAATCTCTGCTGTTCCCCCATGACATTTGCATCCCTCTTTGCACTTTCAGATGGGAGCTTCTGGTTCTAATTTGTTGTCAGTTGAGATGTCAAAGAATAATAAACAGCTGTTCTTGTTTGGTTCAGCATTAGCAGTTCCTGAAAACAAAATCTGTACATCAAAATTCTGGCTTTTTACCTAGAGGGTTCGGAAGACATAATTTTTTTTTTTTTGAGACAGAGTCTGGTTTTGTTGACCAGGCTGGAGTGCAGTGGCATGATCTCTGCTCATTGTAACCTCTGCCTCCCGGGTTCAAGTGATTCTCATGCCTCAGCCTCCAAAGTAACTGGGATTACAGGCACCCACCACCACAACTGGCTAATTTTTGTATTATTTGTATTGTTGCCCAGGCTGGTCTTGAACTCCTGGCCTCAAGTGATCTGCCCACCTTGGCCTCCTGAACTGCTGGGATTACAGGTGTGAGCCACTGCACCCAGGCAGGAACACATAATTTTATTTATTTTAATTTTATTAATTTAGTTTTCTTGAGATTGAAGTGTCACTCTGTCACTCAGGCTGGAATGGAGTTGTGCAATAATGGCTCATTGCAACCTCTAATTCCTGGGTTCAAGCGATCCTCCCACCTCAGCCTCCAAGTAGCTGGGACTTCACCAGGCATGTGCCACCCCACACACAGCTAATTTTCTTATTTTTTGTAAAGATAGGGCCTTGAACTGGATTTAAGTGATCTTCCTGCCTTAGCAATTTTATTGTTAAAATCAAAACAAAACAAAGTCTTTTTTTTCTCTAGGTCACATTGCTAATATGGTGAGGTGTTGTTTTGTTTGTTTGTTTTTGGGGTTTTTTTGTTTGGTTGGTTGTTTTTTTTTTGCTATAACCAGGTCTTTTGACTCCAATTCTGTGCTGTTTCCTCCAGGTTGCAATGCCTCCCTTGAATAATAATTTTCATGTCCCACAAGGGGCATTCGCTCCTGTCCACAGAGTTACATATTGATTCCCTCAATAAAAAGAGAAACTCTTTTCCAAGCTAGTAGAATCATGGAATTTGAAAGTGGAAAGTGACTGCAGAAGTTGTGTTCTGAAATGTCAACCCAGTTAGTTTCCTGTTAATAATATTTTTACTTCATTATGTATTGACTATGAGCTTTACATGCCTTATATTTTGCAAGGGATGTATCATTCCTCCCTACAGATGAGGAGAAATCTTAGTAAAGCCACCGTGTATGCCCAAGGTCACTCAGTTCGATTCACATCCCTGCAAGTCTGACTTCAGTGTCCACTTGCTTCTCTCAGCATCATTCTGCCTCTCTCAAACACTAGCATCAAAAAAGAAAGCTGGGTGATGACATTTGCCATGATTTTGTACGTTTGCCCAGTTTCCGATCTCCTCCATTCCACCCTCAGGCACATCCCTACTTATTTTCGTTCTTTATGCACGGAGATGAAATACGTATCTTTAGGGAAAAAAACTGCAGAAAACATTGCCTTATTTTACAGAAATATACCAGATCAAAGACAGAAAATTACACAAAGAATCAATGATAACCCTAGAGGAAGGGCTTCAGAGAGAGAAAAATCTAGCTTGTTTTCCTAATTTCTGGTCATTAAATTACTTACCGTCCTGAATTCTCCTGAGTTATACTGGTAAACAGGAGAGCTTCTAAGGGAGAAGAAAAGAGGCCAGTAACGAGAGGAGGAAAGAAGGCTCAGACCAGCAGATAAGCTGAGGAAGCCAGGGCCCAGGGGACCGGAACTCAGGCGGCAGTGCCAGGGAGCGAGGCCGTCTTCCCTGCTATTCTGGAGCTGTAACTTTGCACAGACACTATTTTCTGCAGAGGGCATTCTGCTCCGTTATTTAAAGACCCAACAGCATTGGCAAAGTATGTAATAGATCTTACTATTTGCTATGCAACATTCTCCCCATTTAGCATATTAAGCCTGTAATGCTTTCATTCTCTATCACAGGAGCAGAGAAACCCCATACACCAAGAGAGAGGCCCTCTTTCCGTTGGATTACATGAGAAGTATTTAGGCCTTTTCCGCTGCCTTCCACATTAAGCCTAACCCCAAGGTCCAAGAGATAGTATCAGGTTTAAGAGCATTAGGTTGCATGAAAATAGGCCACTGCATTTAGACATCCTCCCTAGAGACTCAGGGAGAGGCCGTTTGAAATGGTATGCTTAAAGATAGAAGCTAATTGGTGGACTTAAGATAGTCGACCAGAGATGTAGATTAATGATCTGCTATGCTGGAGATAGGAAGGCTACTGCATGGCCCTATATTTTTAGATATCAGGTCAAATGGAAAATAAGTAAAGTAGTAAACTTTTAAAAAAGTATTTCTCTGTTGCCTGTGGACTGAGGTAGGCACTCTGGTCAGCGAAAAGTTACAAAGATAGGGCTTTTTGCTTCTCACATCCAGGAAGATCAGCTTCTATACCTTTCCTGAGAGGAGAGGCAAGAGTCTTGAGTTAAACTCACCTTTCTCTTATACAGTCTTTTTTTTTTTTTTTTTTTTGAGACGGAGTCTTGCTCTGTGGCCCAGGCTGGAGTGCAGTGGCTGGATCTCAGCTCACTGCAAGCTCCGCCTCCCGGGTTTATGCCATTCTCCTGCCTCAGCCTCCCGAGTAGCTGGGACTACAGACGCCCGCCACCTTGCCCGGCTAGTTTTTTGTATTTTTTAGCAGAGACGGGGTTTCACCGTGTTAGCCAGGATGTTCTCGATCTCCTGACCTCGTGATCCGTCGTCTCGGCCTCCCAAAGTGCTGGGATTACAGGCTTGAGTCACTGCGCCCGGCCTACACAGTCTTATATTTAAAAATGTACCTGACACTCAGAAACTTTTCACTACCAATATCACATAGGTAGGTGATTTTGCTTTCTTAAAAGTACCATAGGATACTATTTATTATTATTATTGTTTATATTTTTTGAGACGGAGTCTCGCTCTGTTGCTCAGGCTGGAGTGCAGTGGTGCGATCTCGGCTCACTGCAAGTTTGGCCTCCCGGGTTCACACCACTCTCCTGCCTCAGCCTCCCGAGTAGCTGGAACTACAGGTGCCCACTACCACGCCCTGCTAATTTTTTGTATTTTTAATAGAGACGGGGTTTCACCGTGTTAGCCAGGATGGTCTCCATCTCCTGACCTCGTGATCCACCCACCTTGGCCTCCCAAAGTGCTGGGATTACAGGCGTGAGCCACTGCGCCAGGCCAGGATACTATTATTAAAACCATAAGATATTAATAATACAGTCTATTTTATTCACAAGATAACAAGATAAATAATAATTGAGAAGCTTATATCATCAGATTCCCATCATGTCATATTTCTGATATTTTCTTTTTGACCTCCCAAGCTCAATTGATCCTCCCACCTCAGCCTCCTGAGTAGCTGGGACCACAGGTGCCTGCCACCATGCCTGGTTTGTTTGTTTGTTTGTTTATTTATTTATTTATTTATTTATTTAGTAGAGATGGAGTCTCACCATGTTGCCCAGGCTGGTCTCGAACTCCTGGACGCAAGCAATCCTCCCATCTCGGCCTCCCAAAGTGTTGAGATTACGGGCATGAGCCACCACTCCCAGTCGAGTTTTCTTAAAACTCAACTTTACCAGGAAATTACTTAACGTTCAAAAACTGAATCCATTTAAAGTGTGCAATTACGTGAGTTCCGACGGTTATAGATGCCTGAGAAAGCACCACCACCCGAAGATGCAGCACATTCCTGTCACCCCAGAAAGGCCCCAGCCTCTGCAGTTCAGCCCACCTTCCACCGCCGCCACGGGCCCTCTGCAGTTCAGCCCACCTTCCACCGCCGCCACAGGCAGCCCCTTGCCTGTTGCCCCTTGAGGTTTGTTTTGTTGTCATTTTGTTTTTTGGTTTGGGGTCTGTTTTTTTTTTTTTTTTGGCTAGAAATGTGTTTGTTTCCATTTCTGGCGAGGAGTAAAAGATGGCTGCAAGAGTGTAAAGAACTCTCAGGGTTACATTGAAAGACCCTCCAGCCGCTGTGTCATTCACAAATTTATAGTAATTTACCACAGCTTCGGGGAGAGCGCCAGGTGCTTTGCCTCTTTCAAACTCCTGCCACCAGGTAGGGTCAGGGAGGGCTGAAGGCAGGTGGGTAGCTCTGAGCATTTGAGAAAAAGCATGCGCAGGGGGGGCGAGGCACACGCTCCCTCTTCTCTGACACATTGGACAAAACTCTGCCCATGTTCAAGTTAATGCAAATGTGACCCCTAAACACGTATGTGGTGGCATGTACAGCAGGGGGTGTGTTGGGGGGTGGGGAGAACACCGAGCTAAGTCAGGTGGCTTCTACTTGTACAATTTCGAGTGAAAATGCCGCTTCCCCAGGCTCGCTCTCTTCGCCTGTAAAGTGAGACAGAGGTAGGACCGAATCTTCTCTAAAGCCCTTTGCAGTCTATAAATCCATGTTCAACTGTCAAGATCTTTAAAACACCAGTGACTGTGGTTATCATAAGTCAAGAAGCAAATTGGGATGAAAATAGAGAACTGAAAATTTGTCAGAGAAATACTTCATGACTCTCAATCTCTCTTGCAGAAATGACCCATTCATCTGGGTTGTCTGGTTCAAGCGTCAGTTCAATTGTTTTTTTTGGCTCTTCTTAACCTTTATGTTAATGGCTCTGTCACTGTGATCTTACTTTGAGAATTAAGAGACAAATATGCAAAAAGTAAACAACATTAATGTCTCCATATCTTGCTGAAAAATACTGTTTTCCTCGAGGATGTATTGTGTTTACTTTTTTTAAAAAAAAGATTGCAATATTTTAACTTAGCTGCTGAGTGACTTTTACTTAAAGAGGCTTTTGAAACCAGCTAATACAAAAAAATTAAAATTTTATCAGACTTATTTCAGCAACTAGAAAAAAACCAAAATGATTTGAGCCCTTTCAGGATATCCTGTTCCACACCCATACAGGCAATTGTAATACCGTCTCAAGTTGGGTTATAACTAAGGTATGCCTGAGGTTATAACACCTTCTTTCTTTTAATTAAAAAAAATTCAGGGGAGGGGAAAGTCAAACCTCAAAAGCACTTTTCTGCCTTTTCAGAGCTAGTTCTATGTGTTCTAATTTTTACACAGCTTCTAACTTAGGAGACATGAATCTTGCAAACAGTCAACTCTCAGATATTTGGGGGCTTCTGATCTGGTCTGTGGATTATATTACTTTTTTTCACTCTCTTTGTGATTAGCTTCAGATATCTCAAGTGAAAACTCAAATGAGTCTACTTTATTACTTATTATTAGCCTGGTAAAATGTCTGATGGGAGAAAACTTAAATCTGCTAATTACAATGAAATGTGTGTGTTTGGGGACCAACTTTAATGGAAACAAAATAAGTCGCATTAGTTTTTCAGAGCCCCAGTCTAAACTAAATGATGTAATTTAAACCTTAATCCATTCAACAGTTCAAAGACTTTTTGAATATATACACTTGTTAAGAGAATATATTTTAGCTGCAAACAAATGGAAATCTTTTCTAACATCAATTTGGAAGATAACAATAATTTCTGAACCTGTACCAAACTGATAAAGTATTTGATTTACATTTCAACTCTATCAATCTATAGATTTTTATATATTATCTCATTTAAAAGTCATCACAGTACATCATCCTCAAAAGCTAACCATGTACTTTTTTTTTTTTTAAAGATAAAGGTGAGGTCACTATGTTGCGCAGGCTGGTCTTGAACTTGTGGCTTCAGGTGATCCTCCCACCTCAGCTTCCCAAAGTGCTAGGATTACAGGTGTCAGCCACCACACCCAGCCTCGATTTTATTTTTAAAGGTGGTTCATGTTAATATAGATTATGCTTATGGAGCAAAGCTGTATTTATTATATATATATAAAATATATAATGAATATATAATATTCATTATATAATTTCGATAATGTACCGAAATTATCATTTCGGTAACTCACACAGCTATGTATATATATTTATATGTATATATGGATATTATATATTATACCATATATGCATATATTACACCATATATAATATCCATCTATAATATATATTATACCATATATAATATCCATATATAACATATATGTATTTTATAATTAAGTTATGTTGCCACCTTAAAGGTAGCTTACAAACTATCTCCCATACAAAGGTATTTGAACCAGAACACAATTTTTTTTTTACCAGTTCTTTTGGGTAGGCACAACTATTCCTCCAAAGGCTGTGGAATGTATTCCACATTTTTAATTAAGTTCTTACTTGTGCTTTCATTCATTTTATCATTTCAGATCAGTTCAATTGCCTTCAAATCCTGAGCTTATAAGCCTCTGCTAATTGGCATAGCTGGGCATGCAACCTTACGTGTGGAAAAGATTCACAGGAGCGAACTGAAGCATATCGGAAGAGGGATCCGCCACTTACGTTAGTCCGTTACACATGGGACAAGGGAGGGCCCTATCTCAGGTGTCAGGTCCCTTTAACTAACACCCCTAACCTCTGCCATTGTTGGAGACAGACACTGGGGTGAGCCAGCATCAGCCAGGCTGCAGCAAATCAGACAAGCACAAGCACCAACAAAGCCTTCATTCACTGCTCCCGGACACTTAGTAGGGGCAAGGGCACATGAAAGGGTAAAAGGGACTGTGGCTATCAAGACAGCTGAGCTCAAGTGTCACACTGAAGCCAAAAAACTTGTACCTGGCACAACTGTAAGGATCAGGGTGGATTACCCACTGGGCAGATGCTGGCTGGGCATCTCTCCCCCACAGAGATGCCACTGTGCTGAGAGGCACCACTGAAGGGCCTTGGGAGCTATTAGGTTCCGTGCATGATCTCTGCTCACTATGGCTGGTCAATTCGGGTCTCCAGTTCCTTGGCCACTGGGTGATATTTTAAGAAATGTTTTCAATATCAAGGAGGAAGAAAAGAGGCTCATTAGAAAGTCAGAGAAGTTGCCCTGAGGTGGCCACATTCTCTGAGCAATGTGCCTGGGTAGACAGGATCTAGTCTTCCTGAAATGCATGCTCCCTTCATAATGAAAAAATCCCTCAGATTTTTCTCAGCACTGGTAATTGCTCACATTTCTCCATTAGTGTTTGTGACTTTTTTGTATATGACTTTTGTCTCTTTGGTCCATCACTGCACCCTAAATACCAGAAGCAGCACCTGGCCCATAGTTTGCACTCAATCAATACTTGTTGAATGAATGATTGTTTCAAGTGTTGTCATAGGCTCTAATACTTTACAAATGTTACTTCACTCAAATCTCAACAACTCGAATAACACAAATACTGTGCACACCCCAGTTTACAGATGAGAAAACTAAGCAGAGAGAAGTTAAATAATATGCCCTGGATCACACATCCAGAGATGGAAGACTCAGAATTCCAACTTGAGTCATCTGTTTACACCATATGGATTCTTGATCAATTGTACACTGACTCTCATTATCTTAGAGGGTCAATAGTTCACACTTACTGTACACCAAAACATAACCAAACTTATTCTGTTTCAAATATTTTGTGGCCAGACTGATTTCCCTGCTTCTAGACTGTTCACTGTAAATATCCTGACACACTGAAAAGATTACCTTTAAGATTTGTAGTTCTCTGGCCACCCTTTCAGCTGTCTGTGTCTAAGTCCACCAGCAAAGTTGGAGTTGACCAATCTGAAACATTAGCCTGCAAAATGCAGCTAGTGACACATCTCAGGATATGGCTATGTTTTCCATGCTGTGGGGAGTCCTTACCTTCACCTGGATGACCAGCTTGCACTCATAGAGGATGTGTGGTTTCTCTTTCAGTGTCTTTGAATGAGTTCGGCTCTGAAGACAGATGTTCTATCACTACCTCCAGAGAAATAAGTCTCTTCTGTTTGTGCTTACAAGTGGGCTGTGTAGCTAGGGCCTCATGGCTTACCCTCTACTCTATGTTACAGCTAACGAGCCAAAACCTGACCCTGAAGTACTCACTCAAAGAAAGGGAGAATAGGCCAGTGGCTGTGAGTGCTCCCTCCTGAGCCGATGATGGCTGACAATAGCTCTTGTAACATGGGCACTTGAATTAGGGGCTGGACTGAGACGGTACAGGCAGCAGAGTGGCTGTAAAACAATGTGATTACTTTCAGCAGTGATAGAATTGGACCATATGAGCTGTAGGTTATAAACTCTATAACCCATTAGTGCTTCTCAGCTTTATCCATTTTCCTTATCAGGGTTGGGTTAGCTTTTTTGTTTCTTTCCTAACGGATTACCTTCACCTTAAGGTTGTCTGTTTTAAGGTTTTATAACTATCTCATTTGCAGTAAACTTCATTTATGTTCCAGGAAGAAGGCTTGGACTTGGAGCAAAATAATCCAAAACAATATTAAAAGTAAGGATTATAATCTACCTCCAGGTCTTTCTTGAGTAATTGTCAGATACAGGCAAAGAAGAACAGGTTATTTTCACCCGCGGAATTCATGCATCTCTGAAAACAATATGAACTGAGTAGTAACACCAGCAATAACTATTTGTATTTTGGACATGTTCAATGCATAGAAATTAGAGAAGAGAAATGTATTACAATGTAACAATCTATAGCCATTAAAATAAAGTATTCTGTCTAAAAGTTGGCCCTAACTATTCTCCTCTAGCTTTTTTGCACCAACTGCCAAAACATCTAGGAGGATAATTTAGAAAGTGAAGCCAGAGAAGGGCTAGAGTTGATTCAAGACCTTATGAAATAAAATGTACAGAATATAGAGAGAAAGAAACACTTGCACGCTCTAATCAAGATGTAATTATTTGTATATCACAGGGAACGTGAACTCTTGCCATCTTAAAAGTTGCATGTCCAGCTATGCCAATTAAAAAGAAAAATATTAGGTGTGTGGGGCACAGGAACAGTTTTCTAAGGAGGGGTTTATAACTTCATCAGATTCACATAAATGGTTATAATGTGAAGAGTTTATCTATAAATAATTGCTGTAGCAGAGGATTGAGTCTTTTGTACATTGACTTCTGCCTGCTAGTCCTTTAGCCAGGATGCCTGAATGGAATGTTTAGATTGCAGCCGGGCTTCCAACTTCTGGTGAACCAGGGAGATCTGGATCTGGGGTGAATAAGCTACATACGCTGTAGGAGAAACATAACTTCAAATGAGACAACATAAATAAACCTCTCCGCGTGTTGTCAAGTACACAGAAGAAATACATTTAATGGTAGCCTACTGTTGCCCTAAAAAATTTATTTCCCTCACCTGGCGAGCAGGTCACTGTCAGAGATACTCCCAAGCCTCATTCTGAATTCTTCTTCTTTTTTTTTTTTTTTGAGATGGAGTCTCGCTCTGTCACCCAGGCTGGAGTGCAGTGGCGCGATCTCGGCTCACTGCAACCTCCGCTTCCCAAGTTCATGCCATTCTCCTGCCTCAGCCTCCTGAATAGCTGGGACTACAGGCGTATGCCTGTATTTTATTTATATGATACGTCATTCCTCCTCCTCCAAAGGATTTGAAGATGCAAACCTTTGTGTAAGCAGTAGTTTCACTGGGCTTAAAGACAAGGCTAGAGCAAGGATCATAGCTACTTTGAAACTACAAATGTCTATGAGAATCAATTGATGGTCATGAACCCTTGCCGCAGAACAATGCACACTTGCCTCAAGTAGACTGTGTAATTACTGAGGATGGGTTTCTAGATTCTCATGACCCATCGATGTGTTCATGCACCTCATGTTCAGAATCTCTGCTCCAGATGAGGGATTCTCAACCTTGGCACTATGGGCATTTGAGGTTGGAAAACTTTGTTATGGGGCTATCCTATCCATTCTAGGACATTTAACTGCATCCCTGGCCTCTACCTAGCAGATGCCTATTGCAACCTGTCATCTCATTTGTGATAACCCAAAGCCTCTTCAGACATTGAGACATTTCCTATCCCCAGCTGAGAACCACTGAGCTTCAGACACCACAGTGGAACTTTATGAAATCACCTCCGAAGCAGAAGGAGGTTCTCATAGGCCCCCAATGTGACCAGGCTGTCTAGATTGGAAAGCAGAACAGGAGTCCACATTTGGGTGACATTTTCATATTCATGTCCTCATTGCAGCTTCACAACAACCCAGTAAAATAAGTGACCACAAACGCAGTGAGTAATGTCTTAATCTGTTTGTGCTGCTAAAACAAAATGCCTGAGACTGGGTGGCTTACAAAGAACAGAAACTTATTTCTCACAGTTCTGGAGTCTGGGAAATCTAAGATCAAGGGGCCAGCAGGCTCTGTGTCTGACTGAGGGCCTTCTTGCTGCATTCTCACACAGTAGAGGGACGGATGCTCTCACATGGTAGAAGGCAGAAGGGCAGAAAGGGCTTAAGCTAGCTCCCTCCAGCCCTTTTAAAAGGCACTAATCCATTCATGAAGGCAGAACCCCCATGACTTAATCCCTTCTCCCAAAAGTGCCCCACCTCTTAATAGCACTGCAGTGGGGTTTAAGTTTCAGCATGAATTTTGGAGGGGACACACATTCAAGACATAACAAGTAGCAAATCCAGGTTTAAAGGCAAATCTGCTTCCAAATCCAATGTGCTTTCTAGGAAGTATGGTAAGGTAATTGGACTATAACTGGAAGAGCTGAAGTTTTAGTTAGGGTTCTGGCCCTTAAGCAGTCACACAAGCAGTTAAACTGTCTGTGATTCAGCTCTGTGTTGCTCAGTGGGAGCAGTGCCTCTGTACGGCAGGAAAAATGCCTCTGCCCGTTTCACGGGAACCTCACAGGAACAGATGAGAGACTGATGAGTGACAGCACTGTGAAGACTACCAAAGCCAGTTCAAATGTAAGGTGTTATTAAATTGAAAAGTATCCATTAGCCTATAAAAAATTACATGGACATCAGCACTCTAAAATTGTCTTTATGAATAGAATCTTGAGAAATGATGACACTTGTAGAATATTAAAAACTGAAATAGCTCAGGGATTAGCTGTCACACTTAACATTAATTTCCTCTGAATAGTCCGGTAGAGCAAGCCTATTCAAGACCAGCGATAAGTGTTCCAAAAAGAAGTCACTCTAAGAAGAAATAAAGTAAGCTAACAATAGCTGACTATTCTTTTTTGGTAACTCCCAAGCCCTTCGTTGGATTTTGAGTACAACAATGATGCTGTTGGAACAGAATAAAAATACCCTGATGTGGATCTATAAAGAAATATAGATGAGTTACATTTTGCTTGTGCTTAAAAATGAAAAGCCCACACGACTCTGTAAAATGGGTTTACACCCAGGTGAACCAGTAGTAGTAGTGAGTTTTGCCTCCTAAGATGGTTGGTTACTGAGCATGCCAATGACAGTCACATCACTGTCAAGGTAATTGGTTATTTCTACAAAACCCTTGGGTGGGAGTCAGATGCTGTCACATCTATGGTGAGCTTCCAGGGGTGAAGTGGCATGAAGGCCATCATCAGCCATCCAGACATCAGATGTCATCTTCTGCTCCCTCTTCCTAAGGCTGTGGCCTCTCCAGAATGATAATTGGTATCATTCTTATTCAATTGCTATTTGGAGCCCACGAGGACAGGAAAACTATGCTCAGCCCCAGAGGTCACTTGCCTGGCTAATTTTTCACTAATTATGTCTTAATTGTATTGTGTTAGGATAGAGGAAAAAGGCATTCTCTTCCAGAGTTTTATGAAGGTCATTGGACTTGATAAAAGTGCAGGGTTGCCAGGACTGAGGCTCTCAACAGTGGTCAGCACAGGTGCGTCCTACTGGAATCAGTCAAGTAGCAGCACAGCTAAAATCCAATTTTGCAGAAGATGAAACCTTGTAGTGAGGAAGAAGAACAGCAGATAAGGAGATGCTAAATGAATGAGAATAGGTGTGTCACGGAGTGATGGACGTGCATCACGTTTTTTGACGTGCATAGAAGACAGTACTATGGCACCAGCTTTGGGGAAAAGAAAAAGCTTTATTGCAAGTCAACTGGCAAGGATGCAAAAGTGTAACTGTGAGGGAGACAGGAGGACGCAAGGAGGCATGATTTGATCAGATCATGCAAAGAGGCGGTGACAGGTGCTTGGCTAAGTCCTCACTGCAATGAAACGGGGCTCCTCTGCTTCTTAATTCAGTCCCTGCTCCTTGATCCAAGTTCTTAGGCTTCAGCTGTGGTTGACGTTTTGTTTCTGGCCAGCACTGAGGTCACAAGTTGGGCATACTTGGTTCATCTGGGCAGGCGCAGGTTACCTGACTTGCAACCTGGGATCCCTTACAGGAAAAAACAACTCATTATTTTATTACATTTTATTTGGTTACTGACAAAGTCAAACCAGACTGAACTGGTTCTGCAGTCACAGGTGGACTTGACCCACAGATGGCGACAAAAGTTACAGAAATAATAACAAAACAACCTTGGGTGAGACCAGATCGTGAGGCTTATCGAAATGCCGCTGGATAAAGACTGAAAAGGAACCAGTCTGAGCACTGTACAGTCAAGGTGGGCTGGGATGTTATTTAAGACTTAATGACCCGGACTTTGATGCCCGTCCTTCTATCAGAGTAGTTTGAATATATTGTCAGAGCCGTGGAGTCAGAACAAAGGCTGGAGGAGTGAGGTAGCGCGGGAGGATGTAGAGTTTCCACTGAGAGGAACTGATGGTCTCGCCGTCACTCGTCCTGAAAAAGGGCTCTGTTCTGGGGCAGAAAATGAGGACTGGGGAAGGACACAGTAGGAGGGGAAATGGAGCCTGGAGTTAGTTTGATTTTCCGGTGAGGCGTGAGGATGCTGGGGTGGTGGTGCGGTACTAGCGTCAACGGCTCAAGATAACTTGGGTTTGGGTGGAAGTTATTCTCTCCGTTGTTATTCTTCACTGCTATTTTTGAAGCTTCAGTAAAGTCTGATCAAAAGTGTGGCAAGTTAAAATTCTGAGAAAATAAGAACTTCTCCCCGCCCCCCCCACATTATCTTTTGTTGTATTTACCTTCTCCCCACTAAAGCAATGATCCCCACTGCTTCAGGGAAGGACAGACACGCCAAGAATAAAGATGTCAATGGAATGTGTGAGTGTCATTTTTTAAACTGATAACCGAGATGCTGAAAGCTGAAGATGTGTCTTGTGAGACAGAGGTTTTTTGAGGCATAGGATGGTTTGTAAGCACCAAAGACTGGGACAACTCATGGCCTAGTTAGACCATTAGGTGTGAGGAATGCATGGTGACATCTCAGCTATGTCCTGCCCAGAAGAAGAAAAAGTTCAAGCAGCTGATGCAAAAAAAAAAAATTCCAGAGGGGGCGGGCATGGTGGCTCATGCTTGTAATCCCAGCATTTTGGGAGGTCGAGGAGGGCAGATCACCTGAGGTCAGGAGTTCGAGACCAGCCTGGCCAACATGGTGAAAAACCATCTCTACTAAAATACAAAAACTCGCTGGGTGTGGTGGCAGGAGCCTATAAGCCCAGCTGCTCAGGAGGCTGAGGCAGGAGAATCACTGAACCCGGGAGGCGGAGGTTGCAGTGAGCCAAGATATGACACTGCATTCCAGACAGAGTGAGACTCCGTCTCAAAAAAAAAAAAAAAAAAAAAAAATTCTAGGGGGAACATGAGCAGGGCACATACACTAGTGAGTGTCTAAGAAAGGACCCTACCCTCTGACACCCCTGGATGATGCTCCAGGGGAAGAGGGAATAGCTAACGCCCGAACTGGGGGAATCACGGAAATAAAGCCTGAGAAGGCAGCTCATTTTGAAGTCAAGGGCATCCCCCAGCCAACCTGCTAACCAAGTGTGGCTTATAGAAACAGCAGCACGGTGTTTGAGAAGAAAGGAGCTGAACATCTACCTCCTCTGTGCTCTGAGTCTCTCCCAGCTCCAGAAGGGTGAGAGTATGGCAGAGTGAATTATGTGCTCAAAATATTTCCTTCCCGTGGAAGCTGTTCCTTTCCCTGGATCCCAGTGATAAGAGCTTCGAGCACACCCATAGCTGACGTGTGGCTGAAGAATAAACCTTTATTATTGTAAGCCATTGAGGTTTTAGCAGGGAGGTTTACGTTGCCTTAGAATAACCTAGAAATAAAAAAGAGGTAATATGCTAAGCCCTCCAAAAGCTTGCCAAGCCCCCATGAGGGACAGCAAAGGACGGGGGGCTTGAGGACACATTCTGGTTATGGACAGGGAGGGCTAAGTGGAAACAGAGGCACCTGAGTAGACCTGAAAACCAAAATGCAGTAGGAACGCGGAAGTTTCACTAGGTGAAGCGCCGTAGCATTCAGTGACAAAAATGCACAATTGGATGTTACATCGGCAAAGGCTGCAATCCCAAACTGAGCTAGATAATGGATAAATAGATGCTCCTTCCCCCGAATGCCTAGTTGATTCTTAGATTACCCATGCGGAGAGGTCATGAGCAGGGAAAGGAAAACATCCTGAACTTTTTACCCAGAGTAGAGTGAGAAATACTTAGTAACATCGTTTATATTCAATTGGCAGTAACAAGTTTTCTGCAGAAATGGGGGCTCAAGAACTAAGTGCAGTTATAAAGTTTCATTTTTACACACTTGATTTTGTGGCTATAAAATTCACATCCTCTAAAATTCACATCCTCTGGCAGGTGCTGTGCTGTGGGGGATGAAAGGGTGGGGCTTTCTGTTTGCCCATGGCTAACAGAAAGAAGCTGAGAGGAGGGGGCCTCCCTCCCTCTTTCCCCCCTTTCCCCCCCAGCCTTAGGCTAGCCAGGGGTTCAAGCGGGGATTCTGTGGGAGGAGGGATGCCCGGCTCATCACAACATGGGGAGCACTAGTTGCAGAAGCAGCAGCACCAGGTGGAGCCTACGGCAGGTCCCCAGGGATCCCTCATCCCTGCAGAACACTTTGAGAGACCAATTCCTAGCAATCAACTTGATAGAGCTGGGGCCACAGTCACTTGGCTTACATGGTGATGCTCGCTGTAATTCATCCAGGGTCTAGGAAGTACCGTGCACTGTGAATATGTAGAAGGTTTGACTTTTCTTGCCATTTACTCAAGTCTTTAAGACATTATAGCACAATTTATTTTTCTGAAACTCAACCTCCATTTCCAGCCCCATACTACTTGATGGCAGAAAATGTAGTCTTAGGCAACTATGGTTTTCTCCAGCATTTCAGGCCCGAAACAACATTTTCTCTGGGCCCACTTTCCCTTTGGGGTGCCGCATGGCCACAGACATCCCTCCAGGTTGAACCCTCTCTGATACATCCCACCAGGCCCTCCACCACAGGACTTCAGCAAGCCCAGTGCCCTCTCTTGGCCTATCCCTCTCTGGGGCAGGAAAAGTGTTCCAATGATCCACCTTCCTTAAGGCACAGAAGACTCAGGGCTGTCCCTGTTGCCTTCATCCAGGGCTGCCCTGCCACAATCTGAACTCTACAGCTCCCCCGGTGGCCCCCATGCAGAAATGCAGAGAGAGCTAGGGCCCTGACCACTTCCTCCAGCCTCCCCCACACAGGGAGCCCAAGGTCCCTCTGCCCAAGGATTCCGAAATCGCACATTCTATTACTGCCACCCCCATCCGTGTTGGCTCAGTGGGCCACCAGTGCATCACCAAGTCCCTTGTTTCTTTCCCGATGCTTCTCCCACCACTTCAGAGGAGTTTTATTTGGTGGTGAGAGGATGTACAGTAATGTTCTTCCAGAAACTTTCTGTCTTCACCCCACAATACTTGTTTTTAACTTAAAGGCCAAGAATTGGACGTTGTTGTCCTCTAGTTCCACTCCTTCCAGCAAATGGCACTGGAGACTTTCTATCCAGGGGCCTGAATGAATGAAATGGGTGAGGGTTATTGTTTAATTGGGACTATATGTTTGGGGCAAAACATCAATGAATGCTTCAAAACAACCATCACAAATTTTCTTCCTAGTAAATATTCCTCACCCTAAAGAGGAACAAAGGATCACATTTCTCTCTCTCACTCCCCAAACCATGCAGGAGGTCTGGAGACTGGGCGATGCTTCTCTTCCCTGCACTGGGAGTGGATACCATGTTGGCTCTTGTCTCCTTTCCCCGCCCCAGGTGGTTAAATGGCATAGGAGCAGGCAGAGTCTTCATGCAGCTAGGCCTGGCAAAGTCTCCATGAGCGGCTCTCAACCCTGACTGCACAGCAGGATCAACTCGAGAGCTTTAAAAACTTCCGGGTCCGACCTTAGAACAAGTCATCAGAATTGCAGAGGACAGAGCTCGCACATTTTAGTAAAGCTCCTCCACATACGTGATTCTGACATACAACTAAGGTTGCGAATCACTGACCAGGAGCGGGGTTCTTCATGTTGGCACTATTACAATTTTGAATCTGGTGATGCCTCGTTGGAGGGGAGGGGCCTGTCCTATGTATGGCAGGATCTTGAGCAGAGTCCCTGGCCTCTACCCAGCTGATGCTATAACATTCCCCCAGTCGTGACAATCAAAAATGTCTCCTGATATTGCCAAATGCTCCCCTGAGCATTTCCTGCCCTCCAACTAGGCGGGAAGCCCTAGCTGAGAAAGTGAAAAGCTGGCATTGGCTAAAGAACTAAATGATATTCTCTCAGTTGTCATCTGACCTTTGGGCTTCAAAAGGAGAGATATTTGTTCCCTGAGCCTAAGTTCCTACTGGACTAATGCACCCTCTGGGTTCCTACATGCCCCTGAGCCTGCCCTACTTTGGTAGTGCAGTGTACAGGGCAGGTTCAGGCCAGAGCTGGGAGGTGTCCCATATTCTAGCTCTGACCTCTCCATTCAGAGCAGTCTTTTTACAAATCCTTGACAGTTCTGAAATCCACCCTGACTTCTGGCCAAATCCACTTTACCTTTGCACACACAGTTTCTCTCAGAGGGTCTAGACCTTACCCCTCGACCACCAGACTCTAATTCCAATTCTAGGACTTCGACCTGGTCTGCAAGGCAGACATGCACTGCAGAATGATTCTTTAAGACCCCAGCAGAACTCCTGCATGTTCTCAGCCTCGGCACTATTGATGTTTTGGACCAGATAATTCCTTCATGTGCAGTTTGCATAAAGAGTTGTGGGCTGTTTAGCAGTTTCCCTGACCTCTATCCACAAGAAGCCAGGAGCAATTCATGCTCTTCTCTCTACAGATTGTGAAAACCAAAACTATCTCCGGACATTGCCAAACGTCCCCTGGGGGACAGAAATCACCCCTGACAGAGGACAACTGATGTAGCATATATACTTGTACACAAGACATAGGCTCAGGCATAGGCTCAGGTATTCAAAAAATGTGGTCATTTTTCCTTCTCTGTAATTCAACCCGAACTTCCTTTGAGGCCCCCATTCTACGTGATAGCTGAAAACAGTCATTTTTAGGCCTTTTCAGTTATGTCAGGTAAAGTCAAGGAAATTCAGTGCTTCCACCTTCTCAGTTCACATCTTAATAGTTTCTTCTAGAGCCTGGGGCCTGCAGGGAGGGGCGAGGCTGAGGGGCAGCCTTCCCTCTGTGATGGCAAACCCTGGGCCGCATCTCGCCTGTTCATACCTCATCACAGGGCCCAAGGGCTCTACAGCACCTCCTCAATGCGGACACAGCATGCCCCCATCCCATCCCCAAGCTCTCTGTTGGTCTTCCTCTGAAAGTTTCCCAACAGAGCCTGGGAACTTTGGGCTGTCCTTGCTGTCCAAGGCCACAGACACTCAGCTGACTGTAACTGGCCTTTCCAACCTGGATTCTCCCTGACACCATCTGCTCACTGCTACCTCCACCTTGGCTGGTGCAGGCAAAGATGCTTGGGACCCAGTTGCCTTCCCAGAAGCAAGCACAGAGTCCCTCTGTCCTGAAATCATGGGGCCTCGCGGGCCATTCTTTCAGTGCTCTCCCTTCAAGACACCCCATGGGCTAATCTCAGGAGGGAGGGCAAGACACCATGGGGCGGCAGTGGACGTGTCAGGGGGCTTTTTGCTTTTGTGTGTCACCCAGAGTCCAAGCCTCCTTCCTATGTGACAACACTGGCCATTTGGGGAGCTGGTGGAAAGTAGGCCCCCCACCTACCTTGGAATCCTGAGAGGTTAGACGCCTGGGAGTCGCCAGCTGGTGAGCCATGACCCTCAGGACTTTCCATCTGCAGCCAGAGTCACAAAATGTCAGTTCCTCCTGCAGCATCTTTCAGTGACATCCACCATCCACCGCCGGCAGCGGGAATAGCGGGGCAAGTTGCTGCAGGCTTGGTGGCCACATTCTAACCAGGCGACTCTGGGAGGGGGCCTCGGCAGGGCTCTCACTATCAGAGTCTCTTGACTGCTCTCCATTTTCCAAATCTGTGTTTCCAGCCTTCCTAATATCCCTCTAATACATGCCTTTTCTCTTTAGGTTAGCCAGACTTCGTGTTTGTTATTTGCAGTCAGGGCCCTGATCATGGCAAGCCCCTGTGTCCCACCTTATCCCTTCCTCCCAGGCCGGGGGCTCTTCAGCCATCCAGGAGGGGCTGTGGGAGAGCCAGGCAGCCCTGACAAAACAGATATGTTTCCCAAGTGTTCCCGTCTTGTCCCTCCGTGAGGGCTGTTTGTTTTGCTTTTCATTTAAAGCCGAGAATTTGTTTTTGTCTGATTCAACTTTCATTTACTAAGATGGACCTGCTAAACGACCTAAATATTAGTAAATCATATAAAGCATGGATGAGCTAAAAGGGTGTGGGTGGGTGTGGGGGGTGTAAGCAAGTATGTGCGTGTGTATGTGAATTTAGGGGCATATCAAGTAATACTTCTCAAAATAATCTTTCCATATATCATTTGATCCTCACCAAAAGCCCCAAAAGAAAACATTATTACCTTAATAACACAGAAGGTGAAACTGAGGCTCCAAGATACTAAATAACATGCCACAGATCACAAAGGTGGTAGACATTGTATCCAGGGTCCAAGCTCTGACTGTCAGAGTCCAGAGTCTATGGATTTTCTGCCACAGCACATTCCACTGGTTCCCTAGACCAGGACCTTTTCTCTCCAGAAACACTGTCCAGGGAGTGTGTTGGCATCTCTACTGTCTCCTCCTGTCACCATCTGCATCACCAGCCTATAGATCTCACATTAATCCAAGCACTCGCTACTGACACCACCAGAATGGCCAACCCTTGACATCCAGGGAGCAGCTTTGACCACACGGGTGAAGCGGTGGGGTCTGGCTCCACAGGGATCAGGTGGTCTTCTGTGCTGAGTACCTATAGCCAATTCTATAGATGTTATCTTGCAAGGCCCATGCATCAGTTACCAGGATCATGCACCCATTTTGTAGCCGAAATAATGTCCTAGTTCCCATCAGCAATTGACGGCGCACACAGAGAGGTATGACCAAACCCGGCAGCCATTCATTGTTTAGTTTACCCATTTGGCAACATTTTCTCCTGCAAGAGCAAAAAGACCATCTTAGGTGTGTGTTCGAGTCACTGACACTGAGAAAAATCGTCCCTGTGAAAGCTCTGGGGCGCCCTGAGATTCCACCCATCTGGAGCAAAAGCACCACATTTGCAGATGCCTGTGGTTTGCCTAATTACATTTTCACAAACCCTTGGAAACCATTGAGTGCTTCAGCTGCAGCACGCGTGTGGCTTAATGAGCTTTCGGAACCCTGTATTATGAGATTGTCACAGGTTACTTGTCAGAAGGCAGCTGCCTTGGAATATAGCAGACTTAAAATTTGGGGTCCCCATATTTTCATGGCAATTCTTTGTAATTACAAAAATACTACATAATTCCAATTACATGCAACAAGTCTTTTCAGAGCATTCATTTCAAACACACCTGAGTTTTCCAATTTTTGTGGAAATCTGAGCATTTGTTATTTCTCTTGAGGAACATCCTTGAGGGAGTGAAAAGTAACAGGCACTGTTACCCTTATCCTGAGATGTGAAAAAGAAATAATAGTTTCCTAATAGACAAGAGACCTTGAAATGAATTGATCTGTATTGATTTCTTTTCCTTGTAGCTGTATTAACTACTGTATACTCTAATGCTTACCCTTGTCACAAATTGTTTTTATCCTACTCTTTGCATTGATTACTTTTAAAGTGTATTTAATGTAAGCACTATCATCACTTGGTTATTATGGGTGATGATATCATGAGTGGATTATTCTTGCCCTTTCCTGGTAGGTTATTTCTCCTCCCTTATTTCTCTTTCTGGCTCCTTGCTTTGTAATCCCGCTGTTGCTAATTATGAATTCTCTACACCAACTGGAGCATAACCACAGCCCCTACAGTCCCTGCTTAGGCCTAATCACACTCCTCTTGCCGAGTGGGCCTCCAGTCACCTGGAGCCACCAGGCCTCACTTAGAGCCTGGGCTCAGCCTCTCCAGGTGTCAGGAACTCTCACCCGTAGCAAGTGGGGCCCAGAAAGCAACTTCTATCATGCTTTGTCCAAAGGCCAAATGGCCTGGGGGTTAGCAAAAGCTCATTATTTAGAGAGCTTCTTGAGCTTTAGGGGAGGGGTATGTGATTGTCCAAATTCCTTCTTTGTCCTGCCCTAGGGAGAACACAGCCTGCACACTAGAAAACAATGAAATTAATTTATTATTCATGTGCACTGTACAGAATTTGGAAAATGCAGAAAAATAAACACATACACAAAATCTTTGTAACGACGTAAACCAGAGAAAAACCCAGGCTTTAACCTCTGTATATATGTCTATATATATTTAATGAAAAGGGATTATATCGTTATACTGTTTTGTTGGCTGATTTTTAAAATTAACAACATATTATTCATATTTTCACATGCCATGGAACATTACGCCAGATGACTGCTAAGTAGTATACTGTATAACTATATCATTAGATGTAATACTGAACCAATCTAACATGGCCTGTTTAGGACGAATTTTTTTACTGTAAATTATGTGTAATATAAAAAGATTTCCAAGGATATTTGTGCATATCTACTTATTTCCTTATTTATCATATAAATATTTTTATAGATCATATTTATACGATAATTTTCTTTTTTTTTTTTTTTTTTTGAGACAGAGTCTTGCTCTGTCATCCGGGCTGGAGTGCAGTAGCACGATCTCAGTTCACTGCAAGCTCCACCTCCCAGGTTCACGCCATTCTCCTGCCTCAGCCTCCCGAGTAACTGGGACTACAGGTGCCTGCCACCTCGCCCAGCTAATTTTTTGTATTTTTAGTGGAGATGGAGTTTCACCGTGTTAGCCAGGATGGTCTCGATCTCCTGATTTGGTGATCCGCTCAACTTGGCCTCCCAAAGTGCTGGGATTATAGGCGTGAGCCACCGCCCCCGGCCTATACGATAATTTTCTAGAATTGGAATTGCTGCATCAGAAAGTAAGTTTTAAAGTGAGGACTGGCTTCTTGACCTGGTTCTACCAGTTCTGCTCCTGGTGGCTAGGTCCTCCTACTGCTATTTTCTGCTACTCACACCACGTTGAGCAGAGTCGTATGGAGGTGCCTTTGGAAACACAGGTTCCAGGTTGCTCACCCCCATTTCTGGAGCTGCGGCCAAAAGGTCTGCATAGCTGATCTTCTCCATGGCAATGCTTAGGAGCAGAGACGTTCATGAACCACCCAAGCTTCCATGGTCCATAACCCTGTTGAGTGAAATATGTACCTGGGGTTTGTTTTAATGTCAGGTATGGTAAGACAGCAGACGCAGAAATGACTGTTGTGAGGAAGGAAGTTTACACTCACAGATCCCCACAGGCATGGGGCAGTTTAAGCTCCGCCATGCCGGAAAGACCAGGGATGCTCAGGAAATAAGAGGATGTGGGCACCGTGTGCCTGGGACTTTTACTGGGATTAACGAGGGAAGGAACAAGCGAGGCAGGGTAAGTAAGCTGAGTAAACTTAGTATTGGATACTTTAAATTATTTGAGTGACCCAGTGCTATAAGGGTGGTCCCTAGTTGTCAGGTCCCCCACCCTGGAGGGGTGGAGCAGGGGGAAGATTGGTTTGGCGTGTGAGAGTTTGATGAAAGGGCTGGTTGGGGGTGTGATCTCTAGACTGGTTGGTTTATCAAAAACACGCTCACAGGGGAATTATTTGCTATTTCTAGGAATTGGGTAGCCCTGGAAGGGACAGTCTCTCCAACATCAAAGCCCCAAATGCCAGAGTATCAAGAATACAGAAAATAAGAAAATAGAGTTTAACCCTCTATCTACACGGAGCCTCTGCTCAGAAGTCCCAAGTCCGCTGCACCATTTCCTCTTTGGATGACAGCTTCCTTTGGAAACAGGTATTCACTAGAATTGAATTAGAATTTTGCTAGCCTCTCTTGCCTGATTACAGCTCCTCACTCCCAGAACTCCTAGCAGCTGGCACTAGACTCATCTGCCTGTAACATGCCCCTGAAGCCTCCTGACACCCAGAATGAGTTCCTATCAGAGTCAGCCTCCAGCTTACAGAAGAACAGCTATGACTGCTGAATTTGCTTCTGTGTCGGTTCACCTAACACTAAGCACAACAAAGCTAAAACACCCAAGATCAAAACAGGTTTCCTTACTTGCAGCACCCTCTATGTAGAGGTCTCCTGGGGGAGAGGCTGAAATTCTTGGCAAGATCCCATTTATGAATTAGCTGTGGATCTGAAATGCCCCTGCATCCATATCTCTTCATTAGTATGGAATCAAATATTGCTTCTAATTATGGAATGAATGTTTTTTAAAAGAGAGAAGAAAATGAGTTTTATCACAATCCTTGTTATTTCTCTTTTGTAGGGAAAATCTAAAATTGGATCAAAAAGAAACAGAACTGTGAGCTTCCAACAGTTCTTCTTGTGATTGGATTACTAAATATTATTATTGCTATTCATAGTTTACATTGCTGCTGATAGAGCTGCTATTACCGGAAAACAAAAACACAACAAAAACCCTTTGAAATCTTCTTCAGCAAATTCTCTCAATAGGTAGGCGTCTTCCTATCTACTCTCAATTCTTTTCTGAGAGGTCGGCTAATTTTACCTTTTAAAATCATTGATATTTAAATCCAGTTTTTTTTTTTTTTTTTAATGTTTATCTACTTGCCAAGAATTGTCCAATCTTTTCTTGAGCACATCAGTAAAAATGTTCTTCTCTATTGTTGAGGCCGCAACGGTTCTCTGTAGCTGGAAATTGCCCCACTGGGGAGATAGGGGTACCCTCCCCTTCATGGGCAGCCCCTGCATTTTATCTTTCTGTTTGTGAGCTGTGTTTGTTCCTGCATCACCTGACTCCCCTCCCATCTGTGTTCTAGAGCTCAGGGTTTCCTGTGTAATCAGCCTTCCCAAGTGACCCCGTGCCCTTCCCGAGTGCAGCAGCCTCGGACCTGGGGGAGACATCAGTACCATGGCTCTAGGGAGGGTGCTGCTCATCAGCCCTCTCAGAGCTAGCAACTCAAACACTTGCCCCTTCATGAACAGGCAACAGGTGACCAGGCCTCAGCAGCCCCAGCAGCCCGTGGGGCCCTGATAGAGCTCTTCTCACTGTTCACTGATGTCTCACCGCATGCCAGGCTGCCCTGGAGTTTCATTGACGTATGCCACATAGGCACCATTTGTCTTTCCAAGGCCCTAGAAATCTACTGCTTGTTCTGTTCCAGCCCTGCAGGCCAGGCGCTGGGCTGGAGCCATCTCTGTGGCTCCCTTCCCACCACCGCATGTAAATCAGAGCATCCAAGGAGCAGCAGAGACCATTTTAAGCAGTCTCTGGAAGCTGGATTTTGATGTAGTAATGTCCTTGTCAGAGATCAGCATCTCTTGTCCTTTTGTACACAGGTGAAAAATTCTAAGAACGGTAGCCCCAAGAAAACTTTTCTTTCTCTCTGCCCCTGCCAATATTCCTCTGGATTGCTGGTGTTTCTTCTGAGCCCGATGCCGCACACTGGGGCCACCCCTGCGGGCTTGCTCTGTTCCTTTGATGGCCACAGGAATGTAGATTCCTGTCTATTTCAGCTGAGCTCTCTCTACAGACTTTTCTAAACTGTTAAATGCTGAACTCTAGCCAGCATGATTCCGTTTCATTTTGCTTCAGCCCAGACCCAAAATACTAAAGCTCCTACAAAGACATTCAGACTGTGTTTCAGAAAGGAGAGCAATAAATACAAGTTTTAGATCACTTTGCGGGAGTGAAAGTTAGATCTTTGCAAAGTCAGTATTCACCTGTGTTTAGAATGGGTTGAAAGATAAAACAAACTGGATTCGACTACTGAAAATGTTACAAAAAGTCTCAGACATGCCATCATTCAGAGTTTCCAACATGGCAGGGATAGGGCTTTAATAGGATTTCTCCCCACTTATAAAATGGGTATGGTCATGCCAAAAGGAAAAACGTGAGAGCAGGATCACATCTTCTATCCCATGTGACCGTCTCTTTCTTCACAATTATCTTCATATTTGGCTCTGTGAACACCGACAGCAATCATGTCAGCTGCTGGTTCTGCAGTAAAAAATGTTCTGCATGAGTTGCAGTTGTAAACAGGTCATCCATCTCCCATGTGGTCAGAAGGGGGTGTCCTCCCAAATTTGTACAAGGCTTGTTTCTCTGTCTCTGAAAGAATCTACATGCTCAGAGAAATCTCTCTGGCTCATCTGCCGAGTGTATGGAATTGCATGCGCATGGAAACAGAACATATTTTATCCAAGCAGGTAAGTGATATTCAGGGGCCTGTACCCAGGCAGGAAGGGAGTAGAACGCCCTTCATGGGATTGAGGGTTTGTTGTAACATTTTGTTTCCTATTCTATGGTTTGGGAAAAAGAGTGGGCAAAAATGGATTACAGGAGGAAGTCTGCTTTTCTGGAGCTCACTTGTTTGTTGCCTTGCAATGCAGAATAACTTTCGTTCGTTTGGGGAAATGGGAACCAAAGACTGGAAACCTGGCTTTTGCAGGCCTCTTTCGAAACATGGAAGGCCTCTTCAACTGCTGAAGGTTTAGGAAGGGGCATTCTTGTCTTTATCACCCAACCAACCTGGCCTGTAGGTGTTTTTTGATGTGACATCCTTATTTCTTTATATTTTGTTTGGACTCTGGGCTCAGTAGTGTTCTGCTAAGGACATTCGTATCCATGTATCCAGGAAGTAGAGCAGTTGCATTTTGAACAAAGGGCTTGAATACAAAACAAAACATATATTTTTGGACAGGTAAGATGGCTCACACTTGTAATCTCAGCACTTTGAGAGACAGAGGCAGGAGGATCCCTTCACCCCAAGAGTTTCAGACTAGCCTGGACAAAAAAATTTTAAAACATTAGCCAGTTGTGATAGCGCATGCCCTGTAGTCCCAGCTACTTGGGAGGCTGAGGTGGGAGGATTGGTTTAGGAGGATTGGGAGGTTGAGGCTGCAGTGAGCTGCGATCAATCGCACCACTGCACTCCAGCCAGGGTGACAGAACGAGACCCTGTTTCAAGTACCCCAAAGCCACGTATTTTCTAAACCTATGTGGCTGTGATAACCTACCTTATTATAGCATATTCCACTTTTCTTTTTTTCCTATATATTTTACTTTAATAAGAAATGTGTTGAATACTGGTGTTCTTTTTTATGATTTGTTTAAAAATTTTCAAATTCAACAAATCATTAATATTTAAATAATACACTAAAATTGATGAGATATACTTCGTCAGAAGCTAGGCATGTGACTCCATAAATTTGGTTTTCTCTAGGCATTGAGTGAAGTGCATCATTGCTACTTGGGGAATCACAGTGATTCACATTCTGTGGGAATACGCTTGAGCAGAGGTCCCTCTCTGGCCAGGACATACACAGTGCGCCTGGTTAGGGATGCGGGCTCACAGGCTGAGCTTGGAAATGACCACTCGCTGTGGAGAATGGCAGCTTTGCCTGGCTGAGTACTGAGACCCCATCAAGAAACCAAAGACAGCCGAAGGCAGGGGCTCACATGTGATTGATGCACAAATTTTAAAGAGGGGTTAAAGAGTTTCAAAATGTTCAGTAATGGATAGGATAGACTATTTCTTTTACGAACTTCCTCATAGCCCCCCATCTCCTTTTCATGTTTCCTGATTCGGTCTAAATTTGGAATGGTATAAAGACAAAAGAGGGAAAGAAAGTATGTCTAATACTTGGATGGTATTTTGACAGTTAATTCTCCACAGATACCTGGGCTGTCCATCTGGCTGCTGTTTGGCTTCACTTCACAATATCCTCTGAAGAGCGACTCACCAAGACCATCATTTTACAAGATAACACAGAATGTCTTTTACATCGGAAGAAGGAAATGTCTGTCTCTCAAAGTTGCTTTCTATATGGGCAAAGTAGCTACATCCAGTGTTTGAAGTACCAGACAGGATTAGGAAATTAATAACTTTTTATCTATACAAGAGAGAATGTGATTGTGAACAGCTTCACAATGCTTGATTTTCAGCAGTTTAAATGGAATCTAAATTGCATGCAATAAATCAGTGACATCTTTGATTCATTATAGATAATCAAGAGGAACCTCTTCTGTTTATTGGTGCTAACGGATTCAGAGCAAACACCATAATCTATCAAAAGAAGGGAAGGGCCGCTAGTTGGGGAGGAGACAGCTTTAGGTAATGGGTCATTGCCACCATATGCCGGGTGCTGCTGGGTGCCAAGAACTTTATTACTTGTTTCGCAAGACCCCCATGTGACAGGTAATACAGTCCTCCAAAACACAGACGTGAGGCAGAACAACTAGGTTTGAGGCATGTGACTTGGGAAGTAATTTACCATCTCTGTGCTTCGGTTCCCCATCTGTAAAAGGAAGGTGATAGTAATACATCCATGCTAGGCTTTAATAGAACCTGTCTCATTTAGAATAGGACCTGGCACATAGCTCTCACAATTAAGTTACCTATCGCCACCGCAGAAAGACAAACTGAGGTTCAGAGAGATTAAGTAACTTGCCAGGAACTACTGAGGCAGCAGGTAGCAGAGTTCAGATCCGAAGCCCAGCGTCACGAACTGTGTGACCCCATCCTTGCTCCCTAAGGGCTCTGGTGCCTTTCCCATTCTCCCCTGTGAAAGCACGCAATGGAAACCCATAGACACAGAGTCCAGGGATTTTACTTTCGGGATTTGGGGGAGTTTATTGGTTGGGGGTTAGCTTTCTTTTTTTTTTCAAAAGATGTTCTAAATTATTATGAGTGGCATTGGACTGTCTTTTCTGCATAGAAATCTTGGTTTGGTTTGGTTTGGTTTGACCAATGCCGGGCATTGACTAAAGAGCGAGCCATCACCTTGTCCAGGCCTTGGTGTTTGATGAGAGCAGATGGTGCCCTGTATTGGAAAGGCTGTGGAGAAAGTCACCCAGGTTGGCATTCTCTGGGGGTGAGATTGGAACCTAGGAATAGCCTCACCTTTCCCACTAGTCGACCAAAACCTGCCCTTTACTCTTCCTGCCCTTGACTGTAAGCACCAGTGGTTCTGACCACAGAGAAGCAAGGTCTCCAAGGCAACCATTGCAATGCCTATGACATTAACAAAGGTGGTTCCATTCCTTCCCTTTGCAGGTCAGTCCCATTGGTTTATTTATTCAGCAAGTATTTATTGGGCACTTCAGTGGCCAGCCAGATGCTACGTTCTGTGAAGAAAGATACAAGAAAGGTGCAAAGAAAATATCAATTCAGTTCAACACACTCATACTGAACACCTGCTCTGCTCAGAGCAATAAGCAGAAGACAGGGGCATCAGAGTGAGTGAGCTCTGGAGGAACTCACATTAATATGTCAGAGGAGCTATATCTGAAAGCAGGACTAAGTCTTGTAAGAAATATTTTTCCAAAATGTTGCATGACTTTATAAGAGGGAGAGATCATTTCTTATTGGAGAGATAATAGGGAGGAGGAACTGGAAATATAGTAGGTTCCTGGAGGAAGTAAAACGTGAGCTGGACCCCATGGACCCAACCAGCTAACTGTGATATTGTGTGCATTTAAGAGTCAACATAGGCCCCAGGCAACAGTGCAGAACAAACACTGGCCAAAAACCAGCAGTGCATATATCTGTTCTGCACTTCATCAGTCAACCAATTTGTTGGCCACCTTCAATGTGCCAACATTCTTAGTTACTCAGGAGACAGCACTAAACAATATGCATTCCTTGACCTCATAAAGTTTCTTGAAACATAATCAGAGTTAACATTGACTGAGTGCTTAAGAGTCAAGCACTTCCTAATCATTGCTGTCCAATAGAAATACAATGTAAGCCACATATATAATTTCTAGTTTTCTAATAGGCACAGTAAGTAACAGGTGAAATTAATGTTAACCATGTTTTCATTTAACTCTATTTGTAGTCTAAAATATTATCACTTTAGCATAAGTCTTTGCAATTTGGTTCAAGCAACCGTGCACCCGAGTTCCACAGACACACATGGAGTTCTCTAGAGCAGTGATCCCCAGCCTTTTTGGGACCAGGGACTGGTTTGGTGGAATACATTTTTTTCCACAGATGGGGGTGGTTATGGGAGGGGATGATTTTGGGGATAAAACTGTTCATCGGGCATTAGTTAGATTCTCATAAGGAGTGTGCAACCTAGATCCCTCCATGCACAGTTCACAATAGTGTTCGAGCCGCTATGAGAATCTGATGCCACTGCTGATCTGACAGGAGGCGGAGCTCAGGGGATAACACTTACTGGCTCACTGGCTCACTGTTCACCTCCTGCTGTGCAACCTGGTTCTTTTTTTTTTTTTTGGAGACGGAGTCGCTCTGTCTCCCAGGCTGGAGTGCAGTGGCGTGATCTCGGCTCACTGCAAGCTCCTCCTCCCGGGTTCATGCCATTCTCCTGCCTCAGCCTCCCGAGTAGCTGGGACTGGGACTATAGGCGCCTGTGACCACGCCTGGCTAATTTTTTGTATTTTTAGTAGAGACGGGGTTTCACCATGTTAGCCAGGATGGTCTCGATCTCCTGACCTCATGATCCGCCAGCCTCGGCCTCCCAAAGTGCTGGGATTACAGGCGTGAGCCACCGCGCCCAGCCACAACCTGGTTCTTAACAGGCCCCGGACTGGTACTGGTCTATTTATCCTTCAGAGCCGTTCTCAGGTGTTATTTCTTCCATAAACCTTCTTTGACCCCCACGGAGTCAGGGATGCCTGTGACCTTTCTACTGTTCAAATAGATCCTGGAATCATATGTTTACTTGTTTGTCTTATCCATTAGAGACTAGAGTGTCTGATTGAATTATTGGCATCCAGTGTGGGATTTTGTACGGAGTAGATTCTTAACCAAAATGTGTTGAGTTGTTGTTTCTTAGTTGGGGAAATGTCTCCTTAAGAAACTTACAATGTGTTTGGAGTTTATTCCCTTTAGCAGTTACCACGCCTCTCCTCGAGTGAGAGGAGACCAGGCAGGTAAATTTCAGATGAAAGCTTAGGCAACAGCTACAGGAGAAACCGCAGGAGCTGAGCATCTGGGATCAGACAGGCGGGCAGACAGACTTGAGCAGAGAAGATCACCGAGATACCAGTGGGTGAAGGAGCACTTGAGGAAGTCTGACTACCGTCTCAATGGAATTCCAGAAGCAGATAAGGGAGAAATGGGGGAGAGGCAATATATGAAACATTTTCCTCCTGGGAAGAAAGCTCAAAGGAAGTACGTGTTCTAACCATTTACCTGTAACTCCACTCGCGACCTTGGAAAAAGTGACAAATCCTTCCATCTCCGTGTGGCAGCAGGATGCTTGCTTGCACAAGTCGTTGGCGGGGGCAGAAATCGCAGGGCAGGCACAGTCCTGTCTAGAAATCAGGAAACTGAACTCTCATCCTGCTCTGCTACTGTTTAAAGTTAACGTTTAAAATTAGCGCAGGACTACAGAAAAAAAAATAGGGCATCTAGAAATTCAAGGCCATAGTCTGGGATAAAAAAGAGCCTTTTGGGAAACATAATTCCAGCATAACCAGGTCTTTTCAATACAAACAGCACTCCTGGTGCAGCCCTTGGCCACCCTGGGCCGTATTCTTTTCTGAAGCCTTGTCTTCTAGATTTGGATTTATAAACAACATATAACTTGTTTTTTTCTTCTTTTTGTCTAGAGGAAATTGAATACATTCACATTGATTATGACTATATATTTAGACGCATTGCTACCATTTTATTTTGTGCATTGTGTTTGTCTCGGTTTTCTAATTGCTAATTCAAAAAAAATGCTTTTTTTTTTCTTTCTGGCCTTCTGCATTGTTTGAGAGTATTCTCCCTCCCCCACATTTTATTTTTGTCTCTCTATTACTTTGGTAATTATACATCCTAATTTCTATTCAGCTTTGTCAGTCCTGAGAAAGTCTCAGTCATTAATGTTTCATATATTGCCTCTCCCCCATTTCTCCCTTATCTGCTTCTGGAATTCCATTGAGACAGTAGTCAGACTTGGTACTCACCCCTTGTGTCTCTTGACTCTGACCTAGAGCCCCCACATGCCAAATACCAGTCAGTACTATCGCCGGGTAACAGCTTTCTCTCCGTGTCTTTAGACTCCTGCTCTCCCCATACAAGCATGAGTGCAAATGAATTTAACTTTACAGAAGGGAGCTCATCAGGATTCCAGATGAGCAAGCCACTGAGGGAAGACAGGCCACCCCTGAGCTTAGTGACACTGCTGCCATATGAGATGACTTCCCCTCACCTGTAGCGCTCTGCCGACAGCTGGGGGACTGAAGCTAAGGGATCTTCCCCACCGCTCGCTGCTACGCTTTGAATGTGTCTCGTAAAGCTCGTGTGTTGGAAACGTAATGCCCAGTGCAACAGCATAGAGAGCTGGGGCCTTAAAGAGGTGGTTAGGTCATGAGGGTTCCGTCCTCGTGAACAGATTATTGCCATCTTGGGAGTGGGCTCCTGACAAAAGGCTGAGTTTGGATGCTCCCTCCCTCTCCCTCCTCTGCTCCTTCCTCCGCATCCCCATTCTCTCTCCACCTTCTGCCATGAGATGATGTGGGTCTCACCAAATATGGGCCCCTTGACCATGAACTTTTGGGACTCCCCTCCAGAAATGGAAGAAACAAATCTCTGTTCTTTATAAATTACCCAGTCTCAGGTATTCTGCTAGAGCAGCACAACACGGACTAAAACGTTCCCCCTCAGTAACACTGAGTCCTGGGAAGCCCAGTGCTCCTGGCCTGACCCCGTTACTATCATCATCCATTCACGCAGGTTTATTCAAACACCAGAAAGTTCATCTCTACAGCTCCTCCTTTATCAGAGCGGGGCCAGTTTGTGGTCATCCTCCTCTCACGTGGGCATCAGTGAGGTTGGATGTACACGCAGGCTCAAATTACAAAGTCTTCCAGCAAGAATCCCAGTCTCTCCTGGGCTAGGAAGTCACTTCACCGACACATTTCCAAGGTTCTCAAAGGTGTGTCCTCATACCTCTGTCCAGGAGGCGCCCACTCTAAGTTCAACATGAAGATTCCACCCCTCCTCTTCCTACTCCCAACCCCAGGGACCCTGACATGCCTCCTGCCGTCTCACTGACAGCAGCAGAGCTGGGAGCAGCAGCTGCAAAATGCCCACCTGCCTGGGCATCTGGCGAGCTCCTACCCCGCCAGCCCCCATGCAGGATGGTGGAGAGAAACCCATGGCACTGCCATGCGCTCCTTCAGACCAATGTGTCCCCAGCCCAGCGTTACAGCCCTTTGTTTCCACATACACTTATCAGGGTACCCCCAGACCCTGTGCCAACCCTCCGGCCTTCTTGGGGTGTGTCCCCAGACTCTTGTGTTCCTCCCGTGAGTTCCTTCTCAGGAGGCCTGTGAGCTTTTCCTAAAATGTGGCTTTTCCTGCAGTGTGACTTTTCCTGCGATTTTTATTTTTGTCTTTAAAAGTTCAGCACTGTGCTAAAGTTCCAGTCCATTTTCTCCCAGGAGGTTTCACGGAATAGTACGATTTTTCATCAATTCCAAAATATATTTTCACTTCCTATTTTCACTTGCTCGTGTCTCTGAAACCGGCATGCCTTAGTGCTGATGGTTTTTAACAATTGGAATTGACAGAAACTTTTAAAATTACTGGTACATATAATAATGGCACCTTCTACAATTGGTGGTATCTTGGAGTTAATAAAATACAGCAACTTTGTAGCTGGACAGAAGTGCCTGGGCTAACCGCAGCACCCGGTATCACCAGTTCACAGAATCCAGACCCCAAATGCACCCCAGCACACACCCCGCCTGCTCTGTCTGCCAGTGCCTACCCCACTCACCAAGGACACTTGGGACTCCTAACCACCAACAGTGTTTCCTCTTATTTCCGGAGAAAGTATGAGTACATGAGAGAAAGGACGACCACAATCATCATCACATCTAAGGGGACAGCTGCTCACTAGACGATTACTATAGACTGTATTACTGGTTTTTGGTTTTTGTTTTTTGAGACAGTCTCCTCTGTCGCCCAGGGTGGAGTGCAGTGGTGCGATCTCAGCTCACTGCAACCTACACCTCCCAGGTTCAAGCGATTCTCCTGTCTCAGCCTCCCGAATAGCTGGGATTGTAGGTGCCCAGCACCATGCCCGGCTAATTTTCGTATTTTTAGTAGAGACGGGATTTCACCATGGTGGCCAGGCTGGTCTCAAACTCCTGACCTCAGGCTTACTATAGACTGTGTTACTGTTATTATTAAAGGCACCGAAGAGCCTGGATTATAGAACGGAGCCAAGGGACTCATATATGCCCAAAGCCGTGTCCCCATCAAGTCCCCAGCCAACACCTCCCTGCTCTGTATGGCATCTCTTCCAGCCTTTGAGGGGTGCTGGTGAAAGAAGTTGTTCATCTAACCTATAGACAGTATTTCTGTAGTCAGTGCAATCCAAGACAGTATTTCTTTAGTAAGCCCTTTTTAGTAAGCTCGCAGTTTATTTTTCTCTAAGGTCAATTAAGATCTTGAACTGTCGGCAGGGTGCAGTGGCTCAGGCCTGTAATTCCAGCACTTGGGAAGACTGAGGTGAGAAGACTGCTCGAGGGCAGGGGTTCCAGACCAGCCTGGCAACATGGTGAGATGCCATCTACACAATAAAAATTTTTAAACTAGCCAGGTGTGGTGGCGAATGCCTGTAGCCCCTGCTACTCAGTAGGCGTAGGCAGGAGGATTGCTTGAGCCAAGAGGTTGAGGCTGCAGTAAGCTGGGATCATGCCACTGCACTCCAGCCTGGACAACAGAATGAGGCCCTATAAAATAAACAAAAACAAAAAACCCTTCAACTGTCTATGCAAGCCAGCATGGCCGGCTGACGCCCACCAAGAACTTGTTGAGATTCTAGTACATTTGTGCGATGGTCAACAAATCTTACATAATTTCTCTTCTTTTATATTTTAAGAAGGATAACATACGGTTCACACTCAGATCTGCCCTGATCAATGAACAATAATTGGAAAACAACCATAAGATTGTGGCAGTGCATGTAAACACTGCACACTGTTTTAAAAAATAATTTGGCCTCTGAAATGTTCTATTTAGCCACCTTTAATCGTACTTACCAGCATATCTGCTCTTCTTACTCACATCCATCTCCTTTTACTGCTTCCCTGAACTCGAAAAAATACCTCCCTTCACGGGCAGGATTGAGGATTGGATTTCATCTGGGAGATCTCAGAACGGAGTTGTTCTCCATGTAGCACTTGACTCATTCTAGCCATGATATCCCTACCCCAGCGGCAGCTGCAACCTGCTGTGTCCCACATGTAGCTAAAGCCATCCTCATCTTCCCTGGACCACAGTCATCTAAAAAGCTATGTAAGTCCATCTTAGGGGGTTGCACACTAATAATACTCCTGCCATGGTGCTCTGGTTCTAATACTTGGAGCTCCATTTTACTCTCCTCCCCCATTTCCAGGACTTGAGGCTCTATTTCCTGAGCCCCAGCTCAGTGGCTGGGACTGCCCCCTCACCACAGACCTGCCTAGTGCCACCGGCTTTCCGGCTTTGCCTTCTTGAATATTCCTCACTGTGTATTACACTGCTGCTATTCTTCTCCTGGCTCATGGGGCCCCTTTCCTGGGTCACTTACATCATCTAAATTTGCACTGCCCACACCAGGGCACCATGTGCTTTGATTGCCACTGAAGGAGCAGCTACTCCTTGGATGCACGCTAGCCTGCTACACCAGTGCTTTTTTGGTAGCAGCTGGAACTGGGTTTGTCCCTTTGGTACCTGTTCCTGGCCTTCTCGTTTGACTTTACAAGTAACTTACCATGCCCTGTTCATTCCAGAGGTGTGTCCCTGTTACTAATGGTATTTCTTTGGCCTGGAATGCCTTCTCATCGCTCCTACACTCCTCCATCCCTCAAGCTCAGCTCAAAATTTACTTCTTCTGTGAGTATTTCTTGCTCATTTCAGTGTTCACAACTTTCAGTAGGAATTAAACAAATATTTGTTGAACAGATAGAGGTACAGTATGGGATAGACAAAGGGCAGCCAGGATACATTGAAGGCAAAAGGAGGGGCCAGGTGCTATGGCTCACACCTGTAATCTCAGCACTTTGGGAGGCCGAGGTGAGAGGATCACCTGAGGTCAGGAGTTCAAGACCAGCCTGGCTAACACGGTGAAACCCTGTCTCTACTAAAAATACAAAAAATTAGCCAGATACGGTGGTGGCCACCTGTAATTCCAGCTATTCGGGAGGCTGAGGCAGGAGAATCACTTGAACCTGGGAGACGGAAGTTGCAGTGAGCCGAGATTGTGCCACTGTACTCCAGTCTGGGCAACAGAGAGAGACTCCATCTCAAAAAAAAAAAAAAAAAAAAGAGAGAGAAAGCTAAGCAGGTGGGTAAGTGCTATCTGGAGTAGATGACAGGATGTCTGGGTGGATGGATAGGGCAAAGTAGGACTGGAGTACTGAGGGCACCCAGTATCTCAAATAGAGGATTGGAGCGACCATAAAATCAAGAGAACTAATTACTGGAAAGAAGGGCACAAGGTTTTGACCATTTACTCAGAGCCTCAGCAAGAAATTGGGCACACAAACCAAGACATCAGATCGAAAAGAGACCAACTCAACTACATTAACTCTGAACCTCATGAGTTCTTGGGCGAGGGCTTCTTACACTATGTTATGAGAATGAGGCAGTATTTGTCCTAAGAACTTAGAAAGTATATATTTGAAATATTGAGCTTGGTTTTGCTCCTACAGTGCTATAAACTAGCATTCCCACATTTTACTCCTAAAACGACATGGGTCATCTTAAGAAGCTACTGTTAAATGATTAATTAATTAATTTATCCTAAATTAATTGAGTTCTATGATTGAAAGATGTTTGAGAAATCTCACATGCTTAACAAATGGTTGGTGTTTGGGTGGACAGCCTGACTGATTCTGATGTTATCTAGTGGTTAAAGAAGATGGCACGTAAGGTGCCTCTCAAAGATGAGGGTCCTTAGAGTCTGTAATTTAATGGTTTCTAGAATCTGGAATTTGGTTCCCATTCATGTCTTATGAGTTTTCAATGTCAGATATCAATTTGTGACCCAAAATGCTAGAAAAACTTGAAAGTTTTATTACTTTGCTTGATTTTCAACTTCACATGGTTCTTACTCTGGTTATGAGAGTGTAAATTGATACAACCTCTCAGGAAAGCAATTTGGCAGGATCCAATAAAGTTGAAAATTCCCATAACCTATTGCTATGGACTGAATTGTGTCCCTGCCACACACTCTCTCTCACACACACACAGACACACACTCAGACACACTCTCTCACACACAGACACACACATACACTCACACACACACTCTCACACACACGCAGACACAAACGCTCACACACACTCACACACACACTCTCACACACACACACACTCTCTTTCTCTCTCACACACACACACACAGAGTCATATGTTTAGGCCCTAAGCTCCTACGTGACTATATTTGGAAGGAGGTAATTAAGATTAAATGAACTCATAAGGGTGGGACTCTAATCTGATAGACTATGACCTTATAAGAAAAAAAGACCAAGTGCTGGGCTCACAACTGTGATTCTAGCACTTTTGGAGGCCAAGGCAGGAGGATTCCTTGAGCCCAGGAGTTCCAGACGACCCTGGGCAACACATCTCTACACCCATCTCTACAGAAAATTTAAAAACTAGCTGGGTGTGGTGGTGCATGCCTATGGTGCTAACTACTCAGGAGGCTGAGGTGGGAGGATCCCTTGAGCCCAGGAGGCCAAGGCTGCAGTGAGTAACGATCGCACCACCACACTCCAGCCTGGGTGACAGAGTGACACCCTGTCTCAAAAGTAAATAAATAAATGGAAAAGATATCTCTCTCTCTCTCTCTCTCTCTCTGTATTTCTCTCTTTCCCCCTGCCATGTGAGGACACAGCCAGAAGGCAGCAGTCTGCAAGCCAGGTGGAGGACCTCCATCAGCCATGCTGACACTCTTATCTCAGAATTCCAGCCTCTAGAATAGTGAGAAAATAAATTTCTGTTGTTTAAGCTGTTGTAGCTGTCTATGATATTTTTAAATGGCAGCTCCAGACATTTAAGACACCTATAATCTAAGAAATCAGAAGTTCAACTTTGGCCGGGCACGGTGGCTCATGCCTATAATCCCAAGACTTTGGGATGCTAAGGAGGGCAGATCATAAGGTCAGGAGTTCAAGACAGCCTGGCCAACATGGTGAAATCCTGTCTCTACTAAAAATACAAAAATTAGCTGGGTGTGGTGGCGCATGCCTGTAATCCCAGCTACTCGGGAGGCTGAGACAGGAGAATCGCTTGAACCAGGGAGTCAGACCTGGAGACAGAGTGAATCTCTGTCTCAAAAAACAAAACAAAACAAAACAAAACCCAAAAAAACCACTTCAACTTCTAGGTATTCAAACAAAAAGAAACTCTGAACATAAGTCTAAGGAGCCATGTACAACAAAAGTTGAAACTCACCTAAATATTCATAAATAGGAGAAGAAATAAATAAATTGTCCTGCATTGATACAGTGAATACTATAAAACAGTTAAAAACAAATGACTCATCTACTAATCTGCAGTTGCCAATATCTCGAAATTTTAATATGGGGCGGAAAAGGCCAAGTTGCATGCTGATGTGTCAAATATGATAGCATTTGTATAAACTTTCAAACACAAAGCATTTTAATTCTGTAAATATGCATGTGAAGCAAAAATGTGATGGAAAGAATATTCACCACCTCCAAAATAGTGATTGACTCTGGATGGGAGGGAAAGAAGAAGAGTGGGGGTATAAAAAGGACCCTCAATTGTATTTTGTTTGCTACCTGTAAGTGGATTAGTCCATCTCCATTTTTCCTGTCCGTGCAGTCTGTATTTTGCCCCAACCACAACACCAAAGCATATCTTGCCAAGACACCAACAACTTCCATAGTGACACTACGCTGTCCATATTTCACTAGACTTCAGCAGGATTAACCCTTCCTTTCTTCTAGATATTATCCCCTTACTTGGCTTCTGAAGACACTTGGCTCCTTTTTAGGGTTCTGCGTTACCTCCTTCTAGGTCAATAGCAGAATGAATGCCCGGTGATTATTCCCAGGCATCTTACACTCTGGCATCTCTCTCCTGGTATTATCATCTCATCTACATGTTAATAACTCCCAAATTCAAATCTCTAGCACCGATTCCTTTCCTTGAGCTCTTGGCTCATATCTAAATGTCAACTTGACATTTGGACTTGGATGTCTACTAATTATTGCAAACATAATATGTTCTGAACTGAACTTCATGATCCCTTCCCATCCCTAAACATACTAATGTCCCAGTCTTCATTATAAGTGGTTCTACATTCATTCCATTTCTCAAGTCCACATTCTAAGAGTCATGCCTAATTCCTCTCTTTAACTCCCTCTGCATTAATTATCACCAAGTCCTGTTGGCACCACCCTGACGTTCCCCCATCTCCACAATTTATTGCCTGGATTGATGTATTTGCTAATCCTCCATTGGCTATCTCTGCTTTAACTCTCTCTTGCCATTTTCCACAAGTAGCTTAAGGGATCTTTTTTCTTTATATCTGTTTCTTGTATCTAAAGGTTTCATAATAATATGTTGTATGTCAAAATAACAACCAAAAAAAACCCCAGTGTATACCCATATACCCACAATACAACTAATTAAAACAACATTGCAAACATTGGTGAAAGAACTGAATATGTCTCCCTAATTAGGTCCCCTTTCTTCCCCATGAAAGGTAAGCATTAATCTGTATTTTGGTTTGTAATTTTCATGCATTTCTATACATTTTTATCCCTGCTCTTGATTTCTAAGCAATACATACAATGTTTGTGCCTTTTAAACTATATTTATGGGTATCATACTAAGTGTTTTTTCTACAACTTTCTTTCATTCCACAGTATGCTTGTGAAATTGATCTACTTTGATACCTCTGACTCTTATTCATCAATTTCTCAGTGCTGTATAGTATCCTAAATATAGAAAATAATTCCTTTTCATATTGATACTTTGTTTCTTTTTTGTTATTACAATGTTATTATGAACACATTTGAGGCGTTTCCTTGCATAGATGTACAGAACTTAAGATATGTATTCAGTGGTAGGATTTCTGGGTTGAAAAGAATAAGCATCTTCAACTTTTCTTGGTATTGTATACCACTCTCCACAATATCGTTTACCACTCTAACCCCCACCAGCAGTGTGTGAGTACCGATTCCTCCACATCTTTTCCAGCATGTTATATGTTAGGTCTATTGACTTTTACCAATCTGATGGGAATGAAAGAGTATCTTTTGGCTTTTAAAATCTGCATGTCCCTGAACACAAGTCCCCTTGAGCATCTTTTTCATGTGAATTGACTTCCATTTTCCTATTGATATATTCAACCCACTTTTCTATTGAATTTTTTCCTTCTTCTTGATTTGTAGGAATTTTTAAATATATTCTGAATACTAACCATTGGTTGGTTTTATGATTGCTTGTCTCTTCCCTTTTCAAATCTTATTTTTTGGTAGAAGTTTTTATTTTAACAATAAAAAGTTATTTTAACAATAGAAAGTATGATTTATGAATTTTCTCCTTTGCAGTTTGCTTTCTATGTCTTGTTTAAGAAATCCTGCCCTACTCTGACCTTCCAGCAATGTAAATCAGACAACATCTGTGTTCTGCTTAAAATCCTCCAATGACTACCTTTGCCTGAAAATAAAATCCAATTTCCTTCTGTGCCTGCGTCTCTGACCTTACGGTGACACTGCCTCCCTCGCTTGCTATGTGCCCACCTTCTCTTCATTCTTCAAACACATAGAGCTCATTCCCAGTGCTCAGGGTCTCCCTGTTCCCTGCTGCCTCGATTGATCTCTGCTGATTAGGCACATGGCTGGTGTCTTCTTGTCACTTTGGTCTCAGCTCGAAGATTACCTCAGAGCAACCTCCTTTGACCTAAGTATCCCAAGCTCCTCCCTCCATCATTTTCTAGAACGTCACCCCCACTTTCTATTCTCTGCGGCACTGTGGCTGTGTGGGATCCTCATGTGTGTTCATCTGCTCTCACTCTATCATCGCCACTGATGTGTAAGCGTCTTCGAAGCAAGGACCCTCACCTTCCTGCTGCCTCTGTACCTTCAGCTGTGGAGCCCTCATTAAAACACAAAAAAGCACATAATCGCTATCTGTTGAATGAATAAATAGAGAACATATTTGGGGACCTCGTCCCAAGATGATGAGAAGGCAGCTGTCTGCAAAAGTCTGTAAAGATCATAGAGGTGAGATACTGACCAAGAGACCCAAAACCTGTGTCATTCTTGTTTCTAAAGAGAATACCAGAATAAAATGGAACCAAAACAATCAAAAATATAATAGATTTTTAAAGAAAAAGTGTTTCTGAAGAAAAGCTGAGTCTTCCCTCAACCTAATCTATTCTTAACACTGCTGTCAGAATGTTCCTTTCACAGCACAAGTCAGATCAGGTTTCTCGTCTGCTCAAAACCTTGCAGTGGCTCCCAGGTCACTCAGAAAGAAAGCTGAAGGCTCCATCATGGTCACAGGGCTCTACTGGACCCAGGCCCTGCACTCCCTGACCTCCCCTTGCTCTCTCCTCCCGTCTCACTCTGCTTTTCGCCTTCTTACTGCTTCCCTCAGCTGTGGCTCCCTCTACATAAACCTCCTGTCCTTCGCCTCCTTCAACTCAGGCTCAAATGTCCCTTTCCAAGACAGAGCTACCCAAAACCACCCTACTGAAAATTGCATCCCACCTCTATCCAGCAGGTCCCTACCCCTTTCCAAACACTATGTAATTTACTCTTTGTTTTGTTGACAGAGTCTGTCTCTGTTGCCCCGCCTGGAGTGCACAATCTCAGCTCACTGAAACCTCCATCTCCCAGGTTCAAGCGATTCTCCTGCCCTACCCTCCTGAGTAGCTGGGACTACAGGCGCATGCCACCACGCCAGGCTAAATTTTTGTATTTTTAGTAGACACAGGGTTTCACCATGTTGGCCAGGCTAGTCTTGAACGCCTAACCTCAAGTGATCCACCCCCCTCAGCTTCCCAAAGTGCTGGGATTACAGGCGTGAGCGAGTGTGCCTGGCCTGTAATTTACTCTTTATGTTGTGTTTCCTGATCATCTCTCTCTATGAAAATAAAATCTGTGCCTCGGGAAAAAGTGACTCAGAATCAACACCAAGACACATTTGGGTAAATTTACGGAACCTCCCTTTCAAAGGAATCCAGGCAGAGGAAGAGAACACCTTATGGCGACAGGGGGGAGGGTTGAACCAGGCTAGCATTGATTTTTCCTTGACTGTTTGTGCCAGAACACAGCAGCACAATGCCCGCAGCATTCTGAAGGAGAAAGCACATGACACAGAACTCCATAAGAGGCCAAGTTGTCCTCCATGTGTACATGTCTTTCATGTATAAAGGCAACAGATATTCTCAGCCATGCAAGAACCCAAGGAAATTAGAACTGTCCAACTATCACTTTCTGAATTAGTTTGCTGGGAATTGCACGGAGTAAGGTGAGGCCACGGTGTTTGCTGGGTGCTGCTTCTGTTCCCTGGGAGTGGTCACGACATAATTTCAGGTGTGGACCACAGGGCTGTCATTTGTTGAGTGACTAATCACCACTGACCAGGGCTTTTCACCTCCCACGTAATGAAAACCACGCACCTTCATTTATGAGACTAAATACTTTTAGCCCATTTTACAGGAGAATCCAAAGCAGGGCAAAGGTAAATAACTTCTTAGAGTATTCAGTGGCAGAACCAGGGTTCAAATCCAGGTTTGCCTAGCAACAAGGCTTGTACTATGTCGATTATAAAAATTAACCTGGCACCTACCAAACAATTATGTGAACAGTCCGTACGGGCCATGTCACAAAGCTGAGATCTTCATTGTATAAAAATATTTTCCAAATCTGGATTTTTATGTTCCAATTGTTCAAGAATATGTCAGGGAGCAAAATCCCCACTCAGAAATGATACAGAAAGGACTGAGACTTTCCATCTAGAAAAGGAAATAGGAATAAAGAACTTCATGAATATAATCTTTAATACCGTGAGTTTCATGGATACAGTTGATGCACTTTGAAACTTGAGAACAAGTTGAAATAAAAAGAAGGCCCTTAACAGTCTGTAAGCAACCTGTGCAACCCCTACCCCAAAATGTGAGAGTGGCAGGAAATGTAACTAGATGCAAACCGCTCAGACACTTGGAAATCTGGTACCCTAAGAATCTATTTCCCATGTGAGACTGTGGCCATCAGAAGGGAGACATGACATCAGGAAGACCTGAGCCTGAATCTTATTCCTCCACTTATTGAACAAGTTATTTCAACACTGTGCAGCTCAGCTTCTTCAGCTATAAAAAGTATCTAACTCACTGAATTGGTTTAAACCATTAGTGATAGAACATAAGCAAAATATTTAGCATATCATTGGGTCCATTATAAGGTCTTAGTATGTGTCTATGATTATTAACAATAATGACAGTAGTTATAATACCCTCATGAAGCCTTTGGGAGCTTGCTGCTAGCATGTTAGCAACAGGACTCCATGCAATATTGCAAGTTTTTTTATTTTTTATTTTTATTTTATTTTATTTTATTTGTGTGGCTGGAATCTCCCTCTGTTACCTAGACTGGAGTGCAGGGGCATGATCTCAGCTCACTGCAAACTCCGCCTCCCCGGTTCAAGCGATTCTCCTGCCTCAGCCTCCTGAGTAACTGGGACTACAGGCGTCGCCACCACGCCCGGCTAAGTTTTGTATTTTTAATAGAGATGGGGTTTCACCATGTTGGCCAGGCTGGTCTCGAACTCCTGACCTCAGGTGATCCACCGGCCTCAGCCTCCCAAAGTGCTGGGATTACTATTGCAGTTTCTTTACATTTGTTGCTATTGACTCTCCTTTGTCATCTATTTTGACCTTTCGTTTTTGACCTTGGCTTGTATTTGTCAGAGGGGAGGTAAAAATGGTCCTATCAATGTCCACATTAGCTTCCACCAGGGCCTAAGGAATCATCATGTAACTTTTCCTTACCTATCCTCTTCCTCATTCTCATGGGCTAAAATATGAGCCTTTTGCTTCTGACCTTTGAAGGCTGAATATGCCACATTAATGTGGTGTGCAAACGTGTGCCGAGCACACACGAGTAAAGTACACTTAATATTCAAGGGATATTTAATACATCTTTTTACTTATCCCACAGGCTTGCTGTTAGAAGAAAGCAATAACTTGTTTCACCCGACTCTGATGACTGGCTTCATTTAATTTTTAAGGAATTATTTATTTACATAATTTCTGTTGCTACTTGATAAAGAAATACTGCATATTTAGAGAAATGACTGGAGGCTCAGAAAACAAAACAATAAAGTGAGGAGAAAAATAGCAGAAGTGAAACAGAAGTAATTAGACTTGAATCTGACATCACTTTCGATAGCTAATGCAATGTATTAGTGCAAAAGAGAGTAAGTGTTTTCCATTTACCCTAGTATTATGATCATTATGAAAAATCACAATCATATTTAGGCAAGTTCTTGGTGTAAGCCAGTGTATAGAAGCTTTTTACTTGAACTGCATTACACTGACCCATTTTTGAGCAAGTGATTTTTTCTGCACACACAAAAAATATTTTCAAAAAAATAATAAAATGTTACCAGCATCGTTCTTTTTATATCAAATTTACATATGTTCAAATAACGAATGCAATATCTGCTACTGTTCCAAAATATTCCATTACTTCTGTATCACCAAAGTGTATCCTTTTGGGGGTTAAAATTTCAGCAGTTACTGGAACATGTGGGAACATCTTGTCTTACTGCCCTGTAAAAACATTGTGCTGTTGAGTAAGATACCGTGGAATCTGGTTTATATTTACTTTCCTTAACCGGACCTGTGTTCTGAAATGAGGTTTGCTTCTTATTATTGTATTCTTTTTAAAAAACTTTTTTTCTGCTTTAAACTTACGAATTGCAATCTAAGCAATATGACTAAAATGAGTTCATGACATTGTTACCCATCGGTAATGTGGATCCGCAGCTGGGGGCCCTCCACACCTCATGCCTGAGAACAGCCAAAGGAGACAAACACACCACTGAGCCTGAACTTGTCACCAGAGCCGCCACATCACCTGTCCCCAGTTGTGGCCATCAAGATGAGTACAGAGGCCTCTGACTGCTGTCGGTGACCCCGTGACTGCTGTAGGTTTTTGGCCAGTTCGGGCATCTCACTCACGTGCCAGCCTTTGTCCTGCTCCATCATCTCTGACCAAGGCCATTACCAATTCATGCTCTCGGAACTACCATCCAAACAGATGCAATGTCTGGCTCTTCCCCTCTACACCAGGCCTGGCCAAGTGAAGCCCCCAGCAGCACAGGAGGCCCAGAGTCAGAGCAGGGGTACACTGAACTGACTACTTCACGGTGCTCAAGAGCCTCCTGTTTGATGCGGTAGCCACTAGCCCCATGTGGATTTTCAAAATTCTGTTTTTGTTTGTTTTTTGAGATGGAGTCTCGCTCTGTTGCCCAGGCTGGAGTGCAGGGGCATGACTTCAGCTCACTGCAAGCTCTACCTCCTGGGATCAAGTGATTCTCTTGCCTCAGCCTCCTGAATAGCTGGGATTACAGGTGCCTGTCACTGCACCTGGCTAATTTTTGTAGTAGGGATGGGGTTTCGCCATGTTGGCCAGGCTGGTCTCCAACTCCTGACCTTAGGTGGTCCGCCCTCCTCAGCCTCCCAAAATGCTAGGATTACAGGCAAGAGCCACTGTGCCCGGCCTTAAATTTCAATTAATTAAGTGCAAAGAAAATTAAGCTCCGTTTCTCAGCCTCGATATTTCACATGCTGAACACTCACAAGAGTCTAGTAGCTATGGAGGTGGACAGCACAGAGTATGGAAGGTTCCCATCACTGCAGAATGTTCCTGTGGACGGCACTGCCCTGGAAGGTATCACACATCCTGCAGCTGACGACTGTTAGGCCGGGAATTCTGCTAGCTCGGTCTGAATGGAAAGCAGCCCTGTCTTTCTGATTCTGTCACCTGTTGCAGCTTGGGGTAAGTCAGCTCTTCTCTTCAGGGCTTTATGTCTTTTCCTGGGAGGGCTTCCTGGAATTAGATTTCACTCCATGGTGGAAGGAGGGCAGGACTCACATGGTCATGGGTCCTAGGTTACTTGCCTGTGCTTTGACCTTTCATAGAATGAATGGCTTTTATTGAATTGTGGTTTTGCACTGTCTTCTACTTATGAGAGGACAGTCATAGAAAATTCAGTATTACAAATTTAGTGTAGGGATCTTTTGAACTTTAGAAAAATTATATTACATAGTTTGTTTTTTTTTTTAACAAGACCCAAGGGGAGAAATTTTTCTCAGATCCTGGGGCCAGGACAAAATATCCTCCTCATAAGCAACTCATAGGTATTTAGGTTTGAAAACAATGTCAATATTGTAACTAATTTCATTTTCCTCTTTGTTTCCACTATGAGGAGGCTCAGAGCAATAACATTAGAAGCAGTTGGGCTGAATCTGGTGGTTTTCATTTTTCTTTCTTGGTTGTATCACTAATAAAAGCTTTTTGAAAGCCATCACAATATTTTTGGGAGAAAGTTGGAATTGGAATAAATTACTTTATCAATAGAAGGAAATATATTTGCAGAACCTTCAAAAGCATATATTATGAAAATGCATAATCTAGGCTAAGAAAATCCATCTGTTGAGAAGATATTCTCACAAAGGTGCGTTCTCAAGAGACTTGACCCTCCATTGAGAAATCTGGTAAACAGGTATTTCTAGAGCACAACTAAAGACTAAAAGAACTTAATGTGCCTGAAGTTATAAACACAAATGCAAATGTTCTAAGGACCAAAAAAATTTTTTTTTAATTTATCACTTTGTTTTTAAGCAGAGGGTTTGTGTTGCTGTTGTTAAAAAAACATTGAAAGTTTCTAAAACTGTCACATTAACAGAGTTCTCACCATTCCCACACGAAGCATGGTCTCTATCATTGAAAACTATCTCTTGACTGAGGAAGAAATTAGTAAAAGTGAAAGCATCTCACTCCTCAAACACTTCCATCCTTCTTAAAATTTCCTTTAGCATTGTCAAAGTGTAGTTTGTTTTGTTAAAGGGTACTTTAAATTTTTAAAAAATTTCTTAGAAAACTATAAATAAGGCAACTTCCCACTCAGAATTATATTGTCATGGCATCATACTTAACAAAGAAAGAAAAATAAGTGTTTTGGAATTAAAATTTGAAGATTCTGACTAGAGTAGATCCAGATATAGTACAGGAGAGCTGTCTGGAAAGTACTGAATTGTTGCTTAGTTGAAGCAACAGAACCCAAAAAAGTCTCCTACACAAAGGCAGCCTTAGAGTTCCAACCCAAACATGTGCTCAGTAGTGATCATCTGACGTGCTCCTTTCAGGAAGAAGGTACTACTCACCCCTGTGTTGAGTCATATAAAGCAGTGCAGAGCATTCTTTTCATTAAATATCTTAGTCTCTTTCATATTTGTACCACAAATGCATGATCGTCAATATAATTATGTCTTCTCAATCATTTGGTCAAATAAAGGGCAAGATAAGAGAAAATTATTTAAATAATAATAAATTATGGTGTTTGAGAATTTAATGAGTGCTCTGCATGCTGGCCAGTGTTCCAGATGGACTCTCTTATTAATGATTTAACAAACTATGGGGTAGGTACTGCTCCTAATTTCATTATATAAAAGAGGGAACTTGGGGGCTAATTTTTCCAAGGTTCACAGGCCCTCAGTGATAGATGGGACTGTAATCCAAGACTGAGTGCTTGACTACAGCTCCGTAAACCCTGAAAAGAGGATAAATGTCCTGACTGCAAGTCAGTGGTAGAGCTGAGAAAAAAAAAAAAAAGGAAGAGGGACCCAGATCTCACCAACCCCACACTGGAAGAGCCCTCCTGAGCTCTTATCTCCACTGCTTAGAATCAACGGGAGCAAGCCATGCCGTTAGAATGAATAGGCACGCACAGAGACCGGATGGATGGCTCCCCAGATAACCGGGAGGAAACATTTCTGCCTTGGCTCTTATTATCTCATGTCAAACTATTTCATTCTGCATCTCTGTGAAGAGAGAACAAATGTGTTTTCACTTTTACAAAATTAATTTGCCTATAGTGTATTTAAAGTAATAATCATTCCAATTATCCATCTATTCTGACACCAGATAGTTGTGACCCTGAGTAAGCTTGGCTCTCCTATCTCCCTGCTCCCAATTCCATTAAATAAGGATGGATAAAGGGCTTTCTTATCAAAATGCCTTAGTATTTGATGATGAGTGTAACAGGCAAATGCTGAGCTGCCTTTGTATCTAGCCTGAAAGACCAGGCATTTTCCAGTGCCGCTTCTGTCCACATTTAAAGGTCTAATCTAAATATACTTTCTATTTGAAATAATTAAGAAATCATTTGGGCCAACATTTTAACATTCAAAAATAATTTAATACTATTAGTTGGCTGGGCATCTGTCTACACATTGTGGCCCACTTCATCTTCCAAATACCTAGGCTATCCCTAGAATGAACCTGCACTGACCCTATGCCCCTTTCCAGGTTGAGTAGAAGTGTTCAGGGAAGAGGGAGAGAGGGTCAACCCTTCCCGTTACTTCAGTCTTTGGGAACTGATTTGTCTCAGCTTGAAGACTTGTGGCCAGTGGGCTGCCCAGCCCTGCATATCCACCCCAAGTGTACGGCTGAGAGGGCCCCTTGAGAAGGGGATGACAACTGAGCTCTCCCAGCCCTTGGGTGCTGCCAGCTGCCTCCTGAAATAGGAAGCCTCTTACTAGCCTGCAGGATGGCTGGGTCAGCAACCCTGCAGCAGCAATAATTCAAGCATTTTTATGGTATATTTCAGCTCTCTTGGGATTCTCCCCCACTGCATCTACACTTTGGCATTTATAACTCATTCCATGTCAAATTAAGGGACTTCCTGGATTTGGGTCTAAGACTGTGGTTGCTGTTGCTAAGTCTTATTAATCCAACATTGTCTGTTTTTGTAAAATAGCTTATTTAGATATATTTGATGAGCATTTGTTGGGGTCCCTTTACACCTGTTTGAGTGTTCTCTCCTGAAGGTGAAGGAAAATACCATTCCTTAGCAATCTTTCTTCTTTCCCTTGCTCTGGTCCAAAGGGGAAATTAACTTGGCTCTAACTGACCAGCTACTGGCCACTTCCCACCTTCACCCTTACCTGAGGCCTGGGAACTTGGCAGGGGGTGCAGGGATGTAAGTCCTGATGTCCATACACAGGAGAAGACAGACGCCCCAGCTCAAACAGAGAGGATAAATTCACCATTCCTCCACCTTTTTTGTTCTATTCAGGCCCTCAAGGGATTGGATAGTGCCCATCTGCAATGGTTAGGGCAACCTTCTTTATTCAGCCCCCAGCTCAAATGCTAATTTCTTCTGGAAACACTCTCACAGACACACCCAGAAGTAATGTTTACCACTATCTGGGCATCCTTTAGCCCAGTCAAGTTGACACATAAAATTAACATCACGGCTGACGTGGGTTCTGAGTGGGCCTCCTCGGAGGGTTTGCTGTAGAAGGGCCCTCTGCAGATTTGAATGGCTCTTTCCAAGCAAACAGGCAGATCAAAAGTGAAATGATCAAAGAGAATCTAACAAAGACATCGCGCCTGAGTGAGGTGAAGTGTGAATTGTGGAAGCTCTGTTTATGTTCCGATTCCTTGGGGAGTCGGGTACAAAGGCAAATTTTATTGCAGTAATGAAAAAAATCCATTGATTTACATGGTCCTGAAATGCATCTAGCCAGATGAAAGAACACAAACAAAATAAGAATTAACGTGATTTTCCTCCTGTCTCCTCCCTCCTCCTCCCTTCATGAACGTGGGTTTTGGGAGAAAGTATGACTTGTGGATGAGGCAGAAAGCAGGGACAAACTTCAGATGCTGCCTGGTTTCACTGTGTGGACCTATCTCGCCAGCCATTCAGATGGGCAGAGTGACAGGAGGAAGGCTTCCTGCCAACTCCTAGCTGTCCTCACCCTGAGGTCCTATTCGACATGTGAAACAATTACTCAGATAAAGTCATTAAGGGCATGGAGAGTATCAATTCTCCCCCGACCTCTCTCATCTGAACCTTCTTCTTGTGTTTGGAGAATTGCTTACATAACAAGCCCTGATGAGAACCAGAGCTTACCTCCAAAAATAGATTCTGAAAGTGTCAGACACTGGCTGGGCACGGTGGCTCACGCCTGTAATCACAGCACTTTGGGAGGCCAAGGAGGGCAGATCACGAGGTCAGGAGATTGAGACGTTAGTGAAACCCCATCTCTACTAAAAATACAAAAATTAGCTGGGCATGGTGGTGCGTGCCTGTAATTCCAGCTACTTGGGAGGCTGAGGGATAAGAATCGTTTGAACCAGGGAGTTGGAGGTTGCAGTGAGCTGAGATCGCACCACTGCACTCCAGCCTGGCGACAGAGTGACATTCCATCTCAAAAAAGAAAGAAAGAAAGAAAAAGAAAGTGGAGATATTTGGGTCCCAGGCCTCCATGCAGCTGGAGTGTGGGTAGGTGACCCCAGCACAGCCACTCAGACTCACTGCCCTCCACCCACTTTGAACAGAGGATAGGAACTCAGAATAGTGACTGAGACAAATTCCTTCTGCTGGCAGAAGCTCTGGGTTTCCAGTTCAGCACTGGCACCCCGTAGCATCTGTGTCCATAGTCCAGGGCCAGACACTGAGCAGGCAGTGCTGTCCAGGCGCCAGGAGCAGCAATGTCCTCCACCGCTGGGCTCTGTTGAGTAGTTTGTGATGCCATCCCTTCTGCTGCTCAAGCTACCTTCTCCCGGTTCCACCCAAAGGTCTGTGGCCTTCCCAGTGCACCAATGAACCACTCAAAGTCTTTGCAGTCAATTTCTTCTCTTTTTATAGCAGCCAGAGTTGGCTTTGTTGCTTCTGACTAAGAACTGTTGACTGGCAGCATGCTTTTCAAACTTTACCAAAGCCATGAGGCTGGAAGGAAAGCAATCTACTGGATGGCACACAGGATACAAAGACTATCAGGAGTTGGAACCTAAGAAGAGGATATTGAACAGATAAATGGGTGTGCCTAACACCGTGAGACCAGGCTTAAGCAATACTTCTCCAACCTGAGTTGGAAAATTCAGACACTTTTACAAAACAAAGGGACACTCTCAGCATTGCTTTTAAATATTTTTTTGTCACATTGCTGCTCAAATAAAAGAAATGTAAAATTAAGTATAAGCGCCTTATGATCATGGCTCGTTTACAGTTATAAAACCAAAACAAATTTACAAATTAATTACCGGCAGAACTACAAAAGCAATAACATTCAAATTAACATCATTAATTTAATGTGAGAGATGATGATGTTTTGCTGAAACTGGATCATTGCTCGCCACATGACTCTGGCAGCGACTGCTAAGGCACGCGGGGTTTCTGAGAGGGGCTGGCCTATCTACACCCCCCAAGCTAGGAATCCACTGAGCCCTGTAAACCCTCCCATCCATCACATTTCAGCTTCCCCCTAATCTTCTTTTTTTTCTGTTGTTGTTGTTCCTTTCATTCTTTCCTCCCTACTCCTCTTAATTTTTATCAGGGTTGTCTCCAGCTAGCTGGGCTTTTGTCTTGGTGCCCTGACTTGCAGGCACCAAATTGTCTTCTTTCTGCGAATCAGTCCTTCCTAACTGAGTGTTAACACCCTGGGATTGAAGTCATTGGCCCAGTTGAAGCCTGGGGTGACCTCTGGTCAAACCAACTGAGGCCAGGAGGCAAGATCAAGTGGTGCTCATATGATGGCTCCCAGAGCACCTTGGCATTGATGAAGATGCCGAGGGACAGTTCACAGCACAGTGATGTGGGACGGCCACCTCAGAGTAGTACAACATGGCTGAGTCCTGTGTGATGCAACTCCTCTACCCTGCTGCAAATGTCATGAAAGGTCTTAGTCATGCCCATCAGGGGACATATGTGAAGATGTTCATGGAGGCCTTGTTTGTGGTGGCAAGGGGTGACCTGGTTTCCATCACTGGGAAAGTAATCCATGGCAGATAGAGGCCATGGCATACCATGCAGCAATTAGAACCCCTGGCAGTTCACATACCAACACATGGTAGGAACTAGAATGAGACTTAAAATCCTATTTCAAAAGTAAAGATACCTACAAAAAAACTATGCATTTTGCAAGAAGCCATGCAAATGTAAAGTGTATATCAAATTTAAATGTTTGCCTGTAATAGTGAGCAGGAAGGGTAATGAAATATGTTGATAAAAGAGACTAATATAAAAACAAACTCACTAACAAACAAGAGAAGAGCTTTATGTGAATGAATGATAATAGTTTCTATGAATGTTCATGTTTAATGAATGCTTAAGTAGACCCTCTACGCTCAAAGCAAAAGAGAGAAAGAGAAGAGGAGAAAGAAGGGGAGGGAGAGAGGAAGAAATGAAGTGTTGAATACTACAGGTATCTGTCACACATGCAAATTACATAGTTTTTAAAAAATCTTACATGATAAGAAAAAGTATTTTGAAAGTTGCAATTAGAAAATCACACTTCAAAAGGCAATAGGAAAATTAGCCGGGCATGGTGGCACGTGCCTGTAGTCCCAGCTACTCAGGAGGCTGAGGTGGGAGAATTGCTTGAACCCAGAAAGTGGAGGTTGCAGTGAGCCAAGATTGTGCCCCTGCACTCCAGTCTGGATGACAGAGCCATTACCCTGACTTTGACTTATCCAAATGCAAGTCTACCAAGCATGGTTGGAACGTAATGAATATGAAGCTATTCTCTATTGCATAATAAGTTTGCACACAGCTTTATCTTTTCAAGCCAGAATAAGCTGTGCTATTTCAGTTACATTTGAGTGAAATACCCTAGCCATGATTCACGAAAACATTTTATTAACTGATTATAGATCTTGTCGCTTCAGCAGGGAGACTAAGAAGTGCACTTCTGACCTAAAAATCCTGTGGCAGAGATTGAATGACATACCAAGTGTCACAGTTCCCCATTCAATTGCCAGTAGGAGATGCTAGGAAAATGACATTTCTTTCTAACCAGGCATCAGCCATATATTAACTAACATGATGATTTTCATAGTTATCTTGGAATATGTGAAAATCTTTTAAGACTTTGCAGATAAGTTTCAAAAATAGTTGCTTTGTGTACTTAACTCCAAGGCATAAAAATAAGCTTGTTATGGTTTGGCACTGCATTGAGCTTTCACCTTAAATTAAACCACAGTAAGAAGACATACAAAACAAATTATAGGACATCTCTCGGCTGCAGGAAACATCATACAGCTTAAAATATATTTACTTCCCAGTCCATTCTAGGTAACTACTAATTTGTGTAAATATCTGAGTTATTCATGATGTAAATATTTTGCTTGTTAGCCATGTGCCTTCTCATTCCTCAGCTCCATTACAGACAGGTGGAACCATGTGAATGGAATGGGAATCATGAGTGTCACATGATGTGAATCTTGAGTGTCATATCTGATTTGAGGTTTTAAAACCTGAAGTCAGCGCTCCACCCTCCCACTGTCCCCCCTGCAGTGACCACAGAGTGCCCATATGAGGTGCTATAGCACCTCTCAGTCTGGGTCTTTGAGAGACTATGAGATACAAACTCCCTGCCTATCTGCACTGGGTAAGTGGCACAAATGAGAAAGAAACCTTTGCTCTATTTAAGCCACTGAGATCTGGGGGTGGCTTGGTTACTGCAGCATAACCTAGCCTATTCTGACTAATATTCATATTGAACGACTTGGTTAACAAATAACCCAATTTATTACCACAGGGGAGGAACAGAACAAAACCAGATTAAAAGATAATTGGCACCGGAAATAAAGCACATCCAAACTTGAAAGGAGGAAGTCAAATTTCCCTGTTTGCTAATGGCATGATCTTATATATAGAAAACCCTATACGGATGCCACCAGAAAACAGTTAGAATTAATAAACAAATTCAGTAAAGTGGCAGGATACAAAATCAATATTGAAAAAAATCAGTGGTGCTGCTATATGCCAATAGTCTACCAGAAAAAGTGATCTATAGATTCAATGCAATTCCTATTAGAATACCAATTACATTTCTCACAGAAATAGAAAAAGCAGTCCCAAAATTTGTGAAGAATCCCAAAAGATCAAGATTTCTTTGGCTATTTGTGATCTTTTGTGACCTCAAATAGCCAAAGCAATCTTGAGCAAAAAGAATAAAGCTGGAGGCATCACACTACCTGACTTCAAAATATACTAGAAAGGAATAGTAACCAAAACAGCCTGGTATAGACACACAGACCAATGGAACAAGATAGAGAATCCAGAAATAAATTCATTCACTTACAGCCAACTGATTTTTGACAAAGGCACCAAGAACTTACACATTAAGAAAAAGACATAATTAGCTGGGTGTGGTGGCAGGTGCCTGTAATGCCAGCTACTTGGGAGGCTGAGGCAGGAGAATTGCTTGAACCTGGGAGGTGTAGGTTGCAGTGAGCCAAGATTGCACCACTGCACTCCAGCCTGGGCAACAGAGTGAGACTCCATCTCAAAAAAAAGAAAAAAAGAAAGGAAAAGAAAAAGTCTTTTCAATAAGTGTTGCTGGGGAAATTGGATATCCACATGCAGAACAATGAAACTAGACCTCATCTCTTACCATTTCAAAAATTAAAATGAATTAAAGACTTAAATGCAAGACCCAAAACTCAAAAACTACAACAAGAAAACATAGAAGAGACATTTCATGAAACTGGTCCAAGCAAGGATTTTTTGGATAAGACCTCAAAAGCAAAGGCAATAAAAACAAAACGGACAAATGGGATTATAACAAGCTAAAAAGCTTCTGCACAGCAAAGGAAAAAAGGGCAAAGAGAAAACTAAGAGAATGGGAGAAAATATTTGCAAACTAGGCATCTGACCAAAGGTTAATATCCAGAATATATAAAAAACTCAAACAACTCAATAGCAAAAAAGGAAAAATATATATAATTTGATTTAAAAATAAACAAAAGATCTGAATAAATATTTCTCAAAAGAAGACATGCAAATGGCCAGCAGATAGATTTTAAAAATGCCCAACAGCACTAATCATCAGAGAATGCAAATTAAAATAACCACGAGACACTATCTCACCCCATGCTGGTGAGGATATGGAGAAAGAGGAATTCATACTCTGTTGGTGGGAATATAAATTAATACAGTCATTATGGACAACAATTTATGGAGGTTCCTCGAAAAATTAAAGATAAAACTGCCATATGATCCAACAATCCCACCCACTGCATAGGATTGAAATCCGTATGTTGAAGAGATATTTGCATTCCCTTATTTATTGCAGCACTATTTATAATAGCCAAGATATGGAGTCAACCTAAGTCAACAGATAAATGGATTTTTAAAATCTGGTATATATACGCAATGGAGTACTATAAACGACAGGGATGAACCTCGAGGACATTCTGTTAAGTGAAATAAGCCAAGCATAGAAGGACAAATACTGCATGATCTCACTCATACGTGGAATCTTAAAAGCTGATCTCATAGAAGTAAAGAGTAGACTAGTGGTTCGCAGAGGCTGGGGAGGAGGGGAGGATGGGGAGAGGTTGGTGAACGGGTACGAAGTTACAGTTAGATGGGAGGAATAAGTTCTTGTGTTCTATTTCACAGTAGGGTGACTAGCTAACAATAATGTATTATATATTTCAAAGTAGCTGAAAGAAAAGATTTTAAATGCTCTCACTACAAAGAAATGAGAAGTCTTTGAGGTGATAGATATGCTAATTACCCTCATTTGATCGTTGTACAATGTATACACTGGAAAAATCAAGCAACAATATTTGGAAATACAGAACAGTTCCTTCAGTCTGTGTCATCTGATTAGGTGAAAAGTGAGTGATACAGAGAGGAAGGACTTCCATTTCAGAGGGCTATCAGCGGGCTGCAGGGCTGTAGCAAGGACTAACAAAAGAAGGTGGACTTTGAGCTAAGCTTTATAATTTAGGCCCAATTTGGAGAGGCTATGGCAAGAATGTGAGTAAGAATCTGTAATGAAGAATGGGCCTGGAATCATCCAAAGACAGTGGAAAGAGAGGTTCATTTAAGAGAAAAATGGGAAACAAAGCTTGAAATATTTTAACACCATAACATGAAGTCTATTGAGTTATCAAATAAAGGAGTTTGTACTTACATTAAAGTCAATAGGGGATGGGTATGGTTTCTCACACCTGTAAGCCCAGCACTTTGGAAAGCCAAGGTTGGGTGGATCACTTGAGCCTGGGAGTTCAAGACCAGCCTGAGGATCATGGCAAAACCTTGTATCTACAAAAAAAAAAAAGAAAAAAAAATAGCTGGGTGTTTTGCCATGTACCTGCAGTCCCAGCTACTTGGGAAGCTGAGGCAAGAGGATCACCTGAGCCTGGAGATCAAGGGTGCGGTGAGCTGTGATCATGCCACTGCATTCCAGCCTGGGCCACAGAATGAGACCCTATCTCCACAAAAAAAAAAAAAAAAGAGTCAGTAGGGAGTAACTGGGCTTTTCAAATGTTAGATTTCACTATAGAGAGTGCAATCAGCTTCAGGTGAAAATGGTTTTAGGACTATCTTAACAACATCAGTGTTCAGGGTCCATTTGAGAGGTGGACTGAGTAGAAACCAGAGACTGGAGATCCCTCTCCAGGTGGGAGGTTCACTAAGGGTGTGGTCATGAAAATGAAAGGAAGAGAGAGATATGAAAGGCCTTATGAAGAATCTACAGATACTTGTCACTGAATAGATGCACAAAGCAAAGGGGGATAACTACCGAGTCCCTCACTCATTCCTTCATTCTTTCATTCAGCAAATACATCTTAAGCACCCACCACCTAGCAGACACTATTAGGCTCCTGGAATACAGCTGTCCCTGCTCTACTGGAACTTAAATGCTAGTGGAGGCGAGACAAACAATAAGCAAGTAAGACACCATAAATTACATCAGGTGAAGAAAAGGGAACTAGATAATGGGATAAAGAGAAACAGAGGCTGGGGGAATAGGCATTACTATTTCAGTTACAGTGAGCAGAAGGCCACATTGGTGAGGTTACAGTCAAGCAAAATCTGAATAAAGTGAAGAAGCAAACCATGTGAACACCTAAGGAAGAGCATTTAGGAAGCAGAGCAGTAACTGCAAACACAAGAGGTAGGAGTGTGCCAGAAGTGTCCTTTCCAGCAAGGGATTGATTGAGGCTGGAGATGAATGAGCAAGGGTCGGCATACAGAGGATGAAGTGGTAGAGGTGCCAAGGGGACAAGCCGTATTAGTCCTCCTGCACCATGTAAACATGAGAACTTAATTCTGGGTGAGGTGAGGAAGCTGTGGGTGCATTCCATGTCATTTAAAAATATTTATTCTAGCTCTTATGCAAGGCATAGATTAGGGGAGGAAGAATGGAAGCTGAGAGACCAGAGAAGTTTGTTTCAGGAAGCCAAACAAGAATGGCGTGGTTTAGACTAGGATGCTAGCAGCAGAGATATGGCCATATTTGAAGTGTGTTTTGGAGGTCATGCTGGCAAAATTGACTAATACATTTTATTTTAGCTGTGAGGGGGAAGATGGGGATCCAAAAATGATCACAAGTTTTCTAAGCAACTTGAGAAAATGAGTTGTGGATAACCCTGGAAGAAGCAGGTTTTGGGGGAAGTACACTAAGGGTTCCTTCTGCAACACGTAAAGTTGAAGATGCCTGATAAACATCCAAGTGGAGATGTCAGGTAGGAAGTTGGATATAGCATCTAGAGTTCAGGGAGATGGTATAGGTTGAAGATATAAATGGGGGAGTCATCAGCTGCTATGATCTCCCCAAAATTTATGTGTTGGAACTTACTCTCCAATATGATACTATTGACAGGTAAGGCCTTTAGGAGGTGATTAAGTCATGAGGGCTCCACCTTCATGAATGGGATTAGTGCCCTTATAAAAGGGCCCAAGGGGGCTTGTTTGCCTTTTGCACTATATGAGGATTCGGTGAGAGGACACCATCTATGAGCGAGAATGAACCTTCACCAGGAGCAGCATCTGCTGGTGGCATGATCTTGGACTTCCCAGTCTCCAGAACTGTGAGCAATACATTTCTATTATTTATAAGTTACCCAGCCTAAAGTATTTTGTTATAGCAATCTAGATGTATTCTGACACCCACCTATAGTATTTAAAGCCACAAAAGTGAACAAGACTACTCAGGGAATGAATCTATGAAGAAAAGGGTCTGATGTCAAATGGAGCCCCAGGGCAGTCTACCATTTAGAGGTCAAGAAGATGAGGAGGAATGACAAGTAAAGAAACTTGAGAAGAAGTGGTGGGAGAAGACCCAAGAATGTGGTTTCCTGGAGGCCAAGTGAAGAATATGATTCAAGCAGGATGGAGTGATCACTGTGTCATGTTTCCAAAAGGTCAAACAAATGAGGATGGAGAACAGATCATTGGGCTTGGCACTGGGAGGACATCGGTGACCCTTATCAAAATGGTCCCAAAGGAGTAGGGAGACTAAAGCCTGTTGGGACCAGGTTGAAGAGAGAACTCTATCAAAGTGTTTTGCTGTAAAAGAAAGAAGAGAAAAGGGTCATTTCCTGGAAAAGAAGGGGGAAGGGTTCAAGGTGCTTATTGTAATGGGAGAAATTGTAGCAGTCTTTTATGCTGATAAGAATGATCTAAGACAGGAGGAAAACCAACAATGGAAGACAGAATAATTACCATTACAGGAAAAGACTCCCTGAATAGGCAAGAGGAAGTAGAATCCAGAGAATCACTGGAGGGTGTGTTAAATAAATCAATTATGTCTTATAATTTGACAGATTATTTAGGTTTTGCTTCTTTTCATGTTTCAAGTTAACAATGGGGTCTCTGGATGTTAGTTATACCTTCTCCCTATTTTTAACTAAATTGGATTTATATCTAATGCTCCTTGTTGCAAATTATGGTGAAAAAATTCATACTTTAAATACTTAAAAATGCCTGTTTGAGGGTAAGGGGTAGGGGTGATGTGGGAGAGTGGAGAAGACTAATACATTGCAGGGGTGTAAATGTGGTTTCATTGGTTTTATAAGGCAATTGGACGATCTAGAGGTCTAATGGGATGGTTTTGAGGGCCCTAAATCATTGCTTTACACAAACCACACCACCTTCAAAAGCCTTCCATAACGCTTACTGTGTAGTAAGGTTGTTTTATCATGGACTTGATGTTGTAGTCCTCAGTCTATCTCTGGAATCCTCCTGTACAACCTTGGACATATTCCAATTTCCTCATTTGTAAAATGGGGATGGTAATGCCTACTTGTCATGTTTGTTGTAATGATGAAATAATACAATATGTGCAAACTGTTAAGCTAGTATTGGGCCAGTAGTATATGCTCAGTAAACTTCAGTGAATACTGTAACAGCTATTACTGACTTAGAGGACATTGTGTCAGCCTCTCCAGCATTTACCAAAACCCCTGTGGTTTTGGTGGTACTGATTCTACCTCTAACTCCTGGGATAAACCCTGAAAGAAAATCTTCACTATTTGGTTCAAGTAAGAAAAGTCTCTTTTTTCATGATTAATAGAAGGGTCCCCCATTCCTTGGGGAGATATATTAATATAATTAATAGAAAGGCCCCGCACCCCCACAGCAGAGATATATATTGTCCTGCAAGCATCTGGAAGCTATATTGCAGCATGACTGGTGTCCACTCTAAGATGAAGCTGACATTTTGAAAGGCAGAGAAGAAATGGAAAGAAGCCAGCTCCATGATGAGTCTGAGTTACTCGTTTAAGCCAACATTTAAGTCAGTTATGTGAGTTAACTAATGGTCATAATATTTAAGCCAGCGTGAGTTGAGTTTGCTATTACCTATTGTTGTAGTCCATTGTGTGCTGCTATAACGGAATACCTGAGGCTGGGTAATTTATAATCAACATACGTTTATTGGCTCATAGTTCTGGAGGCTGGGAAGTACAACATCAAGGTTCTGGCATTTGTGTGTATATACAGAAGGTGGAAGGGCAAGAGCACAAGAGAGCAAACCCGCTCTGGCCATCCTTTTTAATAATGCCATTAATCTATGCATAAGGGCTGAGCGCTCAAAACCAAAACACCTTCCATTATGCCTCACCTCCCAACATTGTCACACTGGGGATTAAGTTTCCAACACACGACCTCCAGGAAGCAGATTTAAAGCATAACACCCATGTGTTGAAGAAAAAAAAAGAGCACAGACTTAAAGTTTAAGGTAAGATCCAGCTATTTACTAACAGCTAAATACTGGAGGGAAGGGGGAGCATTCGCCATTCAGAAGCAAGGAGACCATGTAACTCCATTTCTTTGACTGGCTGCTAGGTTCTTAGATCCACAAAATGGGAATGTGGGGGAGGGAGTAGTGATAAAGGCAATGGATTTTTAAAAATATTTTTAACTTTTATTTTAGATTCAGGGGGTGCATATGTAGGTTTGTTACATGGATATATTGCAGGATACTGAGGTTTGGGGTACAACTGATCCTGTCACTCAGGTACTAAACATAGTACCCAACAGTTAGTTTTTCAACACTTGCCCCCCTCTTCCCTCCCGCCACTAGTAGTTCCCAGTGTCTATTGTTGCCATCTTTACATCCATGAGTAACCAATGTTTAGCTCCCACTTAAGAGTGAGAACAAGCAGGATTCGGTTTTTGGTTCCTGCATTAATTTGCTTAGAATAGTGGCCTTCAAGGCTGAGGCTTGCAGATCACAAGGTCAGGAGATCGAGACCATCCTGGCTAACATGGTGAAACCCTGTCTCTACTAAAAATACAAAAAATTAGCCGGGCGAGGTGGCGGGCACCTGTAGTCCCAGTTACTCGGGAGGCTGAGGCAGGAGAATGGTGTGAACCTGGGAGGTGGAGCTTGCAGTGAGCCAAGATTGCGCCACTGAACTCCAGCCTGGGCGACAGAGCGAGACTCCGTCTCAAAAAAAAAAAAAAAAAAAAAAAAATAGTGACCTCCAGCTACATTCACGTTGCTGCAAAGGGCATGATTTTGTTATTTGTTATGGCTGCATAGTGTTGCTGGAGTTCAGGGTGTGTTCACGGCTTACTGCAGCCTTAACTCCCCTGGCTAAGGTGATCCTACCACCTCAGCCTCCTGAGTAGCTGGGACCACAGGTGCATGCCACCACACCCAGTTAATTTTTTTTTTTTTTTAAATAAACAGGATTTCACCATATTGTTCAGGATGGTCTTGAACTCCTGGGCTCAAGCAATCCACCAGCCTCGGCCTCCCAAAGTGCTGGGATTACAGGTGTGAGCCACTGCACTCAGCCTGCAATGGATTTTTTAATCATAGTGACTCCTAAGAATATCTCGTCATAGCAAGGGGTTACAATACTGCAAAGTATTCTATGGTGTTGAATATAATTGTCAACTTAGAGAGCTAGTTTCAAGAGTGCTGACAAACCCACTTGTCAACAAAGCCATAGTATTTGTCCAAGGAGAGTCAAACTTGAGGGTGCTAATGTGCTCAGACTTTAGCCTTTTCTCTAACTATGTGACATGTAACTGTCTATTACGGGGATGACTTTTTCTGCACCTGCAACCAAAACAGCCTTCATGGATACACAGGAAAAAGTTGAAACTCTCATCCGTCTGTCTAGTCCTGTGATAGCCCCTGGGACAGGTGCTGGAATAAGATGACCAACAAAATCACAATGCTCTGCCCTCATGGAGCTCACAATCTCCTGGAAAGATGGATATTTCAATTCTAGGTCTCACAAATCAAGGGATCATACACACAAGCAAAAATGTTAAACCAGTGATAAGTGCCATGGGAAAAAGTCGTGTGTTGCAATAGGAGCACATAAGGGAGTCCTGGTCTCTTGTGTATGAGTGTGTTAGTGGAGTGTCACCCACCTTTTGTCCCTCATCCTTCTCCATCTAGCTGGGTAACTTGCTACTGAAGATTTCATTAGCCATTAACATCATCACTGAGTTGTCAGTAGAAAACTTGAGGTAAATCATTAGTAAGTCAATGTTACTACTTGTGAGCAGCTCTGTTGATCTGTTTGTTTAAATCTGGTTGGGAAGGCTAGTGTCTAATAGAACTTTATGTATATTGGTTTATTCAGTGGTTAAAATATAAAAGTATTGCCAGAAGTATGGGAAAACTGGCATACTTATGCAAACTTGGGGAAGAGGTAGTCTTACACAATTAATTTTGAAGACTATTTGGCAATAACAAAACTGTGTGTGTGTGTGTGTGTGTGTGTGTCTGTGTGTGTACATAGGCAGGTACTTAGTTTCTCCCACTTTCTATTTGTAAAGTGGAGATGCTGCTCACAGTACCCACCTGGTAGGAGTAAAGAAGTCTACATGTGTAAAAGAAGTGCTCACAACAGTCCTCTTATAACTTTATCTTAGCTGGTTTTCTTATGTCATTATTCTGAAAAAAATTTTGTCTCATGTTGTAATTTTCCTTACGAAATTTTTTTTTTGAATAGGTATTACATGAACATGGCAGAAAAGTCAAAAGGTACAAGAGGGTATACAGTGGAAAGTAAATCTTCCTCCCTCCCCAGCAACCATCCAGTTCTCCTTCCTCAAGGCAACCAATGTTACATGGATAAATGGACAAATGGATAGATGAATAGATGGATGGATGGATGGATGAATACACACATATATAACTTTTTTGCTTACATTATTTTTCCAATAGAATTAAAAAATTATTCTCATCTCATGAAGAACAAGAAGGGAGGAAGAGGAGGAGGAGAAGAAGGAGGAGGAGGAAGAGGAGGAGGAAGAGGAGACAGAGGAGGAGAAGGAAGAGGGGGAGGAAGAGGAGACAGAGGAGGAGGAGAAGGAAGAGGGGGAGGAAGAGGAGACAGAGGAGGAGAAGGAGGAAGAGGAGGAGGAAAAGGAAGAACAGTAGGAAGAGGAAAAGGAGAAGGAAGAGGAGAAGAAGGAAGAGGGGGAGGAGGAAGAGGGGGAGGAAGAGGAGGAGGAGAAAGAATAGAAGGAGGAAAACGGGGAGGAGGAGGAAAAAGGAGAAGGAAGAGGGGGAGAAAGAGAGGGAGGAAGAGGAGGAGGAAGAGGAGGAGGAGGAGGAAAAGAAGGAGGAGGAAGAAAAGGAGAAGAAGGAAGAGGGGGAGGAAGAGGAGGAGGAGAAAGAACAGAGGGAGGAAAAGGGGGAGGAAGAGGAGGAGGAGGAAGAACAGGAGGAGGAAGAGGGGGAGGATGAAGAGGAGGAGGAAGAAAAAGAGGAGAAGGAAAAGGGGGAGGAAGACAGGGAGGAAGAGGAGGAAGAAGAGGAGGAGAAGGAAGAGGAGGAGCAGGAAGGAGGAGGAGGAGGAAAAGAAGGAGGAGGAAGAAAAGGAGAAGAAGGAAGAGGGGGAGGAAGAAGAGGAGGAGGAGGAAGAGGAGGAGAAGGGGATGATGGTGATAACACCTGGCCAGATCTTTCCTTTTCCTGGCTCATGGAGTCTCTCAGAACTGGAGGAGTGATCTCTGGCTTTCCAAGGCATACCCTATAAAGGTTGGGAGCTCACTGTTGTGTAGAGCCTTCCCAGCCTGTCTAGTTACCTCATGACTTGGGGAAGATGGTTATACAGAATCCTTGAAATCTCTCTCAAGACAGGATTTCAGTGTGGCACAGCTGGTGAGTTCCCCTATCCTGGAAAGGTTCAAGGTTCTGAATCAATATTCTTTTTTAAATCCATAACATGGAGTTTCTTTCTTATTACAAATGTAATAGGTGCACATTACCTTTTTTAAAAGTCAGAAAACATATAAAAGTATAAAAGAAAAAAATTTAAATGTTCATAATCCTATGATTTATATAATTGTTTAATCCTTAAATATTACTATGGCTACTGAGCTAATAATTTAAAATAAACTAAAGCAAATTAAACAGGAAAGTTAATATCACATCTGAAAATCACAATACAAAAAAAAAAAGGATTGGAAAATGTCTCAAATGAATACAGGCATTATTCTAAATAGTTTCTAGGCTGGGCACGGTGGCTCATGCCTGTAATCCCAGCACTTTGGGAGGCCAAGGCAGGCAGATCATGAGATCAGGAGATGAAGACCATCCTGGCTAACACAGCGAAACCCCATCTCCACTAAAAATTTAAAAAAAAAAAAAATTATCCAGGCGTGGTGGCAGGCGCCTATAGTTCCAGCTACTCGGGAGGCTGAGGGAGGAGAATGGCATGAACCCAGGAGGCTGAGCTTACAGTAAGCCAAGATCAGGCCACTGCACTCCAGCCTGGGCGACAGAGCAAGACTCCATCTCAAAAAAATAAATAAAATTAAAAAATAATAATTTCTGACTTTTTTAAAGATGGGATTTCAATATGATACTTGGTTTAACTTAAGTTTCCTTTATCCTGTAGCTTTTCTTGACCTGGATCTAAACATTTGGAAAGTGATAAATATATTCCTCGAGGGATGAATTTTAAAGCAAATCACCTATGCCGAATAATTTATCATGTGTGAAAACCAGTCTCAATATCTAATTGCTGGCATTTGGGTGTGTTGCTCTCGTTGCATAAGTTATGCACAGCGTTTGCCCCGGTTCCTTTCTTTGTCTCTGCCTCTTTGAATTCGACAGTCAGAAACTAAGATTGTCACTTCACAGGGAAAAAGCAGACAAGGAAGTACAACCACAGTAATATGGATTCCATTATTGGAAAAATGTGACTAAGTGTAGACAGGTGTTGATTTTCTTCAACAAGTCAGTCTTCTTTTACTGTTAGTATGAATTAAAAGCTTAATCAAGATAAAATGCTTAAAATATTTATAAAAACAAACTTGCCTTACGTATTTTTGGAGTCATAAAACTTGTCTGTTCATTAAAAAACAACCTTTTTTTATCCTAGTTATGTTATGCATAATATTTACCTTCAGGTATTAAAATCATTTAAAATAAAATCTTTTGTTTTTTTCTTTGAACTACTCCAAAATAGTAAGATTTTACTGTATTAAGCTTTCCAGGATATTATTGCCTGGAAATACTTCCTTTTTTTTTTTCTTTATAGCTTTTGTATCTGTCTTTTTTCTTCTAATCACACAAAAATATGTGTCTTTGGGTGTGGTGGCACAGATGTGTAGTCCCAACTACTCAGGAGGCTGAGGCAGGAGGATCACTTGAGCCCAGGAGTTCAAGTCCAGCCTGAGCAACACAGTGAGACCCCACCATCTCAAAAAAAAGTGTCCATTATTTTAGAAGTTAAAATTCTAGCTAAGTTTTAAAACATTTGAAAGATGTGGAGATCTGAACTTGAACCATAGGTGTGTGACAAAGTAGAGATATTTATAAGGAATATTCCATTTAAATTTCAATTTATTTTCCAGGATTTAGGCAGTTAAAGCACACAGATTTATCTCCAAATTTATTTTATTTTAAAATGATTGCACGTTGACTGTGACTACCAAAGTCGCTATTAGTTTTCTTCTCTGTAACCAAATAGAAATAACTAATTCAACCCGCAAGCTGAACTATTCCTAATTAGTCAGAAACAAGTGCTTTTTAATTCCATTTGTAAAATGTCCAAGGGAAAAGAGTCCCAGTTTGCCTGAATAATCTGTTACTAAATTTCCTCCCTGCTCTTAATAGCTCTGCCATAAAGAAGCCCTTCATTACAGTTCATTCAAATCTCTTAAGCCATAACTTAACCCCGTTTCTTCTCCTGGGATTGGCTGTGGTGAATTTATTGCCTTTGATTTTCACTTCTATCAAGACATGTGGATTGATTTATAGGTTGCTTTGGCTTCTTCCCGTTTGATAGCAATCATCAACCCGTGCCTATTTGTTCGGTAGGGACAATTATTTGAGCTCCATACGTGCCATACACATTCACAAATTCCACTTTTAAACTCAGTTTCTAAAACGGTTATGACCCGTAGGCCTGCTTTTCTGGTAAAAATTCATAAACCCTTGTACAGATTATACAAGAAATGCTCAAATGCATTCTTACTGTAAAAGATTCAAAAATATAAAGTGTGTAGAATAAAACACTAGAGCATCCTTTCCTCTCCCCCACCCCATTTCATTTCCAGTCCTTTTACTGTGTACATTTTCCGTACAATTCCTAGACATTCTGTCAGCGTGTTTTGAATTTTTTCCTCCCCAGACTTGATTAGGCCTTATTTTCTCTGTGTAGCACTGGAATAAATGCAGATTCATAGACTCAAACAGACAGTTAAGCATCCGTCAAAAAAGACCCTTGTATCTTCCTGTGGAGGCTGGGCATTCGGGTCTAGTAGCTGCTTTTTTTTTTTTTTTTTTTTTTTTTTTTTTTTTTTTTTGGAGCAGAGTCTTGCTCTGTAACCCAGGCGGCAGTGCAGGGGTGCGATCTCGGCTCACTGCAGCCTCCGCCTCCTGGGTTCAAGTGATTCTCCTGCCTCAGCCTCCCTGGTAGGTGGGATTACAGAAGCACACCACCACGACCGACTGATGTCTGTATTTTTAGTAGAGAAGGAGTTTTGCCATGTTGACCAGGCTGGTCTCCAACTCCTGACCTCAGGTGATCCACCTGCCTCGGCCTCCCAAATTACTGGGATTACAGGCGTGGGCCAGTGTGCCCAGCCAAGTAGCTGCTATTTGATCCAGACTTTGTGTCATACCTAAAAGTAACATAAAAACATGAGAAACAACATCTCGAGTCACATCCCTGGTTCATTGCATCCGGTGTCCAGCCTATGGTAACTGGACTAGGACTGACTCATACAGAAAGGCATGATAGCCGTCCTCAGGAAAGCCCCACCCATCTCCCCAAAAGATCCTTGCTCAGCTTCCATTATCCTTGACATACTTGTTCCACTTAAATGCTCTTTCATAGCGTTGAGTGACCTTGGGAACGTCACATAACCTCAGGGGCCTCCTTTTTATCAGGTATGAATCAGATTTCCTGAATTTCCTCCATGCTTCCACATGTTCTTATAATCCTTATCTTCCTCGAGTGAAAGGCTAACATATGCCAATGATATTATTAATAGTAAGAATATTCAAAAACACATAGCAAGTGTTCTCCCCCGGGAAATGTTTTGCCTTGTTTTCTTATTTAAAATATTAATCAAGAGACCTCGACACCAATGACTATCTAACGTTTGAAATCCACAACCTAGAATCGAATACCTAGTCTGGGGCTGGAGAGAACCGAGGAATCAGTACTAGGCTGTAAAGCCTCAGCCAGGGACTGCAAACACCAAGCGGGGAGGCTGGATCCTAGCGGAGGAGAAAAGCAAAAGGTCAAAGTTAAGAAAAAATGATCAACTGGCCAGGCGCAGTGGCTCACGCCTATAATCCCAGCACTTCGAGAGGCCGAGGCGGGCGGATTGCCTGAGCTCAGGAGTTCACGACCAGCCTGAGAAACACGGTGAAACCCCATCTCTACTAAAAATACAAAAAATTAGCCGGGCGTGGCGGCGTGCACTAGTAGTCCTGGCTACTCGGAAGGCTGAGGCAGGAGAATCGCTTGAACCCGGGAGGCGGAAGTTGCAGTGAGCGGTGATCACGCTGCTGCACTCCAGCCTGGGCTACAGAGCAAGACTCGTCTCAATAAATAAATAAATAAATAAATAAATAAATAAATCAACCAAGTCCCACAACTGAGGCAAGGTCTTAAAAGAGAAAGAAAATAAGAAAATCACACCTCAAAAAAGACCAGAAACAAACTGGGCATGGTGGCTCCCACCTGAAATCCCAGTGCTTTGGGAGGCCAAGGCAGGAGGATGGCTTGAGACCAGGAGTTCGAGACCAGCCTGGTCAAGATGGTGAGACCCTCCCCCCATCTCAATAGCAAAAATGTTAAAATTAGCCAGCTGTGGTGGCATGCATCTGTCGTCTAAGCTATGTCGGAGGCTAAGGCAGGAGGATTACTTGAGCCCGCCCATGAGCTCAAGGCTGCAGTGAGTATCAAAAAACTAAAAAAAAAAAAAAAAATTAGAAATAGACTGGGGCTATCAGACTGGGGAAGAAAGATAGTGCCCCAGTAGACGATACCAGACTGGCAGAGGTCTGTGTTGGTTATCTATTGCTGTATAACAAATTACTGCAAAATTAGCTGCTTAAAGGAGCAAATATTTATTTTTGTATATGCTGTCTGAGGGTCGGGAATCTGCGATGATCTGGCTGGATGGTCTGGGCCAGGGTTTGTCAGGCTGTTGGCTGGGGCCAGACTCTCTGAATTCTTGACTTCGGGCTGGAGAATCCACTTGCAAGCTCACTGGCAAGGGATTGGCAGGAGGCTTCCTCTCCACATGGCCCCCTTTGTCGGTTTGCTCACAACATGGTTTCCCCAAGCAGAGACATCTGAGCATGAGACTGCTAGAGAGAGACCAAAATGAAAGCAACAGTGCCTTTATAATGGAATCTCAGGAACGAAAATCACTTTCTCTAAATTCTTCTGGTCACAAACACCAACCCTAGCACACTGGGGCCATCTTAAGGGCTGGCTACCACGAGTCCTGGGTTGGGTTGCAGCCTATCTGTTTGGGAACAGCTTTACTGACATTAAGAAAAGGAAAACTCAGGGGGGACTTAAAATATGAACAAAAGCTCCACAGAGTGTGAGGAGCTGAGCTCAGGCTTAAAGGTAACTAGTGCTGGGGGCAGTAAACATGGGGAGGTGGATGGAATTATCTGCCTGAAAAAAATCAACAGAACAGAGCAGGAGTTGTCAAACTTCTTCTGTAAAGGACTAGCTCATATACTTAAGGCTTTTTGAGCCGTATGGTCCCTGTTGCAATTACTCAACTTGGCATTGTAGTATGTAAGCAGCCATAGATAAAATATAAATGGATACGCTGGCTGTGTTCTATTACAATTTTTATTTGGCTGGGCACGATGGCTCACGCCTGTAATCCCAGCACTTTAGAAGGCCAAGGTGGGTGGATCACAAGGTCAGGAGTTCGAGACCAGCCTGGCCGATATGGTGAAACCCCATCTCTACTAAAAATAAAAAAATTAGCTGAGCATGGTGGTGGGCGCCTGTAGTCCCAGCTACTTGGGAGGCTAAGGCAGGAGAATCACTTGAATCTGGGAGGCAGAGGTTGCAGTGAGCCGAGATCGCGCCTCTGCACTCCAACATGGGCAACAGAGTGAGATTCCATCTCAAAAAAAAAAAAAAAAAAAAAAAAAAAAAAAAAAAAAAAAAAACCTTTTATTTATGGACACTGAAATTTGAATTTCCATATATCACAAAATAATATTTATTGGATTCTTTTATACCATTTAAAAATGTGAAAGTTGTTCTTAGCCTACATGCCATACAAAAATAGACTGTGGCCAGATACGGCCTGTGGGCTGTAGTCTTTGGATTCCGGCAGCAGAATGAATGTGGATGGCCAAAGCTAAAAAAGATCTGATTGAAACAGGAGCCATATAGCAAAGTGCTGTTTTTCAAGATAAGTTTTAATCATAATAATATGGCAAATATTTTATGCTCTTCATCAAGTAATCAATCAAAATATGTAAAGTCCCTTAAAATCGTTTATAAGCAGCTTTAGGGGTGTTTCAGGAAATGGAACCAGACCAGATACGAGGTTTCATCAAAAATTGTATCTTCTTCTAAAATCAAAAATCCAGAGGTTTTTTTTTTTGAAAAAAAAAAAAAAACGCTATTGAATGTTTCATTTGATCATATTTACTTATTGAAGAGTTTTTTATTAAAAAAAAATTAAAAACTAAATTGACATATAAAGTAGTGCCCTCTTATCTGTGATTTTGCTTTCTGTAGTTTCAGTTACCTGAGGTCAACCACCACCGGAAAATCTTAAGATACTTTGAGAGAGAGAAAGGGAGAGAGAAAGAGAGAAAAATCATATTCACATAACTTTTATTACAGTATATTGTTATAATTGTTATATTTTATTATTATCATTGTCAAACTCTCATTATGCCTAATTTATAAGTTAAATTTTATCATAGGTATACATGTATAGAAAAAAAAACAGTATATATAGGGTACTGTACTATCCAAGGTTTCAGGCATCCACTAGGAAGGGTCATGTATCCCTAAGGATAAGTGGGAATGGGATTACTGTCATTAGGACAATGTATGTAATTTGGCTAAAACAAAGAAAGCCACAAGGATTTGAGATTAAGAATAAATATTAAAAAGACTGAAGTTTTGAGACCAGTGTGATTCCCCAGCAATAGAGACTTTGAATTCCTGCATCAACCTTAGTAGAATTCTAAGTAACAAAATGGCGAAAGGATTCACTGATACAAGTTGTTATGATGGCTTGGGTAGAAAGTTAGTGATGTCTGAACTTCTGCTCTTTTGAATTTTGTTTTATCCTTTAAAAAGATGAGAAATACAATAGAGAAAACATTATGCATATTATTTGTAATTCCCAAATTGGAAAAGAAGTAAATCAGTTTCTTTTAATGACTTCTTATAATTCATTTCAAGAACATATTGAATGTCTTTTTAATATCATCTCAGGGCAGTAACCAACTTCCTGTCTAGTATTAAAATGGGAGAGTTCCCTGAACTCCCTCACAGGACATGTGACGGGTATGGCTTGTCTGTTTGGCCACTGTGCACTCAACCCCTTATGGGAGGGGGAGCACGCAGACGGGCAGGTGCAAGAGCCGAGGGGAGCACTTTTGGGCTCTGGCCCCACTGTAGCATCTAGGGGTGGACGCCTGCAACTCCCAAAGCCCCAGTGGATGTATTACAGTGCTCTTTTAGCTCTGCCATCCATCAATGGCTTAAGTATTAACCAACTCAGTGCCCTCTTGGTATCCAGGTCCTTGTCTGGCATCCAAGAAGAATCAGGTCACACAGACAAATTGAAGGAGGGAAAATGTGGGGGATTTTATTGCCAGATGGAGGTGGCTCTAAGCAGGATGGATGGGGAGCTGGAAAGGGGATGGAGTGGGAAGATAATCTGCCCCTGGAGTTTGGTGGCCCCATGGCCAATCTCCTCTCCAACCGTCCCCAACCAAATTACTCTCAGCTTTCAGATGCTCCTTCTCTGCTCTCCTTCTCTGCCGTGCTGCTCTTCTGCTCATGGAGCCTGGGTTTGGGGTTTATATGGGTGCAGGATAGGGGGGTATGGCAGGTCAAAAGGCAACATATGGATGCACAAACAGGAATACCTGTTCCCATTTAGGGCTGAAGGTTTCCAGTCTTGAAGGTGGGGCCTTTCACAGGCAACTACCCTCTTCTACCCAGTATCTCCTTGCCTCCTGTCCACATCAGTATCTTTCTTAACTGCTGATGGTCTCAAAGTCAAAGTTCTCCACGTCATTCTCAGAGTAGACTGAGAAGAAGTATTTTGAACTGGCAAAGTCACCACACACTGATGCCACCCCATTTCTCAGTCTGAATCCATCCTGATGCATCTATCCATTCAAACATCTACTATTGAGTTTCTGTTATTTTCCCAGCCCTGGGCTCAGTAGATATGATTTATGATTTTGTAAAAGCTTAGAAATTTGAACAAGGAAAAAAAAGGAAATTTGAAGAAGGAAATGAGACATAAATGCATAAACTGTTAAATAATACAAAATAGCAAATGATTAAATGCTAGAACAGATACTAGGTACAACAATTGTTTAAATGTTCAGAGAAAGAGAATACTGAATGAAGATATCTGAATATGGTTTAGGGGGAGATGAGACTTGCACCGGGCTCCAAGCTATGAGCAAGGCAAATTCTGTGATTTAATTTGCTATTACAGAGAGGTGAGAGCCTTCCATGCTGGAGGAAGATGCTTCTCTCATCACTTCCGGGGTGAGAGCATCTATCCAGGGCAAATAGGATCTCATCTCAGCAAGGCTAATCTCAGCAAGAGTCCCTCATTTCAAGTAAGGTTTTCCTCAGTTGTACAGCCTGAGAAACTCAATTCATCAGTGTGCTTTGACATTAACACAAATGAAATACAGTGTATTTTTTCATTGCCTTAATCTTTGTGGTTTTTAAATGTAACTAACAGCCAAACAATATAACATCCTTCTACTGATTAATAAATGAACCCCAAGTTTGTTTTATATATATGTCTGCTAAGTAATAAATCTGTGTCATTAAATTAGGGGGAAAACAGAATTTGGAAAAACACTTTTAATGGTTGTTGTTTAATTACCTCAATCAGGGTGTTGCATTATAAGGAAAATACATTTCTAATAGCTGTATAACATTCTTAATTCAGATAATCTGTGCTCACAGGTGGACAAAAGGACTGTTTAGATGTGAAGGCTGGTGCTGTTCTCGCTTTTGACATCCAGCAACCTGGCATGGTATCTCAAAGACGTGAGATGAAGAGCTGAGCCAGAGTAGAGGACTCTGATCATAAAACTGCATGATCCTTGTCAGTTATCAGAAGCTGTTTTAGTTGGAGAGGCTATTGGAATACCCTGGGGAAAATCTCCTGATTCTTTATTAATTTCATTTTGATCAGAGGACACCCTACTCTATAAACCAGTTTCCTTCTTATGATGGAGCACAACTAGGAAGAAAAGAAACGTACTTCTTTGAAAGGAAGATCATGAGAAGGGACACTCCCTTGCCTGAACTGCTAACAATCTATTAGAGAGCTGATAAAATCTGGCATTTTTTTATGATATCTGAGCTGGGATGAAGTATGGCAAGATGGGCACTTCTATGTCATCATGGTATATGATGCTCTCAATTTTCCCACTCCAGCCTGTGAAGCCATTAGCCAAATGTCCTCTATCTCATTCCTCTTTCTGCCATGTTTTGACCTCTGGGAAATTAGGTCTGTTAAGACCTTCAGACATTTGTCAAAATGATAGTTCTGAACTGATTTAGATCAGGAAAGATGCATATAATTTTAAAGGATTTCTTTTCCATGTGTGATGGATTTATCCATAGTCTAACTGAATGGACAGAAGGAGCACTCATCATCAAGTAAAGAAAGAAACAATTTCACCAGTGGCACAAAATCTCTCTCTCTCTCTCCTCTCTCCATGTATGTATGTATGTGTGTATATATATATGTGTGTATGTGTGTGTGTGTGTGTGTGTATATATATAAAAAATGCATCTAATTGCATAGCAAAGAGGCTTATACAAACTTAGTTCCTCTCTTTGAGGAGATGCCCATTCTGAGTGGAAACCATGTAAATAAAATAGGAACTTTAGCATAAAAGTAATAAAACAATACATGAATATGTGCTGCCTTATTTGCATCAAATTCAAGTTAAAAATGATTTAATGATAGCGATATCTTTTATCTTTAAATCACCTTTGACTTGACCAAATGGGGTAGGACTAGGAAAGTTGAGGGGGTACAATTTCAATTCTAGTTGGGAAGAAGTCTTAAACTTTTTCTAATTGATGCAGATTTTCACTGAACTGCATGCCTAAAACAGCAAGCTATCATTTGAAATGATCCTTTGTGAATAGGGCGTTTCTTAGAAATAAAGAAGAGATTGGGATTCAGAAGGTGTCAGAGCTCTGGGCTCTGTTGCCCATGGAAGCCCTAGGCTTGCCCCAGGGACCTCTGGGAGCTGTGCTGCAGACTCTGTAGACTTCAGGGCTTCCTCTGTCAGTGAAGGTCTGCGCAGCACAGGCCAGGGGGGACTAGCGCCTAAGTTGGATTTGGCTGGTGATCCTGACAGGTAGAAGTTAAGGAGGAAAACTGTGAGGAATGGAAGGAATAAAAGCCAAAGCCAATGCAATGTATGAGTTGTTTGCTGCTCTGCACACCTGAGGCTCATGTCCCACTAGAAAACCCCTGAGGACCCATGCAGGAAAGTATCCCACCAAAACATAGAAGCCTGAACATTCTCTATCATTCCCATCACCTCTTGCTCTGGGGTTGCTTCTGAAGACTTAAATCCCTTCACCTTCCCAACCACATGTCCTCAGCTGAGTGAGCTAGTGCAGCCTCAGATAAAGTTCTGAGGCAGAAGGCACTGGAGGTCACATACTGCCACATACATAAGAACTGTCTGCCACACCTGCCGTTGAAATCAGGGCAAGGTGGCAGGGCATGATGTTGGGCACTGCCCATATCTGCTGGCCAATCTCTTGCAGATCTCCGCTCTACTTATGTCCACATTGGGTCTACTTTTTCACAGATTCACCCATCCTGGAGCACTTAGGAGATGCCCCCATGAATTCCCTGGGTTCCAGATATGGTCTTCCAGGTTGCATAGTAGCAGGAACAATAAGTAGCTGTTCATGATCATCAGAATTGATTTCTCATGTTCATATAGAAACTTCTTTTGCCTGCTGTTATCTCTTCTTGAAGAGACCAAATTGTCCAGACTTCAGACTTACTTTAGTTTCCATGGACATCTTACTGTGCCCAGGTTGAAGCAATGTTTTACTGAGAACAAGAATTTTCAATCCATTGGAGCTTAGACTGGCAGGATTGCTGAGTCACTGGGAGTAATGTTGAAAGGGTCAATCCTACTTTTACCTGTTAATTCTTGGACCCATGAAGTCTGACTGTCAGAGACACAACACTCTAAATCAGCCAGTAGCTCAGTGCATAGACTCCATCCTGAAGGACAGCATCCCCAAGCTCACACCCTTTTGGAACCTTTACTACATCATTCCAACATTCTTACTGCTTCCAGATAATGGGATGTATATGGAGAACCACTGCATCTCATACTTCCTTTGCCATAAATGGGTCCTCTGAGGCAATACCATGGTAACTGGGATCTGCTGCCTATAAATGAAGCACTCAGCACCCAAGCAGTAATGCTTGCGGATGTGCTGCAGGTGTGGAATGCAAACCCAAATCTGGCACAGATGGCAGTTCCAAAAAGACAAATCACTCCTCCTACCAGGATTGAGTGTGCATGGCATAACTGCTCTGCCATATAACGGCTGGCAGCTCAAATGTATCCAAAACAGGGCCCCTGATATTCTGCCTCAATCTTCCCCACCTCAGTTAATGGCAACTCCATTCTTCCAGTTGTTCAGGACAAAAATCTGAGATAACCCTTGACTCCTCATTTTTCCTCATGTTCTACATCTGACCTGTAACAAATCATGTTGGTCCAGCTTTCAAAATATATTCAGAACATGGCTTCTCCTTCTCCATGGCCACCACCCCAAACTTACCCCTATCCACCTTCACCTGGATAGCATCCTAGTTGATCCTGTGCTTTTGCCCTCAGCCTGTTGGAGTCTATTTTCAACCATCATTCAGAGTGATCCTGTTTAAATCACAGCATGTAATTCCTTGGTTCAAAGCCTTCCAATGGCTCCGTGTCTCAGAGAAAAAGCCAAAGTCCTCACAAGGGCATATATACCTAGGTGATCTGAGTCCTTGTGGAAGACAGACTCTAAGGCGGTCTCATGATCCTTCCTCCTGGTATTCATGCTGCTGTGTGATCCCCTTCCTTGAGTGTGGGTGGAATCCATGGCTGCCTTCTAACCGATAGAATACAGCAAAGTGATGGCTGTTTCTCTTTTGATTACATTATCTAACATTCCTTCTTGCTAGCAGACTCTCTCTCTCTCGCTAGCCTTAAGAAAGCAAGCTGCCATGTTTTGATCTGCCTATGGAGTGGGCCATGTGGCAGGAAATTCTGTGCAGCCTCTAGAAGCTAAAGGTGGCCTCTGGCTGACACCCAGTAAAACAGTCTTAAAGCTCTCAATTCTATAGCTGCAAGCAAGTGAATTCTGCCAACAACACGAATGAACTTAGAAGACAACCCTTCCCGGTTGAATCTCCAGATGAGACTGCAGCCTATGCTACATCTTGATTGCAGCCTTGTGAGACCTGAGCCCAGGGCCCTGTGATGAATCCCTGACCCATGGAAACTAAGATCATAATCAATGGGTATAGTTTTGAGCCTCTCCGTTTGTGGTAACTGATTATGCAGTGATAAATAAGTACCGCAGTCCTACTACTTCTCTGATCACATCTCCTTCCCCTCTTCCCTTTCATCCACTTTGCTTGAGCCTCACAGGCCTCTTTGCTGTGTCTCAAATGGGCCAGGCACACGCCCACCACAAGGCCTTTACACTGTTGTGTTCTCTCAGCTTGGAATGCCCTTGCCCCAGATGTACACATGGCTTTGTACTCACTGATTTCTTGTTTTCACCCAAAAGCTGTCTTATCAGCAAGTCTTCCCTGGCCACCTTATCTAAAACTTCCCATCTCCCTCTCCTTTCATTACTTTCTTCCCTCCTTTATTTTTTTTTTGCCCTTAGCATTTATTGTCCTCTAACTTACTATGTATTTTAATGATTTCTCTTGCTTCTTCTCTATTTTTCTCTCACTAGAATGATAGCTCCACTGGAACGGGGATTTTGGCCTGTTGTGCTCCCTGTTGTATTTTGTGCCCAGTGAGTCCAGTCAGTGTGGCTGTGTGAGTCTTTGCCGCCAGCTGAATTGCTCTGCAGCAGGCACAGATTTAGAGGATATCTAGGCTTAGTCGGGGTTGGAATGTGATGAGGAGATTGAAAAGGCAAGGGGGCTCTGCACGTTTTCCAGGGAGTGGTTATGGTGCTGGATCATCAAGCCCAGGAGAGAAGTGAGGATGTGAAGGAAGCAGGGCATGACAGAGAGGCAGGGGCCGGTGGCTCGGAGGTCTCATTAAATTCAGGGAACTCGTAAGGTAGGCTGACTGGATGTGCTGAAGGATAGGAGGTAATTGCTGGAAAGAAGATGTTTGCACTCATAATATTGGGAATGTGCTTGGTGATAACAAGGTCTAGGGCATGCTTTGTGAGTGGGTGGTTGAGGTGAGATGGAATAAGAGATTATTGGCTCTAAAAGATTAAGGAACTGAATGACCAAGGTGTTAGATGGAACATTTATTAAATTCTGAAATCTCCAAGAATGATGGTAGGGCTGAAAACAAAGTGATTCAAGTGTTCAATTCATCAAAACATGAGAGGAGATAACAAAGAGAGTAGTGATGGATAGCTCAGATCTAGGAAGTGTCTAAGGGGGAAAAACAACCTTCACCTGAACACTGTGGGAAGCACAATCCTTGGGGTGTAGACTAAGGTTTCCCTTAGAACGGGGATCAGGAAATCACCACCCCTGGGCTAAGTGTGGCCAACCCCCAGGTTTTGTAAATAACGTTTTATTTTAACACAGTCACACTCATTTGTTCACATATTTTCTATGGCCGCTTTGGTGCTAGAATAACAAAGTTAAGTAATTGTGTCAGGGGCGTTCAAACCGGAGTGACTCAATCTTGAATAAGACCTCGGTAAAACAAGGCTGCATTCTCAGGAGGTTAGGCATTCTTGGTCACAGGATGAGATAGGAGGTCGGCATAAGATACAGGTCACACAAGACACGGGTCACAAAGACGCTGCCAATAAAACAGGAGGCAGTAAAGAAGCTGGCCATAACCCACTAAATCCAAGATGGTGACAAAACTGCTCATTATACACTAATTATAATATATTAGCATGCTAAAAGACACTCCCACCAGCACCATGACAGTTAACAGATGCCATGGCAACACCTGGAAATTATTCTATATAGTCTAAAAAGAGGAGGGAGCCTCAGTTCCTGGGAAAATCCCACCTCTTTCCCAGAAAACTCATGAATAATCCAGCCCTTGTTTAGCATATGATCAAGAAATAACCATAAAAATAACCAACCAGCAGCACTCAGGGCTGCTCTGCTTATAGAATAGCCATTCTTTTGTGTTCTTTACTTTTCCAATAAACTTGCTTTCGCTTTACAGACTCACCCCGAATTCTTTCTTGCACAAGACACAAGAACCCTCTCTTGGTGTCTGGACTGGGACCCCTTTCAAGTAACAATGACAATGGAGATGATGTGGCCGCAAAGCCTAAAATATTTACTATCTGGCCCATTACAAAAAAAAAATGTTTTCCGACTCCTGAGTTAGAGCAAGAAGCGGAATGGAGAGGAATTTAGGTGAGAGGTTAAAGATACACTGGGACTTTATTGATGATGAACTACGAATTGCAAAGGGACATTTTGGACTAATTTGGGAGGATGGAGATGGGTGGGAATGAGGTGAGATTAGAGAATATTCAGAACAATCCGGTCAATGGTGGTGATACTGAGACATGGACTCTGAGGGTGACTGAGGCAGCTGGGTAGGTGGAAGGCTTGATGGGCTGAACTCCCGGTGGGGGGGCTCTGCTTTGAGGGAGGTGCTGAGGCAGCCTGGGAGCCTGCACAGCTCAAAGCTTTAGAGAGGTCGACTTGCCCTCAGCTGATGCCCGGGATCATGCAGCTGGGAACATCTCTGGAGTCCTGCGGTTCCTGGGAACGCTGGCCGGTTTTCTAGATGATAGAGGAAGAGAAGGAAAGAAAGAGAGAAAGAAAGGTAGGCAGGCAAACAGGCAAGCAATAGAAATAAAAGCAAAAATGACAACACTGTGTTCATATACATTAGTTCAAGAAATTCATAAACCATATAAAATATTGGCATGCCTTATCATATTAAAAAGCCTCTTTATGACCTTTGATGATCAAAGACAGAAATATTATCAGCGCTCAGGCCTATTCTGGGTCCTAAAACTCTGTGGTTCGGTGACAGCCAGATACGTGGCTGTCTTATTCCCTTTAAATGTATTGTCACTGTCATTAACTACCCACATCCTAAACAGGGCTTAGAGTGCTTCTTTCAAACCTGCCGGGGCTAGCATCAAAACTCTTGCAGAGTAAATGAGTAACACATGGCCGCTAGCTAACCCTGGCAGGTGGAACTGCTCTCCCTGTTTCTGCCACAGGCAGCTTTTCCCCATCTTCCATGAGAATGATGCCGGGAAGGCGTTTCTCTTCCTTTCTTTCCACTCTGCTAAGATCTGTGCTCCACTGCTCCAAGTCCTCCTCTCTTCTTGCTTCCCAGGAGGATGTACAATTTTGTTATACCCCCAGAGAAACTTAACCCAAAATCTCAGTAGGTAACTGCCAATTCTGGAATAATCCACCAGTTAATGACTGCATTTTAATGCATTTCTTTTTTTTAAGGGTAGAATAAACCCCCTCCCTTCTCTTTCAGTGGGGGAGCTGCCTGGTGAATTTGCATACTGTTAAATATTTCTCATAGTTGCTACCTTTAGCAAAGGTTTTTCCCTTATTCATTCCTTTACACCAAATGGCCGCCCCACCCAGGAAAAATAAAAACAACATTCTGAAAAGGAAATTTAATAACAATTTTGAGCACAGTTGATACGGTTTCATCATAGAACCCCCGACATCCGCAGGGAAGAAACCTAATTTAAGGGTAGAGAGTAAAGTAACTCTGATAGCCAAACGTTCTGGGAGCCAAAAATGACATCTAAAAATAATATTTGTAAATGTACCCAGAGGCTATTGCATGATGGGCGCCCACAAGGGAGCAGGGCTCCAAGCATCTGCCTGTGCCTCGGGCTGCTTATGTTGATTGGGTGAAAATAGCAACCACATTCTTTCACCTAAGGCTGCTACCATCATTCCCCTCAGCTACAAATGTAACTCCCAACCTAAGGATCAGACTGAATCTCTCACAAAGGATGTCTTCCATCCCCTTTGTGGGCAAGCCCGCCCTTCGCTGCAGTGCACTGTCCCTTCTTTTTGGAGCCAATGAATTTCTGCCATCATTCTTCTAGCCGCTGTCTCTTGTGTTATTAAATGTATTTTTCTTTATTTCCTCATTTCTGTGTGTTTTCTCTACCTTTCCTGCCTCCATGACTTTGGGCTTTGGAACCCCAGAGGAAGAGCAGTTAATTCCAGTGTGGGAGCTCTTGGGAAGACTTACATCCGGGGAAAGTCAACAGTGAAGTCAAAGGCACAGAGACAGTGCACTTGGCATGTTCTGAGCCCTATAAGCAGTTTACGGGGACTAAAGCAAAGGATATATATCACGGGTCAGGCCAGCCTTTACCCTAGAGGCAGTGGTCAGCTGTGAACGAGTTTATGTCAGTGATCCAGCTAAATCTATGCTGTGGAAAAAATTATCATTCTATTATGGAGATCTGTAATTGTTATCTATGGCTGCATAACAAATTATCCCAAGATTTAGAGACTCGAAATCACAAAAAGTTACTATCTTAAGTTTCTGTGGGTTAGGAATCCAGCACAGGTAAGCTGGATGTCTCTCTTCAAAGTCTCTCCCAAGGCTGCAATTAAAGTTTCAGCCAGGGTCACAGTTCTCTCAAGGCTTGATGAAGGGAAGATCCAGTTCAACATAACCCAAATGGTGGTTGGTAGGATTCAGTTCTTCCAAGGCTTGGACCGATGGCCTTAGTTCCTCACTGGCTGTAGCTGGGAGGCTACCTGGGTTCCTTGACACTATGGGCTTCTCCGTATAGAAGCTCACAATATGGCACCTGGCTCCACTAAGAGTGTGCAGGTAAGAAAGCAAGAGACGGCAAGTAAGACAGAAGCCAGTCTTTTTGCAACCTACTTTCAGAAGGGACATTCTGTTGTTTTCAGTGTATTCTGTTCATTTGAAGCAATTCACTACTAGCCCACACTCAAGGGGAAGGGATTACCCAAGGACCTGAATACCAGGAAGTAGAAATCACTGGAAGTTGTCAAAAAAGAAAAGGAGGAGAATCAGGAGAGAATGATGTCTGCAGGCCAAGGAAGAAGAGGATTTCAAGGAGTGGAAAGTTGTATGTGGCACAGAGGTGGCAGTGCCCTCCAGACAAAGGCTACCAGGAAGACACTTGGAGTTGAACAAGTTGGGCTTATCTCTTGTTGCAGGCAGGGAAGACATACACCAGCATAATTATGGCGTGTCTCAGTAAGGTGTGTGACAACCTATTATAAGATCTGGGCTGGCTGGGCGCGGTGGCTGACGCCTGAAATCCCAGCACTTTGGGAGGCCAAGGCGGGCAGATCACGAGGTCAGGAGATCGAGACCATCCTGGGGAACACGGTGAAACCCCGTCTCTACTAAAAATACAAAACATTAGCGGGGTGTGGTGGCGGGCACCTGTAGTCCCAGCTACTCAGGAGGCTGAGGCAGGAGAATGGCATGAAGCTGGGAGGCGGAGCTTGCAGTGAGCCGAGATCACACCACTGCACTCCAGCCTGGGCGACAGAGCGAGACTCGATCTTAAAAAAAAAAAAAAAAAAAAAAAAAAAAGATCTGAGTTTTGGTTGGGTGATTTAGAGGGTGTCTGAGGAAGCAGGGGCATACTCCGAATTGGGTACTTTCAGGAGTACAACAATTCTATGATTGGGTGTCTCAATAAATCTTGTGCGTAGAGAGGGAGAATTAGAAAGAGGATAAAATTGTAATTGGTAAAGTAGCAGTCACTCATTTTGGCTGGGAGAGGGGTGTTTGGTATTTTGTGGGTGACACAGTGACCTTACTTTTATCTGTTCTTAGACAAAATGACAAATTGGCCTTCCTTTGACTCATTTTACCACAGTCTCAGGGTACGCTTGTTTGAAGTTGGTATTCTGCGAAGTTGTTTACGTCTAATAGGAAATTAACACATCTTAGCTGTGGGATATGATGAAGTTTCTCTTCAAATAGCCTGACCAATCCTTTATTCTTCAATTCACAGTAATCCCCCTCCCCCCTCCACCCCTTTTCCTCTTTTTCTCTTTTCTGCCTTTGTTATAAGCCACAGTACCAGGCTTATCAGTACCAGCTCACATTCCTTTCCTTATTTGGAAAGGAGACTAGCTCTCTAGCTCATTGCAGACACCCCTTCCCCTTTTTCTTTTCCCTCTCTCCCTTAGGTCCCCACCTTATCTAAAAAAAGTTCAAATGTCTAGCCAACCAGGATTAGTTCAGATTGTGCAACCCAACCCCAGCCAATGAGGAGAGGGTACAGGGGCAGGACTTACAACAGGAATAAAGGCTCCATGCCCCTTTGTTCAGGTGTGCTTTCATGGCGACTGGCCAAGGAGAAGCACCCCTCTGCGTAGAGGTAAAATTGCTTTGCTAAGAATCCTTTGTTTGAGGGCTCAGTCTGCCTAGGATTTTGAGTGCTATTCCCAACACTAGCTGTGAGCGCCAGGCCCGTTTTGGAACGTCAGGCGTTGCTCTTTTTCTCCATTCTCAGTGGTCAAATAAAAAGAGGCCATTGATAGGCAAATAAGACAAGTAGTGGTTAAGAATAGGACTCTGCAGCCAGCACTGAGGTTACAATGGTCTCTATCTCATGGTCTGTTAGGAGGATTCATGAGTTAAAATACATGTGAAGTATTTAGAACAAAGTTGGCACCTAAGTACTGTACAAATGCTGATGATCAGTATCATATACGATCCTTGAAGGAGCAATTTCGTTAGAGTGGGAGAAGGGAAAAGGCAGACCGCACTGATCAGAGATGAATAGTGGTTGACAAGGTAAGGTTGGCATGTGCCCAAGACCCCGTCAAGAGGAATCTTGACAGGGAAATCCGGAAATCAAGCAGAAGAGGAAGGGAAATGGCTTATCCAGGTCAGCATAGAGCAATGCTTCCCAACGTGTGTTAGAAATGCAAAATCTCAAGCCTCACCCCAAATTTGCATAATCAGAACACTACGTTATAAAAAGCCTTAGAGGTGGTTCTTTTTTTTTTTTTCCTGAACAACTTTGTTGTAGTATACTTGACATAAATTGCACCTATTTAAAACACTCCATTTGGAAGTTTTACCACACGCCCACACCGTAAACCGTCACCACAGTCAAGACAATGAACATATTCTTCACCCTTGGTAGCCCCTCAATCCTGTCTCCCTAGCCCCACCCTCCCCAGGTGGTTCTGATACTAAGATGTGAGGATCAAAATCAATTGTCATTAAGAAGTCCTAGAGTCACAGCTCAAAAACCAGTAACAAAGATGAAATCCTAACAGCGAGGAAAGGAAGGAAATAGGAGATAAGCAGCAAGATCAGTGTCTGCAAAAGGCAGCTTGGCCTTACAGAGTGGGTGCTCCTTCTCTTTCTCCCGGCAGCCTGTTCAGGAAGCAGTGGGGGCCACCACTCACACACTTCTGCCTGGAAAGTGTTTCAACTTCATGTCTCTGATCATGATATTTTCTGTCTCAAAAAGCCTTTCATGGATTCCCTTTGCTATAACACGTAGAAAAAACAAAAAAGGAGTCAAACAGCAACAAAACTTTCTTAGCCTGGCTTTTTGACGTCGTGCAATCTGGCTTCATTTGCCCTTCCAATGTAACCTCTCATCCTTTCCACTCCAGATTGTTTGCTCTGATCCTGTACCATGGGTTTGCCCCTGGTTCTGCATAATGAATTGCCCCTCCAGTTTCTCTTTCCTGGCTGGACCTTACCTTAACCCTCTCCTCAGTGCTCCCCACTCCTCAATGTGATTAATACCGGTCTATTTAAATGCTACCATTTCTTGGCGCCCCCGATCGCACATCTGGGAATCATCTGGCTTTGCTCTGAATGTTCGTATCAGAGATGGTGTCATTCTTGTTGAAAGTGGCAAATTCTTAAAGGCAGGGATTGTGTGTATCTCATCTTTGCATCTTAGTACCTACCACACTGGAAAATAGGGGAAATTCACTAAATGTTTGCAAATGAGTGAATGGATGATCATGCGAATGTGACTGGAGCTATTTGTCTTTCATTTACACAACTGTATTAGCAGGCCAGGGTTTCTCAACCCTGGCACTTTTGACATTTTAGGCTGGATCATCCTTCCTTTTGAGGGCTGTCCCCTGCGTTATTGGATATTGAGCAGCTTCTCTGCTATCTGCACACATGATGCCAGTAGCACTGCCTTCCCAGTATGACAACCAAAAATGTTTCAGGCATTGTCAAATGTACCCTATGTCTGTGTCTGTGTGATCAGTTGGGGGTGGGGAGGAGTGCGCAGGGAATGGCCCTGGCCCTGGTTGAGAATTTTATTTTTTTTAGATGGAGTCTCACTCTGTCTCCCAGGCTGGAGTGCAGTGGTGCCATCTTGGCTCACTGCAACCTCCGCCTCCTGGGTTCAAGCCATTCTCTGCCTTAGCCTCCCGAGTAGCTGGGATTACAGGTGCCCACCACCACACCTGGCTATTTTTTTTTTTTTTTTTAAGTTTTAGTAGAGACGGAGTTTCACCATCTTGGTCAGGCTGGTCTGAAACTCCCGACTTCATGATCCACTCGCCTCTGCCTCCCAAAGTGCTGGGATTATAGGCGTGAACCACCACGTCCGGCCGAGAATCTTGAACATAATGGTTTTCCTATAAAATATTCATTAAGAGAAGGAAAGTGACAACGATCTATTCAGGTTAAAAAAAGGAAGGAAAATATTTAACACCTGGAACCCTTCCTCAGTCCTAGGAAACTCTGTACTTTTCTAAGTGGATTCCTCCCATTTCCCCTTCTCCCTCCCCTTCTCTGCTGCATAGTACTTTATTGTAATACACTGTTAATCAATCTGTGCTAACACCAAAGGAAAACACATCACGAACCAGAGTAGCAAAGCTTTAAGAATGGAATGACTTTAAGTAAGTGGGTATTTTGAAATAGGTGTCCTGTAATATTCCTCAAACTGAGCTGTGTAAGGTACTGCTTACTTTATCTCCTGATAATGCCTGCTGTGTATGATATATGACCATCTGTCCTCAGCAACTGAAGATGGTAAATCACTTGCCTGCATTTGTTATGAGATAAGACGTTTACCATCTTGACTTCATGTGGACAAGTTCTGAAAGTGACAGTCAGAAAATACTGATTCATGCTCCATTTTTCTGAGCGAGCTAGATCTTCACAATCTTCAGTATTTCCTCCTTCATCTTGTGGGTCCAGTCTTGTTTGAATACATTCATTTTCTTCCTCATTACAATATGATATATGGTGTTCATTTGGCAAGTCAAATTCAATGAACGGTTTGTTCAATGGACTATTAAAATAAAATAACGGCTTGTTACCCTCAGCCTCTCTTAGATGGCTCTATGTCCTCAGCGTACCACCCCCTGATCCCACGTTCCACCCTCCTCTACTAGAGATAGGGTGCTCCTCTTTCCTTTATAGCCTCTTCTGCCCACTTCTCTCTTTTCATTTTCAATCTATTTTTCACTGACATTTTCCTTTGATCCCTTTATGCTTTACAAACCCTTTGTCTCCGTTGTTATACCTAGCTTCTCTCTGTTATGTGCTTCAATTTCAAATCACTGGGAACACAAGCTATATATCACTGTTTCCCTCCTTAAGTCACAAAAGCAAAGGGAAAAGAAAAAGGAAATCGTCATTCTGCCTGAGTGAAATGTTATTCATGCAGTTAGTCAGTGGGTTCGTTGTTTAAAACCAGCTGGAGTGAACACTGGACATGATCATGTCAATGAGAGAACTTCTGATGCAAATGAAAAGCATATGCTTGGGGGAAATAGCCTGGAAAAATATGGTAAGATGCCCATCAGTAGGAAAACCAAACTGGTATTCACATTGTTTTGAAATCATAACAATACTTAGCTTTCCACAGAATAGTAGAGTGTTTCTTTCACATACTGACTTTGGATTTATGTATTAATTCTGAATGTGTCTCAAACATCTGGGAAGTATCTTTGATTTTGGTCATTAATGAGTGGTAAGGGATTCAGCTAGCTGAAGTTAGACTGCCTCTGGAAAGTCGGCCCCCATGTGAAGGATTCTGCCATTTCATGCAGTCATGTGTGTCTTTATCCATCTGTTTCTTTCTCTTGTCCTTAGGAGGAGTATCTATCACTGGAAATGGCATAACCCCTATGATATGCAGAAATGGACATATAACCAGAAATGTGGATTTGAATGTATACATAATAGCAATCTAGCAAATGTTACAAACCAGTTCTGCGAGCAGTGATCCACTGTTCATCCCTAGAAAAGCATGAAGCTGTCTCCCAGTGGCCCCGTTTTTTGAACTCTCTTATTGCCTTGTCACCTTCCCTGATTACATATGCAGCCTGCAGAACCTAGAAGGAAAGATATTCCAGGTTCTTACTCCCGACCAGAAAGTCTTTTCAAGACAAAACAAAAAAAACCACTTATTTATCTCTTCTAACCCCAGGGAAGCTGAGAGCTTGACAGATGAGCGAGTTTAGAAAGGCAAATGTGGTTTGCCTAAGACTGAAAGGTGATGGCAACTTTTGCAAATATGGAATGAATTGCATACTGGAGCTGATCAGAGAACCAGAGGGAAAATAGGGAGACTTTATGAATTTC